>NC_054387.1:12373291-12973291 GCF_017654675.1 Xenopus laevis | reverse complement strand
GTCTCCCTCTCTTTATATACATACTGAAAAGGACACCATTGAATGGAAAGCAGCTAGAGACTGTAAATTAAAGGGGATCTCAGCTCTGTTACTGAACCATGCATTTCATCAGCTCTCCAAGGCACGCAGCCAGCCAATGCAAGAAGATTCTTCAATTGGAATCAACCCTGTTCTGTGTAAGTCTGGCTCCTTGATATTTCTCCCCAGAATTGGTTCTTGAGTCTTTAGATATAAGGGCTCATTTATTAAAGTAAGTGCAGATGGGGCGAGCACAATAAATTAATAAATGGTGTCAATACATAAATGATTGTGTCCATTTTTTTATCTTCTGCAATTATTACTGTAGTCATAAACGAGCCTATATTTTACCTCGACTCAAACAGTTACCAGATACAGTACTTGTCCTCACTCATGAATGAAGAATGAATGGCATTCTAATTTCAATATGGCGGGTTTTTGATCATAAACCTAGTGCTACAAAATTAAATCCTAACAAAAGTAAAAACAATCTGTAGTTAGGGCCTAATCAGAACCTTCTCTGGCTATATATTTATTTGGAGCAGTTATCAGTTTTTAGGTTTTCAAATGAATGTAGGAAAGCTAGAAGCAATGCCTGATGGGTGTAATGGTCCATCAGATTCTAGTATTCTACAGAGAATTTTTTCACTAGGTACTTTAGTTCTGGTACCATTAATTACCCCATCCCACAATTTACACATGAAAACATGTATAGACATGGGGTTGGGAATCCAATGGTCATCCAATAATTTTGCTCATTATAAGATTGCTACTTAGGGTTGGAGATATAGCATGAGCCCCAAATAAAATCTACTATCCCCTCTATTAGCTGGCCCCATGCCTATGCCAGCACCTTCCACATACTGGGACTATTCTGTACTGGGGAAGACATCCAGATTAGAGTCCTGCCTAATGTTTATTTATTGCATGTGCATGGAACTTGACCAAAGGAGAGAAATCCTAAATAAAGGCAAGTAAAGGTAAGTAAGTCAATAGGTCTCAGTGGGGTATCACTAACTCTATCATAGGACTCCAGTCAACTACAGTAGCCATATTGTTTATATGCACAATTTACTTCTGGCTTTCCTCTTTTGTTGTTAGAAAGTTCACATTGTGCTCAAATCAAGACCTAGTTGTCCTTTTATACAAAAGCATCCTCAATTAATGGAAACTTTAAAGAGCTAAGATTGCCTCTTTATCCTTGCCAGACATAGAAGAATGACCTTAAACGGTTTAGTACAATACACTGAGTTTAGTTTGGGTTTAACAAATGTAAAGGGGCGAAACGATATGAAAAGAACTAGACTGCCTACTTTTATTACATGAAACATCTATTAGCCTACGTACGTCAATTCTAAGGCTTCTCTTAATGAGATACCATCCTTTTTGTAGGCTGCATGGGAAAGAAAGGTATTTTTTGAAGTAGAGGATTAGGATGGAAATATAACTTCAGGGCTACGCTGGTAGCAAGTTCCTGTTTGTGATTTAATTTAATATGGCTATAAGCTAGATCAAACATCTTTCATCTTGCATGGCTCGGCAGCAGCTTCTCTTTATGCATGACTTGTACAGTCTCATATTCAAACAAATTCTCAAAGATACACAAAGTGGTACTGCCTGCCTGAAAGCCATAAACATGTTAGCGAGTTAAAACTTGCACATCAGCCTTAACAAAAGTGACATTTTACTGGATTATTGCTTGTTTCTCAAATACGTAAGGAAAACAAGAAGAAAAGGAACAAAGAAAAGAGACAGCCAGCAACTTCTCTTTTACTGAGGTGTACATAAATAAAACTCTTTAAAGGACCATTAACACCAAAATAGGTGTTGAATCCAGTAGCACTTCTACAGTTTATATAAATTAGCTTCTGTTTTGGGGAACTTCCATTCAAGTCGAGATTAGTATAGGGCATATGTTTACATAGTAGATCAGCTGTGTAGTATGCCATTTAAAGGTCTTAACACAACTATAAAAATACATTTTAATTACATTTTTTAATTTTTAAAGTACATTTTTGAATCAAGAGATTAAATCAATGTATTAATTTATTAGAATTAATTATATATTTTTTTAAATTAACATTTTTAAAATGAATTTACACGATTTCTTCTTCCTTCTCTTCCCTTTTCCTTTTCTTTTCTTTCCTTTCCATTTTCCTTTCATTTTTTTCCTTTTCCCTGTCCTTAGATTTTTCCTTGCCCTGTTCCTTTCTTTTTTCTTTCTATCTCCTTTTCTTTTCCCTTTGCCTTTCCTTTCCTTTGCCCTTTACCAATACATAGTAAGCTGCCACCAGCGTTTTGAGGGCTTTTAAATACTTTCTACTCCTATCATCATAGTTTAACTGGTACTCCTATAAATGTCCTGCCCCATAATCCCTGACTTTTAGTCAACTTGTTCTAAATCAACTGTTTGACTTCAAGTTGTCTTGCTCTCCCATATAAGCTAATGTTACAAGATTATTATAGTGCTCCATTATTTTAGTTTTTATAGACTGTCCCTGAATTACCCTATAGGGTAAGAAAACACTGGGATTTGTAGATCAGAAACATCAAGGATGTATTCTTAAAGCCATGCTATTTGATGAAATATTTTTTGAGCTTTTGGGGTCAGTTGCTTACTGATTCAAAATGTACACCTGGCTCTCTGTTCTTTGTTTGCCCAATCAGATTTTAAGAAATTTAAGTTTTTTTTTTCTAACAGCACTATGGAAAAACTACACATTAGTCTCCCTATGCTAGATACCAGAAAGATGGTTGATAGTAGGCAGGATTTCCATTTTAACCGCATCTTGCATCTGTAATTAGGTTTAGGCCATTTACTATACAATGGAAAACTGCGAAGTTCAATTAGAAAAGCTTTACCTATAGAAATAAATCAGTTGGTGGGGGGCATAAATACCAGGATAAAATCAGAAAACCACAAATCAAGACATTTTTGCATAACTCAGTGTACTTTCATGATCATGCATGTTGGTTTTTCTTTTTGAATGTAATGTTCTTTTTCTAAATATAAATGGAACACTTTAGAATTTACTGAAACACCTAGGTCAGCTGTGATTAATAGCCAGTGGCGTTTTCTATTTATGTCCAAAAAATGCACAAACTAATTGCTTTAAATTGGCACCAGTTCAGAATACGGATATTAACAGGCTGAAAAGAGTACAGAGATGTGCAACTAGAGTCATGAAAGAAATAAAATGCTTCAACTATGAAATAAGATTATGAAAGTGAAGGTTTTGCATTTGAGAAGAGACTCTTGTGAGTGGACAAGTGGTATTTTTTAAAATCAAAAAAAGCCTCCAGGCCTTTTAGATTTGATGAACATCATTTTTTACCTATAGTGGTTCTTCAGGTGAATTGATTCTTCACGGTGCCCTACTGGGTGATATTGTGATGGCATATTCTACTAATGCCCTAAAGGCAGTGTCCAAGGCAGTGTATGAGTATTGATCACATGAAGTAAGTGCTATAATGAAGCAGGAGCATATCAGGTATATGTTTAAGTAATGCATAAGGAAATCTCAAGGACAAAATGGCAGAAAGTTGATACAGACAGCAATAGTTCAAATGGTTAGGAAAAGGACAAGGTATAGTCACTCACCGAACAGTAAAAAAAGGTCCGGGTGCACCAGCCCCAGACCCCCAGCTTTAGGGAGCAGTAATGCAGAACATTTGAAAGCAGAGCTGACCAGCACTCAAACGGATCCACAGGACCAGAGATATTCAGTTAAAAAATTATTTTATTGGTAGAGTTAAAAATATAGCTGCATCTCCATCCACCCTACGCGTTTCGCACCCCTCAGGGTGCTTAGTCATGGGCTCCAGACAGCAATAGGTCACAGAGTGAGAAACAAGCACACTCAAAACAAAGTCCAAGGGCTGGTCAATGTTTCGGAAACAGAGTTCAGCTTGATAAGGCAGGCTTAGTGTAGGCTGGAGGAAAAAACCATGATCACAATGCAACTAAGGATGTCTCTATCATCCTCAAATGAATGCATGTGCATGAACACCAAAACATGGAATGTTATAGATTCTACAGGAGAAGTGCATAAATTGGGTGCAGCAAAAAATTCACTCTGATACAATAAAATAATGAGTTTAATCGAAAAATGTTTAATCTAAACATTTGGGTTTTTTTAGAGCAAAAGTTGTAAACATTAAAATGCATACATAAGAAATCAAATTAACAAAAAAATTTGGTTTAAACAATTGGTATTTTATATACCGTATGCTGCTATAGTTTTCAAATTCATATTAAAAATGGCTGCCTAGAAAGGCTGAAATATATTTTTTTGATTTATATGATTTATAAATTGCTAATAGATAAAAAGAAGAAAAAAAAAAAAATATATATATATATATATATATATATATTTATCACACTTAAACCTAGAATTGTGAATCCCATAGGACAAGTTTTTACAATGATTGCTACAAACAATGCAAACACTTCAAGAAATGCCCTCTGGCATTGCAATTTTGTGCCAAGATAAAAGGCTGATGTGTCTGAACCTCAAGGTCTTCTGTGTCTTTTGTATGGACAGTATTGGATTTCTAAAGAAGCAAGTCTTTTTATTTATTTATTCCTACCTTTTTAGCCCACACAGCTTGTTTAACATTTTCTTCTAAAACTAAATGTAATTCTGTTATAGGTATTACCTTGCTGACATTTATCTTGGTCAAGGACTATCTCGGGCTTTCATGGACATCACAGCTCTTCTAAATCAGATCTTGCACCTTCATACATGCTATAAACTGAAATAAGTCCTTTTTTTGGTGTGAAAAACAGGACACCTAAAATCGCCATATATTTAGTCATTAATATATATTTTCCTTATAGCGCCAGTAAAAAGTCAGCCATGTTCTAAATTGTATTGGCCACAATGGTGTCAATTGACACATCTCAGGTCCAAGCTGCTTCTAGCATTTTGAGAGTGGCTCTTGTGTCACTTCCAAAGCACCTGTTCAAAATGGCATTTCCATCATATTCACTGACGTATGGTGCGAATATTGACGTAACCTCCTGTGGGTTCCTGGAGCTTGTAAGAGGGCGGCTGGGTGTTGTATGACAAGCGTGATTGTGAAATGTGTGTGAAATGTAAAGATTGTTAAATGTTGAATTTTTGATAATTTTCTGTAAGTGGAAGTGTAATTTGTGAGTCACCACAAGGGGGTAACAGAGTTTAAATTTGTTTAGTTGCAGTTCCTACCCAGCCACTATTGGGAGATAGAGAGAAAAAGGGTATTTAAGGAGATGACACACCTGGGGTGGGGTTCTTTCCAATCTGGAAGTATGTAGAGGGCTCTGCATACAAAGAACTAGGTACTTCAGCTAGTTTAGGGTATAACTAGCATGGGTAGTTTGGACCCCAATGAGGAGGTAGAGGCCTAAGAGCCGTGGCTAAGCCAGTGAGGGCAAAAGTGGCAGTGAGGCATAGGGGCATCCTGAAGGAAGGTCGGGAAATTCCTACCCGGAGTAGCACAGGGGGAGTAGCCCATACTCTGGGCTGTCAGGATTGGGAGGTGGTGAGTTACCCTGGAAAGGGATGCATCCGAGAAGCCTTAGAGGGGGAACGTGAATACTGGAGAGTGTACACTTTGCAAGTGTGGGAGTTATTGAGTAGGAGTGTCTGAATCCGCTATTCTGGAGAATGGAACAGAACTGAATGAGTGTTTGTACCTGCTGCAATAAATGTTTTTATTGGACTATCAGTGTTGGACTCCCTGTCTCTTCAGAAGGTAATCCGGTATATCCACCTTACAAGCTAATGGCAGGTGCAGGGGAATGTTAACTTCAGGGTTCCCCGGCATCAATAGGAGCAGTTGTTTGCCACAGATCAGAAAAGGCAGGATGGGTACATGGGCACCATGTGGCAGTAAGCTCTTTACTCACAATTGCATTCATGGCCCCTTATATATTTTATTTTTGTTTAGTGATTACATGATGTTTCTCTACTCTATTGGCCAGAACATGACATCATTCAGCCTCCAAAAATTACCAATTTTTTTTTTTAGAAACATAGAGAGTTTATATAGAGTTTTTAACTAGGAATGAGAAACACTCTTCTTTTTTTGCGAGGGGTGCAGAAAGATAAGGCAATGCAGTTAGAGAGGGGGAGAATAATATTTTTGAATTTGGCCTGTGGTGCAGCATTGTAAGAATAACCAGCCAACATAAAACCATAACCCAAGAAAGAGGGAAGACGAAGAACAACTATTTGCAATAACAGTGGTAGAGTGATAGATAGATAGATAGATAGATAGATAGATAGATAGATAGATAGATAGATAGATGATAGATAGATAGATAGATAGATAGATAGATAGATAGATAGATAGATAGATGATAGAGAGAGAGAGAGAGAGAGAGAGAGAGAGAGAGAGAGAGAAAAGAGAGAGATGATAGATAGATAGATGATAGATAGATAGATAGATAGATAGATAGATAGATAGATAGATGATAGATAGATAGATAGATAGATAGATAGATAGATAGATGATAGATAGATGATGATAGATAGATAGATAGATAGATAGATAGATAGATAGATAGATAGATAGATAGATAGATGATAGATAGATAGATAGATAGATAGAAGAACAGATAGATAGATAGATGATAGATAGATAGATAGATAGATGATAGATAGATAGATGATGATGATAGATAGATAGATAGATAGATAGATAGATAGATAGATAGATAGATAGATAGATAGATAGATAGATAGATAGATAGATAGAGGAAGCCAGAAGATACATAGTCAACCCATCCATAATGTATACCAGCATTTTCAATGTTTCTGTCCCACAGCGCTTACGATTTTTTTCCATTCACTGAGATACAGTATATGATTAATATGATTAAATGTCTAAAGAGGGGCATGTAAGGCTATGAACTTACCATAAGTCGCAGACTCCAGAACCTACTCTTCCAGTACTTGTAGAGTTAATGCTCTGATCCTCTGTTGTCTTTGGAAGCAATGAGGAAAGAATATATTTTATGATTTCTTTGGAGAACTGCAGGAGCTTTCCCAAGGTCACTCTTCTTAAATCATGTTAACTTAATTACTTTGAAAATGCTAACCTTTGTATAGTCTAAATTACTCATTTGCACATCAGTGCAAAGTGAGTGCCATTAATTTTGATGGTAACCTTATTAAACATGCATTCTTGAATATATTATCCAGACAACCAAGGAATACATTTAGAGAACATATAGATGTATAAAATATTTTTCTTTTGTTATTAAAGAAAAAAAAACCTAATAACTAATGTAAAGCCATGATATAAGTGTATTCTGCAGAGGAATCTATAGAGCTGGAATATAGCTTGGTGCATTGTGTGGAATGGATGTATTCAACCGTGCATTTCTAAAGGAAGAAAATTGAGATGGTAAGTGGTGTGTGGGAAGATATAGACATTTATTTGGTAATAAAGGCTTTAGAGTTAATATACAGCAGAACGATTATAATTACTGTACAATGTGCATGTAACAATGACATGCATTCTCATATGTAAGACTTCATTTATTAGAGAAAAACTGCACCATACCGGCATAAGTTTCCCATGAATGCAGTTTGGTGGCCTTCTTAGTGCATGTGTGTTGTAAAAGACCCCCTGTAAATAAGCCAGTGAGATCACCAAAATGATGGTGTGATATGTTCCAAAGAGCAGATTAATTAGTTCTTTAAAAGTAACTTTAAGAGATTCCAGTATATAAACCAGACAATCTAGTCTGCAAATGTTGGACACAACTTGCAGTTCAAGGTAAAAGGTGTTTTGGTGAATTGCATGGACACAACATAGAATATGGTGACAATGAAATTCTGGGAAAAAATCATGATGATTTGCATGGGAAGTGTACTTAGTGCCATGAGTTGCAGTCTTAAAGGGATTCTGCCACTGGAAAACATGTTTTTTCCCCCTCAAAATGCATCAGTTAATAGAAGCGAATCCTGCACTGAAATCCATTTTTCAAAAGATCGAATAGATTTTTATATTTCATTTTGAAACCTGACATGGGGCTAGACATGTTGATAGTTTCCTTGGTGCCCTCAGCCATATGACTGATAAACTTAAGTCACTCTTTACTGTTGCACTGTAAGTTAGAGTGATATTTGTAGTTTAGAATAAAAAACACAACCACAGGAGTTTACTGGTCCTTGAGTGCTCTCCTTGAACTGCATCATTTAAAGGATTTACATTGGGATAGCAGTAACCCTGATGATTATTGAAGCATTCCTACTCTTAACTAGGCCAAGGCAGTGCGGAGGAACATTTTGCAATTTTAGAGTGATATCCAAGTAAAAAGTCTGACTAACCTAAGTCATGACGCCTTCGTTTGAGGAGAGTAGGAGAAATTATAGACTGCCTGAAAGCAGTTCCATCAAGTGCTTGCCCTTTGTGAAAGCGAATGAACAACCTAAGATGGCTAAAATAGAGTTGACCATCAGTTGGGTGGGTTCGGATTGAAATTTGGGTCCTCCTCTGCTCCTAAAGATTACATGTCTTGGAGACAGAGATGAGCACAGAAGTAGCATAAAGAGTGAGAAGATGTGGGTATGGCCGGGTACAGCTCCTAAAATTACAACATTTTGCAGGTTATGGTCGGTTGCAGGTTAAGCTTTTGCAGATTAAGGTCGGGTGTGGGTTGAGTTATTCCTGACCCACACTAATTCACAATTTACATTGGAGTCAATGGGAATTCACCGTGATTTTTTCATCACAAAATAATTCCTTTGGCTTTTTGTTGCACAAAACCTGCATTAGTGAAACTCTAGCACGGATTTGCAAAAATTCCCTGCAAAACTAGTGGGTGAAAAAAGTTCTCTCATCCCTTAATATAAGGTTCTCCCGTCTGGGTGAGATTACATATCACCCCTATGTTCATAGATTTTACATTTATTTGTTGAAAATATTTTTCCCTTGTATATTATTCCTTCTAGATTGTATAACTAAAATACAAATGAACAATAATTTGCCTGCAAATATTTAAATTTTTATAAAGAGCATAGCTGAACAGAAACCCGACTAATCCTTAGCAAAAAAGCAATCACCGCCGAGCACTGAAGGACCAGTCTTGCTCAGGCATTTTAATAACATACCGCAGCTTCAGTGCGACCTTGTTAGAACTGCCATTAAAAATGATTATTGGGTGGACCTGCACCCGTCTGCCCTTTACTGCTGAATACAGCTCTTCTCGTTTCGTCTAAATGCCCATAATTATATGTATTATACTGTCCATTCATTTCCAAACCAAACTAATGTGCAGTGTTAGGGGTCAGAATTAGAGATGGTCCATATTCTATCAGAGTAAACAAATAAAGAAAAATAAAGAATGAAAGTCTTATGAAGAATAAGGTATAATGTTCCGATACACCCCATTAAACCATTCATGGTGCCACCAAGTTCAATACTAGTGATGGGTGAATAAATTTGCATGTTTGCATTTCGTTGCCGGTGAATAAATTTGCGATACTGCCACGAATACTCGTTGGCGAAAAATCTGCCGTGATGAAAAAATTTGGGCGTGTGCCAGAATAGTCTAGCACATCAACATTGTCGCACGCCAAAATTATTCGGCTGCCCATTGACTTTAATGCATTTGGCCAAAATAGGCGCGTCTAACAATTGTCGTCCATTGACTTCAATGCATTTCACTAATTTTGTTGCCGTCTCGCGAATTTCAAGGGAAATTCACAATTTTTTCCCGCAAAGCGAAACGGGACAAATTTGCCAATCACTATTTAATACATCTTGGGGCACATTTACTATTGGTCGAATATCGAGGGTTAATGAACCCTCGATATTCGACCCTCAAAGTTAAATCCTTCGACTTCGAATATCGAAGTCAAAGGATTTAGCGCAATTCGTTCGATCGAATGATCCATCGAACGATTTTCCTTCGATCAGAAATTCGTTAGAAAGCCTATGAGGACCTTCCCCATAGGCTAACATTGTACCTCGATAGGTTTTAGGTGTAGTAGTAGGTGGTCGAAGTTTTTTTTAAAGAGACAGTACTTCGACTATCGAATGGTCGAATAGTCAAATGATTTTTAGTTCGAATCGTTCGATTCAAAGTCGAAGTCATAGTCGAAGGTTGAAGTAGCCAGTTCGATGGTTGAAGTAGCCAAAAAAATACTTTGAAATTCAAAGTATTTTTTATTCTAATCCTTCACTCGAGCTAAGTAAATGTGCCCCCGTATGTCCTACACATTTGCAGAAATAGGTCTGCAAGGAGTGCTATTCATCTCTCTTGCATTTGATACGAGTTACCTGGCTGCCTATATTTACAACCTCATGAAGATTAACACTTATATTTTTGAATTCTCAAAGATAAACGATGCTTTTCGCCTTCCAAGTACTAACAGAGAAAAAATGATCATTTTCCATTCCAAACACAACTGGAAAATAAACAGTGTGATTTTTTTTTATATGCGCAGGATAATGATTTGTGCATCTTGTTCTGCAGTGGGTTTGTCCAAATACCAGGGTAATTATCACCATCTATAAATCAGAGAGAAAACATTATGACTGTAGTGGGACTTTGCGCTTACCAGCGAATGCAGCACGAGCTGAACAGAAGGGTTAAGGTATATGAGCGGTCATCAAAACTTCATCAACCGTTCAACTTTTTCTTTCTCCATTGTTGAGTTTTATGTATTCAATCAGTGTAATTTATCATTCTAAATCTCCCTGGCTGAGACCAGTGTACTATCTGTCTACATATCTTCCCATAAATTATTCTGTGCATAAACAGCATAACTTTTAAGGACAACGTTACAGAATTTTCCTGCCGCATTGTGCTTAGTACAGGGGAATGCTTATATTGCCATAGTTTATGATATCTCTCTGTACAGGCTATCAGCAAACTTATGGGCTGTTCCTGCTGAATTGTGCTTAGTACAGGGGAATATCTATGCTGCCATAGTTTTATGGTATCTCTCTGTACAGACTTTGAGCAAACTTAGGGGGCTGTTCCTGTTGAATTGTGCTTAGTACAGAGGAATATCTATCTGCCATGGTTTATGGCATCTATCTGTATGGGCTATGAGCAAGCTTAGGGAGCTGTTCCTGCTGAATTGTGCTTAGTACAGGGGAATAACTATGCTGCCATAATTTTATAGTATCTATCTGTACAGACTATGTGCAAACTTATGTCTGTTCCTGCTGAATTGTGCTTAGTACAGGGGAATACCTATACTGACATAGTTTTATGGTAGCTCTCTGTACAGACTATGAGCAAACTTAGGGGGCTGTTCCTGCTGAATTGTGCTTAGTAAAGGGGGATACCTATACTGACATAGTTTTATGGTATCTCTCTGTACAGACTATGAGCAAACTTAGTTCTGTGTTCCTGCTGAATTGTGCTTAGTACAGGGGAATACCTATGCTGCCATAGTTTTATGGTATCTCTCTGTACAAACTATGAGCAACCTTAGGGGACTGTTCCTGCTGAATGGTGCTTAGTACAGGGGGATACTTATGATGCCATAGTTTAATGATATCTCTCTGTACAGGCTATGGGCAGACTTAGTAGGCTGTTCCTGCTGAACTGTGCTTAGTACAGGTAACTACCAAGGCTAGTATAGTTTATGGGACCCCTCTGTACAGGCTAAATGCAAACCCAGCAGGCTATTGTGGCTGAATTGTAGTAACTACAGGGGAATACATATATTTGCAGACTTTTTGGTGTCTTTGTGTAGCTTAAAAGCCTACAAAGCATCTGTTCCTGCAGTACTATGCTTCGTATGGGGGATACCAATAATGAAAGTTTTATGGTACCTTCTGTACAGGCTATGAGAATCAAAAATCAGTAATTTCTGCAATCTGCCTGTGGAAAAACTGCCCAAAAATATGTGGAACCATGCCCATGTTCACTAGGTCATTTTCTCCACTGGGTTCAATTTATAAATAAATTATAACACATGCAAGTATAGTAAAGGAGTCTCCGTGATAACATGATAGTTCTTTCTAGAGCTGGGCTCCCCAACCTTTTTTACACATGAGCAACATGTTTGGGAGCAACACAAGCATGAAAAAAGCTCCCAGGGGTGCCAACTAAGATCTTTGATTTGGTAGCCTACAGGAGGCTCTGCTTGGCAGTACACTTGGGTTTCTATGCAACCAAGATTTCCTCCAAGCCAGGAATTCAAAAATAGTGATGGACGAATTTGCGCCGTTTCGCTTCTCCGAAAAATTCGCGAATTGCACGAAACGGCGGAAAATTTGCAAAATGGTGCCGGCGTCTCGTTTTTGACGCCGGCGCCCGTTTTTGACGCCAGCGTCCGTTTTTCCAAAAAAAAAATGTATTCGCTGGCGGCGAATCGCGCAAATTCGCCACAAATTCGCGCCTGGCTAATAAATTCGCCCATCACTATTCAAAAATAAGCACCTGCTTTGAGGCCACTGGGAGCAACATCCAAAGGGTTGGTGAACAACATGTTGCTCACGAGCCTCTGGTTGGGGATCACTGCCCTAGAGCTTGCATCTCGTTTGCATGTGAATATACTGTCATAAACAGTCTCATCAACTGGTATAATAATATTAATAAATGAGCTTTCTTTCTAATGAGCAGGGTGACCAACACATACACATTCATTTAAATGGTAGGTTTTGGTTCCCAAAAATAGAGTACATACTATGTGAGTTTTTATTTTTTTCAATCCATTTTAGCTTGGCATTTTCTGAAGCCATTTTTGTTTTTCAAATGGAATTCTCCTCTCTTAATCATTCCAAAACATCCATTCCCTAAGCTGTCATCGTGCTCAAACAGAACTGTGATGTGACAAAGATCTGAGATGCTGTCAGCTCAAACATGATAATTAGTCATTCTGTATGAATCAGGCTGAGCTTTGGCACACCGCATGTTGGATTTGGGTTCATCTGCTTCTGCTTGTATTTAAATGTATCATGAAAGGCTATTCTTTGTAACTGTGCTACGGAGACAAATAAGGGATTATTTTGGAGCACACCCAAAATAATGAAGGGGAAAGATGAATAAATAAGTTACACCCTTAAAAGCCACTCCAAAGTCCAAAGGTCTTATTTACAGCCACATCCGCCGATGCAGTAGAGGAAAGACTTAGTCATTGACTCCATCAATTAATTCACTTCCCTATAGATGTATTCAGCAATAGTGCATCCATCCAGCCTCTGGTTCCAAATTTCATGCAAATGTTCCTACTGACACTGAAGAACCACTACCACTACCTTCAAGCTCGGAGCAATTTCAGGGTTCCTACTCCTGGGTTCATCAATAGGCAGAGCAGACTGGCACCTACAAAATCATGGGCAAACATAATTTTGACACCAAGCGACAGAAAAGATGCAATCCCAATTTTGAAATATCCCAGGGCAATTGCCTTTGATTTGTAAAGGTGCCAAGGTCAATAGCACATACATGTATCTACTACTGCTTGTGTCCAGAGTTATGCTGGACTGCAGAAAACCATTGCATTCTGGTAAAAAGCATGGTGCATTGAGTCCCCTAAGGCACCAAAGACTTGATTTATTTTATAACAAACAAGGGAAAGTTGTGCAATGAGGGTGTGACCACAAAATACATATAGTCAACTACAAGAGTCCTCTGCACTCAACCCATTATCAATATATTTAAGACAGAGACATTTTGTGCATACTGCTACTATATAGCTATAGTCAGGTAATCCCACTGGTGTCTAATAAAAGGGCAGCCAAGTTTGGGAGTTTTACTTTGAAAGCAGCTAGTAAGTTGCAGGTAAAACTTAGTCCCTTTGTAAAATGTATAATTAAGCAACTGAATTCTTAATGAATCAGATGAAAATTAAGCGTAGGACTGGCCAGATATGGGATGACTTTGACGTAGTTGGCCAGCTTAAATATATTGCAATATATGGACAAACAATCCCTGTGTTGTTTAAAGGGTAAGGCATTTTTCAGTAGCAGTATGCACAAAATGTCGCTGTCTTAAATATATTGATAATGGGTTGAGTGCAGAGGACCTCTTGTAGTTGATTTATTTTATACCATTTTATACATTTTATACCATTTCCAATTGCATTGTGGGTACCATATTGCATGACAACAGTATTATAAATATGGTGAAAAGTTACTTGTACAAAATTCCTTTCCAGAAACACGAGATATGAAGTTGGTCCTCAATTTGCTTCTCGGAAGACTTACCACCAAATGTTGGAAAATTGTTGATGGGATTTGCTTCTATTCACATGTAAGATGGTCATACCCAGCTTGGATCAGAATCCAATCACCACACCTTTACCCCATAAAAAAACCCTGGTGGAGAACCAACAGTTCTAAAAGCCAAGTAATCACCTGTGTCGAATAGGGATGGGCAAATGTTTTCGCCTTGTTTCGCCGAAAAAATTACGCCCATAGACCTGTATGGCGTTGTGCGTCAAAAAAATTTAGCCACGCAACCAAATTTTTTTGATGCCCATAGACTTTAATGGGCGGCGGCGAAATTTTGGCGAAGCAAAACGGGTAAAATTCGCCCATCCCTAGTGTTGAAAGGTTTAGGAAATTGACCAAACTGAGGAACATTCTTCTCACTTGTATGAACATTTAAATACCCCATGTCATCTACCCAGGGCCGGAACTAGGGGTAGTCAGAGTAGGCACGTGTCTCTGTCTCTCCCAGACTGCCTAGTGTAATGCGCCTCTGCGCTCGCGCATGCGCGAACACCATTTCGTGCATGTGCACTGGAGCGCAATTTCGCGCATGCACGCTGGAGCGTAATTTTGCGCATGCGCAGTTTTGCGCACACTGAGCCAGCGCCATGCCCGCCAGGTTGCCTAGGACGCCTGGCCGGGTTGGCCCGGCTCTGCATCTACCTTCCGTGGATGTTGTCCACTAAGTCAGAGAGGTTTACTACTTTTTGCAAAAAGATTTTCTATGTATAGCTGAGCTACTAGAACTTTAAAGCTGGCCATACAAGGGATGATAAAATCGCCGAAAAATGTGCGAATTTCGCGAGAAATTTGCGAATTTTTCGCGCCCGTTTTTGACGCCGGCGAATTTTTGCCGCTAATTTTCACGGGCGTTTCGCTAATTAATTTGCTGGCGGCGAATCGCACAAATTCGCCGCAAATTCGCACCTGGCGAATAAATTTGCCCATCACTAATCATTGGCCCTGACTTTAAAGAATAGTGTCAACCTTGTTTGGTGAGTTCACCATACTTATCATGTGCTGTATGGCCAGTTTTCTACTCCTTTTCCTTTCCCCTCCTTTCTGTTCCAATTTTTTATGATGTACCTACTAGACAAAGTGAATACTTATATTGTCATACTTATATTTAAGTATCATGAAGCTTCATTCAACAGCTTTGATTAATCTTAGCTCCACTTTAACTTCCAACACATTTATGGAATATAATGTTATATAGTGCGTGCTTTTGAGGCAATTTTCAGAAACTTTATAGAATCCAAAGCTTTTCAGTTTGGTAACTTGGAGTAGAAATACATATTTACCCATTTTATGAAAATGTATGGTTTCCTGTGAAAATCAGGCAGGGTGTTGTTCTTGAAGTGTGAAAATGTAATTGGTTTAGAAAAGGCAGTCCTAACTAATTCCAACTTATGCCTCCGTACATGATGACTTTGGACCCAGCATTCCCAACCTTTGCTCTCAGTTATTATTCATGGATATGCGTAGCTACCAGAGACAGCACAAATTACATTGTAATGCTAAATCATTCTGGTTTCTAACATATCTGTTGGGCTTATCTTACACAGTAGCATCTCAACAAAACTAAAGTAATGAAGCTGTCAGGATGATGTTTGCCCTGTAGATGTGACTGTTCACAGTATAGTATGAACTATCTGCATAGGAAAAAAAAATTACAGTGCTCCTTAGTGACTCTGCTTTTATTTTCAAGAACTCAAAAAGCAATATTTGCTCTATGGCTTAATCTCTCTGCCTAAAAGGTTTGGAACTACTACAGATGGCAGCTGTGCAGAGAACAAACAGTTCTAGATGGGAATTCAAAAACTAAGTAATCCTCTGCATCTAAAAGAAGTCATCTAACCATGTGCATTGAATATAAACATGGCTTGCCAATGATAACCACACGTATCTTCATTTAGAAAAGAGCTTTATGGATTCAATGACAATTTAGGGTACAAATTATCAAAATGTTTTTTAAGCTTTTGACTCTATATAAGCTTGGGTAGAACACAACCTACAGAAGTATCAGGATCCTGACAGAGCCTGTAGAGCTACTGTATGGCCTCCCCTTCATCTTTCACTGAGTACTTGGGGCCTGAAGGTAGAGCGGTACAAGCTCAACGATCATGTAGAAAAAGTGTTTGTATACTGAGCCAGGTGGCAACCCTAACCATGGGCCATACAAACACAACCCAATAGAGAAAGAAAGACTGGATAGAAATAGGGCTCGAGGACATTCATTTGAAGCAGATCTTTCTCAGACATGTAGATAATCTACAGAGTAGATGAGTCAGAACCATAGAGATATAGGGGCAAAAATGCACTAGCGACACCTTCGCCGCACTTCACCAGGGCGCTGCTAATTCACTAAAATCTGAAGTTGCACTCAGGGAGGTAAAAGGTAGCGAAGTTGCTCTAGCGTTAATTCGTCAAGCAAAGCAAAGTTACGCTAGTGATGCCTAATTTGCATACGGCGCCAAGTTAAAGTACAATGGACGTATATGTAGCAGCAAATACATGACACTACACAAGCCTGGGAAAGCTTCATAAAATAAAAAAGAGTTGTTATTTTGCCCTATACATGTGCCCATTGTATGGTTTAGGTGCCATATGTTAGGAAATGTAGGGGGGAAGGAGGGTACCCCCCCAAAAAATTTACGATCTTTTTCCACCTATCACCCTTAAAAAAGTAAAAGACCCAGTGTTTTTTGGGTTGAAAAAAAAAAAAAAAAAATTTCAACTTTTTTTGAAGCAAGCCCTATCTACTTTATTGCACTTCGCCTGGTCTGAGGTGGTGAAGGCAAGTCTGGCGCAAGAGGTAACATTCAGTAAAATGCGCAAGTTAGTGAATTCGAGTAGTTACGTCCCTTTGCCATAGCGCAACTTCGCCTGGAGTAAGGGTGTGAAGTAGCGCTAGAGTAGGTCCACTTCGCTAGCGAATTTACGCCCGTTAGTAAATCGGCAAAGTAACGAAATGACGTCATGCTGGCAAATTTTCGCCATAAAACTCAGTGGGGGAAGAGAGTCTATAAAGGGACGGGGTGTATGTATTGTTGTGTGAGCATGATTGCACGTACATTTTACTTTTGGACTTGGTCACTTTCTCTACTTCTCCATTATTTGGTCTCTCAATCTGGTTATTACAATTCCAGTTTCACTGGTTGAAGTGAATTTTTTGGAATTCTGTACAGCCAGCACTTTTTCTACATGATCGCTGAGCTTGTACTGCTCTACCTTCAGGTATGGTTTCGGTTTGTCTGCTCCACGTGCTGAGGGCTCAGGGCGGTGCACCTGGGCCTCTTCCTATATGTGGTGAGTAACAGGGTCAGACTGGGGCGCCCGGGGCCCACCGGGGCTGATACTCCAGGGCCCCCCTCCGGCCCTTGTGCTGCGCCGACACCCTGCATTTGTGTGCATGCGCCGACACCCGGCATTTGTGGGCATGCGCAGGTATGCCACATTTGTGTACATGCGCCGGTGCGCCATGTGTGCGCGCACATATGATGGTGTGCTCGTTCACAAATGCTCACAATGTTTTTACGGCATTATCTAATATGGTTGCAGATCTGGGTCGGCGGGGCCCACTGGGTTTTTTCACGATGTCCCACTGGCCCAGTCCGACCCTGGTGAGTAATAACTTTCTACTTGGAGACCCTAAACTCCAGATTTATCAAGGACTTGCTGAATAATCATTGAAGACATTTCAGTACTCGTCCTAGCAGCTTCTTCAGTTCAACTGATTACTCAGCATGTCCAGTTGCTCTAGATTTACTTCTACTAGATATTCCTCTATTAGGTTATGTTTTTCTTCTTATGGTAAATCCAGGCTGCCTATTGTACTAACAACCTGAGTTATTAATGGTCATACTTCATCCAAACAACCTGGTTACCTGAGTTAATGGTCAAACTTCATGGCAAGGCAAGCCCTTTAGCTATCTCAGTCTTTATTTTCCTATGGGGTTCTGTGTTTCTCTGGGCTGTAGATACCCTCAATGATTTAGCAACTCAAGCCATGATTCATTAACACAAGTCCAGGTGTCTCCAGATAAGCTATTTCAGGCTTTGTAAAATATCTGCAAGTCTATTTGATATGCAGTTCAGATATCCGTTGAATCCAAAAATACCTATCCGATGTACAATCTTAAATCTATGACTACAAAAGAGAGATAAAGCTGTTGTGAATGGGCCAGCACTGACAACTATATGTAATATATGTAGTAGTTGATGAGGGGGGGATTTATAAATAAGTAGACTGAGGGAATTTGGGGGTATACACAGAAAGGAGGGGGTCAACCAAAATATCAATATGACTTTTGGTGATCAAGTTGAAACAATAATGTTATGAATAACTAAGAACATATTAGGACGATTTGCTGGGCTTAATAGATATTTCAAATAAATGACATACTGTATATAATTTCCATAGCAGTGTTGCTCCACCCAAATGTTCCTGCTTATTTATACACTGGGCAAATTTGCACCTGGGCATGAACCCATAGCAACAACTCAGTGGGGCTCATTTATAAACAGTGGGCAAATTTGCTCCTGGGCAGTAACCCATGCAACCAATCAGATGATTGCTTTCAGTGCTCAACCTGCAGCTGGCTGAAAAAAGCTAATCACTGATTGGTTGCTATGGGTTACTGCCCAGGTGCAAATTTGCCCACTGTTTATAAATGAACCGCAGTGACTGTCTTTTTTCAGCCACCTACAGATTGAATAATGAAAGCAAACCTGATTGGATGCCGCGGTTTACTATCCAGGTGTAAAATTGCCTGTGAGCCCCCATCTTTAAAGAATGAAGGGTACTCAAGTCCAGTAAGGAAACATAGAAATTATTATAGTGCGCAAAAAAAAATGTTTTCCATGTCCTCCATGTCCCAATTAATGGCACAAAATCATTCAATAAGAATACTGTTCATTATTTAGCACTATGTATTCTCTTCTGTAGTTTGAGTGCCTACTAGAGTTTTAGGGAACACCCAATCCCCCAATCAGTGGTCTTATTAGTGTGTGCCGGCCCTCCCTGCAAAAAAATGTTCAGAGGGGCCCAAAGCACTCCAATCCCAATCCTCCCAACCACATCCCGCCCATATCCCACCCACGTCATGCCTCTGCCTCGACTCTGCCCACATCCCGCACCGACTTGTGTCCCCCTTCCTCGCCAGTAAGAGAGCAGCTGGGGAGGAGGGGGTTTTCTTATTAGGTATTGAGGAAGCAGACCCCGCAATCTGATCCCCCCTGTTCCCCTGGGGGTCTACTTCCACTGCCTTTAAGACTTCTTTATCTATATACCCAGGACTTGCAAGAATTGAGAAGGCTCATATGCACTGTATGGGTGGCAAGAAAATATGCTTTATCATATTATGCCAAACCTTGCATTGAATAATGGATAATACATACTGTATGCCGTCTACATCTCCCTATGAAATAAATATCTGTACAATTGGTTGCTTAAAAAACAGAAAACCCCAGCAGAGAGGTTTATACATCTTTCATCATCATCATCAGAAAGGTGGTTTTAGTTGATGAAGCCCTTTAAATAAATCCCATGCCAGTTTGCCAGACTTGTGATTTATTTAAAAAAAATCTGGCTGCTTATTAAATATTGACTGCAACATGGAGCCTCAGAAAAGCAGAGTGCTAAAGAGCTTGCAGTGTTTTGCATTCTGAATGTTATTGAGCTGCAAAATCAAGTCCACTAGCTTTAAAAAAAAAAATGCATAAAAACACAGGGGAGAAAGATAAAAAGCCCCAATCATAAAAAGCTGTCAGGCCCTGGGGAATATATGAACAGGATAAAAGTGAGAAAATACTGAAGACAACAGAGTAAAGCATCGTTTGAGCCCTACCCAGCTCCAGGGTCTGCTGTATTTCATTACAAAATCAATGTACGGGCTTTATGCAGGTCACAGATATGGAATGAATATGGACCGTGTGCCTATGCCACAATTCTCAGTCTTTGGCTGCATTCATTTTACTTTCCATCATTACTGGACTGATCTCAGAATGGTACAGGCTTTATGTTAAGAGCTCTGATGGGCCTGTAAAAGCAAAGAACATCAAAGGGACACTAATGCCAGGAAATAACTTGTACAAGAGAACATGCGTATCAGTCTCTGGCTTAAATGTATTTACGGTACATCCAGTCTGGTTTTTGAAATGCAACACTGCTGTTCTTTGAGCACGGGCATTGCTGATTTATGATTGGTGGGTTACTTTGCATATACTCTCTCTCTCTCTCTCTCTCTCTCTCTCTCTCTCTCTCTCTCTCTCTCTCTCTCTCTCTCTCTCTCCCCCTCCCTCCCTCCCTCTTTATGGCTGCAGATTCAGGTGTTTATGTTACACCTTAAAGTACAATATTCCAGGAAAACAGTTGAATCAAAAATAGCTCCAGGCAGTATTTTTCCAACTGCAATGCGTTCATTAGCAGTGTAAGCACACTACGGGGCACATTTACTAAGGGTCGAAGTGAATTTTCGAATTTAAAAACGTTAAACTTATTGGAACTAATTTTTGGGTACTTCAACCATCGAATAGGCCTAAATTCGACTTCGACTTAGATTCGAAGTAAAAAAGTTCGACTTCGAAAATCGAAGTACTGTCTCTTTAAAAAAGTTCGACTTTGCCACCTTAAACCTGCCGAATTGCTATGTTAGCCTATGGGGACCTCCTAGAACCCATAGCCAACATTTGGCTACGTTTTTAGAAGTCAAAGTAAAATCGTTCGATTCGAAGGATTTCATCGTATAATCGAACGTTTTTACTTTTGACCGAATATGGGCAAATTCGATTAAAAAAAAAAATCGACTTTGACTTCAAATATTGAAGTAATGCAATTCGATGGATGAATTTTGAAGTATTTTTAACTTTGACCCTTGAAAAATACTGCCTGGAGCTGTTTTTGATTCAACGGTTTTCCTGGAATATATTAGGGATGCACCGAATCCACTATTTTGGATTCAGCCGAATACAGAATCTGAATCCTAATTTGCATATGCAAATTAGGGGTGGGTAGGGGAAACATTTTCATGAGATTTCCCTCCATGCCCATAATTTGCATATGCAAATTAGGATTCAGATTCCGTTCGGCCTGGCAGAAGGATTCGGCTGAATCCTGCTGAAAAAGGTCAAATCCTGGCCGAATCCCGAAGCGAACCTTGGATTCGGTACATCCCTAATATATATACAGTATATACATACAGGTATGGGACCTGTTATCCAGAGTGCTCAGGATCTGGGGTTTCCGGGATAATGAATCTTTCTAGAAAATCATGTAAACATTAAATAAACCCAATAGACTGGTGTTTGATCCAATAAAGATTATGGGGCAGATTTATTAAGGTTTGAGTTGTTTTTTCGCATTTCTGAGTGGTATTTTTTGGTCAAAACTCACATTTTCAGGCTACACAAATAAAAACTTGAATCAATCAAGTTTTTTTTTCTTTTTTTAAATTAAATTATTCGAGATTTATTATGATTCCGACCCTGGAAATAGCTCAAATGTGAAAATACACCACCTCAAACCTGTCGAGGTTAAGTAGAAGTCAATGGCAGAGGTTCCTTGAACCATTTGAAGAAGTTAACAGCCTGCTTGATGTACAAGTTTTTTTTTCAGAGGGTTTTATCCGACAACTCAAACAATTCGAGGTTTTTTCTAGCAGAAAACTGTAAATTTGAGTTTACGGGTTGCAGGACTCAAACTCTCAGAATTGGGGATTTTCACATTCAAGTAAGATGCCATTCGAGTTTATTCCAGCTAAAAAAAAACTCTGACACTAGGGGGCACATTTACTTAGCTCGAGTGAAGGATTAGAAGGAAAAAAACGTTGAATGTTTTTTTTGGCTACTTCGACCATCGATTTGGCTACTTCGACCTTCGACTTCAAATCGAACGATTCGAACTAAAAATCGTTCGACTATTCAACCATTTGATAGTCAAAGTACTGTCTATTTAAAAAGAAGTTCGACCACCTAATTTGCCACCTAAAAACCTACCGAGCATCAATGTTAGCCTATGGGGACGGTCCTAACCAATTTCTGATCGAAGGAAACTCGTTCGATCAATGGATTAAAATCCTTCGAATTAACGATTATTCCTTTGATCGTTTGATCAATATTCGACCCTAAGTAAATGTGCCCCTAGATCTTTGATAAACAACCCCTAAGAGTATCTTAGTACAAGGCACTATATATTATTACAGAGAAAAAGAAAAAGGTTTTAACAAATTTGGATTATTTGGCTAAAATGGAATCAATGGAATCCCAAAATTTGGAGCTTTCTGGATAATGGGTTTCAGCATTTTTGAAAGGTGAATCAAAATGCATAGCAAATGCTATTGGCTTTTGCAGTTAGCTTTTTGTCACATTTTTGTCCCCCATTCAAAAAACCCACAAAATGTAAGATTAAATTTCAAGTACGGCAAAAAAAAGAGAAATTTTGTCGCCGATCTATCAGGCAGTTAATCATCCCTACACATAAAACCATATGAGGAGACATAATCCAGCAACATTAGGGATGAATTCTGAAAGCAGTTTAAATGGATCCGCCAATGAACTGTAAGACCAGCCTTTTTCTTTGTTTTTTCCAGAAGCCTTTTTCTAGGACAGTACCTTCATAACATCTATACCAGTGCCATATCTTCTTTCATTTTAGCAGTTCACCTGGTCTGAGTGGCTAATAGTGATGGGCGAATAAATTAATCAGGTGCGAATTCGCAGCAAATTTGCAACACTGTCGTGAAAATTCACCGGCATCAAAAAATTTTGGACGCACGTTGGAAAAGACACTCGTGTCAAAACCGTTGCGTGTCAACATTATCCAGACACCAATTGACTTTAATGCTGGCATCAGAATTGAAGCGTGGATCAAAATTCGCGGTTCACAAATTTTCCGCTGTTTTACAAATTTCACGAAAAATTCACTAAATTTTTCAGTAAGCGAACCGGGACAAATTCGCCTATCACTAGTGGCAAAGTCAACTCTGGTGAAAGAGCTAATGTTCAGTAAAACCCACACTTTACTGAATTTGCGGATCAATGAACAAGTTGCCTGGTGATAGAACGCTAGCGATGGTCCTGTTCGCTATCAAATTGTCATCTGCTTCTGTTAGTGAATTGGTGATGACCCTATCGATTGGATTCTTGGCGAAAAGTCACTAGCGTTAGCCACTTCATCCTTTAGTGAATCTGCCCCTTATTCTCGGTACTTATTTAACCCCCTGATACAAAGGGAGATATTCAGTTGAAAAATGAAAGTTTTCAGAAACAGAAGATTTGGGCTGTTTTTTTTCTGAAAATAATTATATGAGCCCAGAACAAAAGGTTTTGCAAGGTTTCAGAACAGCAGGGACAGGACAGGAAGTGATTAATGTAATCTAAGCTATAACAATGGCCAACTGTTTCTAAAACAAATCGGATATTTTTCAAACGAAGCCAACAGGGTTATATTATTCAGCGGGAACTTGGTCCATAGGAATATGCACAGAATGGAAATATTTCTGAAAGAAATAGTCAAACAGACCCCAAGTGGCTCCCTTTCTCTCAGCCTTCGGATCAGCAACTGAGACTCTGGGAATTGCTTTAACATTGTTGACGTCTCGATATTTTCAATCAGTTTAAACACACACATATTAAAGTTCCCATATGCTTTCCTAAATAGGAGCGGGCTGTGTTTTTTAAATGCAAATACATAAACTTTTACATCATGTTCTCCTAAATTGGCGCAAACTGTGTTTTACAATGTTGAAATCTCACCAAGCCTGCCCAATCCAGCACATTCCCTCGGCACTGAGCAACAGCAAAACAATTACACTCACTTCCAAGAAGATAAAATAAGCAAGTCACCCACAGGCAGATTAGCTCAATCTTTGCTTTTTTCCCCCTCCCTCTCTTTGAACAAATTTTCATATCATTTAACAAGAGCAAGCTGAAAAAACGAGCCTTCGTGCGGTGGGAACCAGGAATGGACAATAACAATAGTCCTCTCTTCTGGTTGAGCTAAGTGCTGTCATGGCAACTCTAGAACTATTGTTGTACTATTGTTGAGTGGCAAAATGATTTTCAACTCCATTTGGGTAATTTTCCCATCACAATAATGACCAAAGTGGATTAAAATTTGGGAATCTAACATGAAATGTTCCTGGCACCTGAGCTACAGTGATAACATTACAGGGAAAAATATATAGAATGAGGCTGGAAATTATTGAAATATTTTACTTTATACAATTATGGGCACTGCTTTGTAATAATATTACAGTACAGGTATGGGACCTGTTATCCTGAATGCTTGGGACCTGGGATTTTCCTGGATAATGGATTTTCCTTAATTCGGATAGTCATACCTTAACTCTACTAGAAAATCATGTAAACATTAAATAAACCAAATAGGCTGGTTTTGCTTCCAATAAGGATTAATTATATTCTTTGGCATCAAGTACAAGGTACTACTTTATAATACACAAGAGCCACGAATAACCTGTAAATTATATCCTTATAAAAATGATGTCATCAGTTATAAACGATAACTAGTGATGTAATTTTTGTCACATGACTCCTAAAACTTGTGCATTATAATAAATAAAGTACCCCTTGTTGGAAAATATGAGGATATTAGAAGTAACCTCGGAGTTCCATGACCTGTATACAATTTTATTTGGTCATGGATCTCCTCGGTGACTTATAATATCCTTATATTTTACAATAGGGGGTACATTATTCACTATATTATTACAGAGAAAAAGGATCATTTTTAAAAATTTGAATTATTTGGATAAAATGGAGTCGATGGGAGATGGCCTTTCTGTAATTTAAAGCTCTCTAGATAACAGGTTTCCAGATAATGAATCCATTACCTTTATATGAAAGCAACATACCATTATAATATCTACGGTTATGTTCATTATATATGTGCTAATAGGTGCTTTTTGAATGAATGTTTTCATAATAAGGAGAAAGCATGTGTGCAGAATTAGGTACGTTACTGCATGAGAATGTGCTGGGCGGGGAGAGCAGGAAGAAGAGCTTGACCCGGACCTGTCCACCAACCGCAAAAGGGGGTCGGCACAAACCCAACCAACCCACGGGTATCGGGCCGGCCCGCACATCACTATCACCTATGCGCTGGACCAAGCTAAGCTAATCCCATCATTGGTCCTAGGGCCAACAAATTAATCATAAGTAAAATAGGGCTTATGGGGAACTGTCAAACACTCCTCATCTAACAGGACTTTCAAATCTGCCTGATGGATATCTGACTGATGTTTTGACAGATACAGTATTAGTGGGCCTCATACTTGGAAAGATAAGCCAACTCGGTCCGAAAGAACCAAATTGTATGGCAATCTTTCTGAACAGAAGCCTTCAGAGATAATATACTGCTGAGGTAGTTAGGGTGTAATGTACAGTGAGTGCATTGGGAGGATAGACATATAGGTGTAGATGTATAAGGGTTTGAGTTGTGTATTCCATGAAATTGGTTTCCTTGAATTGGTTTATTTGGTCAAAATTCACATTTTCTGGTTAAAAAAACTCAATTTCTTGAGATTTCTTATATCCCAACCTGAAAATAGCTTGAATTGAAAAATACATCTAAAACCTGTCAAGATCATGCAGGAGTCAGTGGCAGAGGTCCTTTGAACCATTTGAAGATGTTAATAGCCTTCAGGATTCGAAAACTCGAATAATTCGAGCAATTCAAGTTTGTTCCCGTGGTAAACTCTAAAAAATTAGTTTCTGGTCTCAGAACTTGAACTTGCAGAATCAGTTTTTTTCCATTCGAGGTTTTTCTTAGATAAGATACCATTCGAAAAAACTCTAACACTCGACCTTTAAAAAATAACCCCCATAATATGGGCATATGTATATAAAGCAATAGTATAGAAATTGTTGAGTTTCTTCCACTATATAAAAAAGAATTTTAAATACAAATTACGTTTAACATGAGTTCTTTTTATAGAGAACATCATTTTTTGTAGTTTTAGAAACTGACATACAGGACTAGTGATGGGCGAATTTATTCGCCGGCGCGAATTCGCGGCGAATTTGCGCGATTCGCCGCCAGCGAATAAATTCGCGAAACTCCCGCGAAAATTCGCGGAAAAAAATCGCCGGCGTCAAAATTTTTTTTTCCGAAAAACGGACGCCGGCGTCAAAAACTGGCGCTGGCGTCGGAAAAACGGGCGCCGGCGTCAAAAACGGGCGCCAGCGTCATTCGCGAATTCGCCCATCACTATACAGGACACCTTTTCTTTGTTTTTATTTTTTCTATCATTCATACATACTCCCGTGAACTCAGTTTTATTGTTAAAAATGCCAGACAAAAAAAAATATTTTGGCTGAAAAATGTCCTTTGTTGAGAATTCTATTAAAATTTGCACTTGTACCTTGTATCAAGCAAACCCGCCTTTACACAGAGCAGCTCGTAACTCTCATATGTCAGCTTCTGTTTTGGAAAACAAGGTATTGACACAGCATTTCTTCATGTTTGCTTGCTCATGGATGAAATTAGAATATTTAATTAAAATAAATTTCCAATGATAATACATTTGGGAACATTCAGGGAAAATCCCAAGTCGGTCTACTAAAGAAAAACATCAAGTGAAAGAAAATGGAAACATTCCTAATGTACATGACAGAATATTCACTAAATTCACAGAATACAGGTGGCCACGAACTATACAATTGTTAATGCATGGGTGGGCTTTCAAGTGGCTGATCAACAACATGAACAATGGTGTTATTGACCAATATCATCAATTAATAAAAACAGAGATTGGTTGACCCAGAACTACATTGGTTTCTCTAACGGACAGCCATCTGGCCAATTACTCTATTGAATGGTGTATGGCAAAACTAAACAGATGACTAACCTTGATGGCCATCATTCTGTTTCCAGTTGTCATGTGCATGCCATGCTTTAAAATACAGGTATGGGCTGTGATTGGCCATTTGGTATCCCCTATATGGATTGTCAACCTACTTGAGTCAGTAATTCAAAAATAAGCTTTTGATTTGAGGCCACTGGGAGCAACATCCAAGGGGTTTGAGAGCAACATGTTGCTCACGTGCCACTGGTTGAGGATCATTGTATTTTATCATTTAAATATATTTCCAGTAGGCTTACTTATTCAAAATATGTAAAATGATAAACTCCAGGGCTCAAGCATTTCAGATAATAGATCGTATATCTGTATACTGTATATGTTGGTTTGGAAAAAAAACAAGATTTGGCACCAATTAATTTATAAATCTACAAATATGTGTCAATACATCAAAAGAAAAACATGGTTGCATATTACTACTACCTACATTATAGTGATGTGTGAGTTGACCCAAAACTCTCATTGACCTGCTGGTTGAACACTGGTTGATGGTTGAAAATTTGGGTTGAAATTTGGCCAACCATTGCAGGTTAGAGTTGGTGCAGGTCAGTCTGGAGAAGTAAACTCCTCCACTGCTCCCAAAGATTCCTTGTCTTGGAACCAGAGGTGCACCCAGAAGTAGTATACATAGAGAGAAGACATGGTTAAGGGTTGAGTGCAGGTCCTACAATGGCAACATTTTGCAGGTTAGGGTCGGTGCAGGTTAAGGTTTTGCAAGTTAGGGTCGGGTACGGGTTGAGTTTTTCCTGACCCGCACATCACTACAACATTACACCAAATATTTAACTTGTAAGCGAAATGTCTCCATTATATGGTTTATTGTAAGATAATTACATTACTTTTTTTAACTCACATTTTTCCCTGTCTTATTTTAACAAAGTGAAATTAGGAAGTAATTGCCGCCCATCACTAAGGTCATCTAGGGACATCTTAAAATCTTCAGTTCATAAGTTCATTTCCATTTGGCGTCATTTGGTGGGCTGAAATGCAAACAAATCTGATCTAAATGTGCTTCAGTGAGGCATCAGAAACAATTTATTGCCAGTTAATTTCAACCTTGGAAGACTTAATAGCCAGACACATTTCCCCTGTTCATTTCACAAGACAGATTATTTGTTAATCGCATAGTGTACTGGTTAGAAAAGCAAATGCCTGTCTCCGCTTCCAAGCCAATTGACCTAGGATCTAAGTGGTGAACGAACTTCAGAATGAAGACTCCAGTTTATGAAGAGGAATGGCATAATATATTAATGGAACAAAGCTTGGCTCTGTACTGGCAACCTTGAATGTGGGCACCATCCATATTTCTGCATTACCATTTTAGTGATTAGGCTTTCAAGGGAATCAATATTAAATTGATTTTTTGTGTTAAAATAAATGATTTTAATGGATCAGCACTATACCTGTACTGATTTGAAATGAGCAAAGAAGTTTTTTTAAGACTTTTTAAGTTCAAGCTTCCCATTTTTTAGAAAATAAAAAATATGTTTTGCCTGCCCTAGTCCAGATAACTAATTAATAAGGTTATATTAATGATTCTTATTATGTTTAACGACCCAAGTTTCAACCAAACTGTCATCCTAAATGACATTTTGGATTGATTTTTAAGATATATATATATATATATATATATATATATATATATATATATATATATATATATATACACACAGGCCTGGATTTGTGGAAAGGCCACCAAAGCAGCAGGATTTAAGGGGGCGGCAGGCTGCCCAACCACACCCACATTGGTTCAAAAACACTGGGGATAAGCAGGAGATACAATGTTTTTTTAAAATTTCCAGTGCGCCAATCCCTATTGCTCCAGTCCCGATGATGAAAATTTGCAAGAATAAAGGGGAGGAGAGGGGACGATGAACAGCAGTTGGCCTAGGTAATACATTTACTTTCATAAGACTCTCTCATTTCAGGATATTTCTCTGTACAGGGGAATACCGATTCTGCCATAGTGTCACGGTTGGCACCCTAAATTCAGAACCGATGCTAAGCACTTTCACCTCTGGAGGAGCCCTCGGCTAATCGGATGCCGCCAGGTCTTCTAAAGAGATGTGCACAGCGTGCTGACGCCATCACGCCAACGCACACGTGCAAATAAACAAGGAAGTAGCGCGCCACACATGCCCTAACAACATTACTTTTGCGGCCCAGAGGAGCGGCAGCGTGGCGGGTGTCCCTGCAGACCTCCTCCCACTAGACCACCAGGGTAAGTTGTTACACATAGTTTTGTGGTATCTCTCTGTACAGACTATGAGCAAACTTAGGGGCTGTTCCTGCTGAATTATGCTTAGTACAGGAGAATACCTATGCTGCCATAGTTTTGTGGTATTTTTCTGTACAGACTATGAGCAAATGTAGGGGGCTGTTCCTGCTGATGCTGACATCATTTTATGGGTTCTCTCTGTACAGACTATGAGCAAATATAGTGGCTTGTTGTTGATGAAATGTGGTCAATATAAGGAAAGCATATATCTGTATACTTTTTTGGTATTTCTGTTCAGTTGTAGGGGGATGATTCACTAACTTCGAGTGAAGGATTCGAAGTAAAAAACTTCTAATTTCGAAGTGTTTTTTGGGCTTCTTCGACCATCGAATGGGCTACTACGACCTTCGACTACGACTTCGAATCGAACTATTTGAACTAAAAATCGTTCAACCATTCGACCATTCGATAGTCGAAGTACTGTCTCTTTAAGAAAAAACGTCGACCCCCTAGTTCGCCATCTAAAAGCTACCGAACTCAATGTTAGCCTATGAGGAAGGTCCCCATAGGCTTGGCTAACTTGGCTAATCGTTGGATTAAAATCCTTAGAATCTAAGGAATAATCCTTTGATCGTTCGATCGCACTATTTGCGCTAAAATCCTTATTATTCCTAGTGAAATCCCCCTGAGGTGTGTTCCCTAGGTGGAGGCACTGTGCTGTAATTCCCAGTTTCCGGTACTTTTCATACGCAAAAGGGACTCCGGGGCCCTGGATTGCCACGGTTAAGTTGCTATTTAAAGAGACAGTAACCAAATTAGGGCTATACTCATTTATAGGGTCCTTGTTTCCAGACATTCACTAGAAGGGTAGTCACTCTAAGGCAGAACATCTTTACTGGACCTTGTTGATCCCAGGCTGCCCAGACACATCCACTTGGATCAAAAGATGGGGTCAATGAGTAAGTGCCACCCCTTAGTCAGCTTACCGAGGACCCAACAGATGGATTCGCGGAACTCCGCTGGCAGAATCTGCACTGAGGGGTAAGTATAAAGCATGTGGCATTTCCCTTAGAGGGGGGGTGGGCAGTAGGCCTAGGGGGAGGAGGGAGGGAGGTTTATCTGGGGTCGAGGGTACTCTGTTTTTTAAAAATGGGTTGAATTCACCTTTAAAGAGATAGATGCAATTAACCATATAGCTCCCTACAAAAATCAATAATTGACTGTTGAAAATCAAAAATATCTCACTTTACAAGTTATGAAAATACCTACCTAGTTGTCCCTGCTATGGAGGGTGCTATGCAGTCCTGGCTTACTATTCACAGCCTAGAAATGTCATGTCACGTCTCAGATTCATCGTCATTTTCCATAGTTACTAGATTGCAGATCATATAATATTTCCAATATTAGGAATTGTTGACAACAGTGATATGGAAGTCGTACATCCCCTTTAACTTTGCAAAATGAAGAGCCGCTTTGCTATTGTGTTGTTAATCCTCAGACCCAGTGTAGAAATGAAAAATGGACATTCAATAAAGATGGACGTTTTCCCTCTGGGGCTCCAGCATATTTTATTAACCCAATCAAAGGCTGTATTATTCCCGAGTCGAGTGTGCTTTTGTTTAAAATAAAGGGACTTTGAACAGGAAGAAATGTACCACAGTCTGGCTGAAGGTGTCCACTTAATCATTGTCCCAACTTGTGTCAGGAGTTGGTCATTACCGACCCTTGGATTTATTGCTGAGGTCAAAGTAAATTACTTTTTCTCTCTCTTTTCTTTTTTCTCTATCTTTGCAAGCTTTATTTCCTTTGCATTTGCTTGGACTTCTGCTTCTACTCTGAGCAACCACAGAATTATGAACAATTTGAAATAACAGAATTTCTGATGGTAGGGAAATGTTCTTTGTTGTAATTCAATGGTTGAATGACTTTAGTTTCACTTCTTACAATTAATACCAGTCAGTATCTTCTGGGATATATACAGTAATATAAGTATTGATAAACGCTTTGGCAAAAGTGGATTTATTCCCGATATAAATATCTGTTATACAGAACAAAACTCTAAATAAAATGTGCTGTGGGATAAGTGGAGAATTAGGGGACCCAATTATCCTCTGAATCTGGAGATTAGGGCAACAACTGAAAATATAGGGGCAGATTTATCAAGGGTCGAATTTAGGGGCACATTTACCTAGGGTCGAATATCGAGGGTTAATTAACCCTCGATATTCGACTGCCGAATTAAAATCCTTCGACTTCGACTGCCGAATTAAAATCCTTCGACTTCGAATATCAAACGATCGAAGGAATAAACGATTAAATCCTTAGAATGGAACGATTCGAAGGATTTTAATCCATCAATCGAAGGATTATCCTTTGTTTAGAAAAACCTTGGAAAGCCTATGGGGACCTTCCCCATAGGCTAACATTGGCCTCGGTAGGTTTTAGGTGGCAAACTAGGGGGTTGAAGTTTTTTTTTAAAGAGACAGTACTTCGATTATTGAATGGTCGAATAGTCAAACGATTTTTAGTTTGAATCGTTCGATTCGAAGTTGAAGGTCGAAGTAGCCAATTCGATGGTCGAAGTAGCCAAAAAAAACATTCGAAAATCAAAGTTTTTTTCCTCTATTTTCCTCTATTCCTTCACTCGAGCTTAGTGAATGGGCCCCTTAGAGTTTATGGAAGTTTATAAAAGCTCACATAAATTCGAAAAAAATGACTATGAGTTTATGGAAGTTTATAAAAGCTCACATAAATTTGAAATTCGAAAAAAAATATTTTTTTAAATTCGAGTGAATAGGATCGACCCAAAAACTTAAATTGAATTTGGATTTTTTTTAAAAAAATAGATTTTTAAAAGTCCACCAAACGACTCCAAACATCTCCAATAAGCTAAAACACCAAGGGGCAAATTCACTAACCGGCGGAGTCGCGGCAGCGATGGCTTCACCGGACTTCGCCGCAATTCGCCTGGCGAATTTTCGCCAGCGCTCCGCAAATCCACTAAAATGCAAAGTTGCGCCCAGCGAGGCGAAAGGTAGCAAAGTTGCGGTAGCGAAAATTCGCCAGGCAAAGCGAAGTTGCGCTAGCAAAGGGGAATTTGCATACGGCGAAACTTACGTTTGACAGACGTATATGTTATAACAAATACATAAACCTACACAAGCCCGGGGAATCTTAATAACTACAAATAGAGATGTTGTATTGCCCTACACATGAGCCCAGTGTATAGTTTATGTTAGGAAAAGTAGGGGGAAAGCAGGGTACCCAAGAAAACATTTTTAGTCCTTTTGCAGCCTATCACCCATGAAAATGGAAAAGACGCCAGTGTTTTTTGGGACTTAGAAAAAATTTGACATTTTTTTTTTTTTGAAGTCCTATCTACTCTATTGCATTTCTAACGTTCAGTAAACTCAACTTCTTAGTGAATTTGCGTAGCAAAATTTTTAGCCCTGGTGAAAATTCACCTGGCGTTAGTGTGCGAAGTTGCGCTAGAGTCTATCTTCTTCGCTAGCGTATTTTCGCCAGCGCCCATTAGTAAATGTGCGAAGTATCGAACTTGCTTAACGCTGGCGAATTTTCGCCCCCAATTCGGCAGGGACAGTACATGATAAATTTTGAATTTTTAAACTCAAATCGAATTTGGACTATTCCCTAGTCAACTTACACTAAAATAAACTCGAAATTCGAATTTTAACATTCGAATGATCAATTTGACCCTTGATAAATCAATTTAGTGAATTTGCAGAGCAACGGCCATTCACCAGAGTGAAAAGTCGCCTGGTGATAAAGTGTGAACGCACGCTAGCGTTGGTCGCTTTTGCTAGCGTATTGCAGACCGCAACAAGAAACATCGGTGCACAGATACGCACAGGCTTGGGGTGTAATTGGTATACTAACCATTCACTTTCTCACCGGGCTATGAATTATCTTTTAAATATTAATACTCCGGCATATTTTGCTTAGTGTTAATGAATGCAAAACAATCTTCTTCAGCGTTTCAGCAAATGTTCAATAATGAATTATAAATTCAAACAAGTAACAATTCAATGGCTCAGGAATCCAAAAACGAATGCTAACATGTAATTATAGAAAGACGTGTTTTACCTCTGTATCTATTAACAAATCACAGCAATTTTAGGCAAAGTAAATGAGAAAAGAAAATGAACAAGTTAATAATGGAAATGTATTTCAGTTTTTAATCATTTAAAAAAAAAAGACAAAAAGGAACTTTTTTTTTTTTTTACAGGAGATGGCAGCATACTAAATTATTTCTTTTATAGTGGAATTTGTGGGAATACGTCTCCACTGTCTCTTTATATGAAGAGATGCTTCCTCCTTAATTTCATGTTCAAAAGATCTCTAAAAAGAAAAAAGAAAAAGTGTAACACAAATGTTTTTGGGAGTGATTTTTTTCTCCAGATACAAATTTTGGGGCAGATTTACTGAAGAGTGAAGTGGCTACGCTAGTGACTTTTTGTCAGCATTGCCACCCTCAGGGACATCGCCAATTTACTAACAGGTGCAGACTCCAATTAACCAGCGAACGGGACCATCAATAGTGGTCATTCTTAGTGATGGGCAAATATGGGGTATTTTGCTTTGCTGAAAAAATTGTGAATTTCCTGAGAAATTCGCAAAACAGCGAAAAATTCGCGAAACGGCGCCAACGTCTAGTTTTTGATGCCGGCGTCCGTTTTTGGCAAAATTACGCCGGCGTTCCATAAAAACGCCGTTTTGGGTCAATTTTTTTTTTATGCCAGCAGATTTTCTCGGCAGTATTCGCCCATTACTAGTCAATCTCGCTGTATCACCAGGCAACTTTTCGCTCCGACGAATGGACATTACTCTGCAAATAGTGAATTAACATACTTGTAGCGTATTTACGCCTGGCGAAGTGGTGTGATGGGTGCAAAACTGACACTGGCGAAAATTTGCTGTTAGTGAATCTGCCCCTTTGAATAACATTTTGTTAAGCAACAAAGCACTGATGATTGTTACCAAATGGTAAAAAAATAAACAATATATCCAGATTCAACTATTAACTACACATAAGCAAAAGACGTCTAAATTGTTACTCACCCCTTTCAGTTTGCATTGGGGAATAATGTTTTGGAGTGTTGTGTGACTTCATTGCTCCTGCTCAGTAGGGATGAGCTCATTTCTTTGCTAGATACTGATCTGTGTTTTTGTGAGTAGGGTCATTTTTGTGATCCTGCACTAGAATTTCAACATGTGCTTTGTGTTGCATGGGAAAAATACAAGAAGAAATGCCAACAGCATTATCAGACTTTCTCTATTCAGTTTTTTTTTAGCAAGAAAAACTCCAATTGACTCTAATGCATTTGATGAGAGAAAGAATGCCTATTGATTCCAATGCATTTGGTGACATTTCAGCAAAATGTTTCCATTTTGAAAATCTTTTGACAAACCAAAATGGGTCCGTTTCGCTCATCACTATGCTGAGCTTTAAAACCATGCAGAACTTGGGGGGTTATTTATAAAGTCTGATTTTATTTCAATATGTTCTGGAAAAAAAACTCTGCACAAGTTTTTTCTAAAATTTGCTTTGCAGGAAAGAAAATCAGATTTTCACTGTTTTTTTTTGGATTTTTCACCTGAAAACTTTGGGGTATTGCACATAACCCAGAGCAAATCAAAAAAATCATTGGGACTTCTCCCATTGACTTAAATGCAACCTCGACAGGTCTTATATGGCGGAATTTGGACTTTTCCATCCGCGGTGCTTAATAGATTCCGACTTTATAAAGAAATCACAAATTTTTCAGGATTTTTGCATTCAGCATTTTTTTGGGTGGATATTTATCAAAGTCCAAATTTATATCAATATTTTCTGAAAAAACTCCGCACAGGTTTTTTTGGCTTATTTATTATTACACTTTTCCAAAACATTTTTTCCAGAAATCCAAAAAAAACATGAAAAATCCAATTTTCACGATTTTTCATCCGATTTTCAAAAGTTTTTCAGATTTTCTTATGTTTTTTGCCTGAAAACTTTGGGGTATTGCACGAAACCCAGCACACATCAAAAAATCATTTGGACTTCTCCCATTGACTTATATGTAACCTCGACAGGTCTGAGATGCCGGATTTTCTGATGTGGACTTTTCCATCCTCTGGGCTTAAAAAATTCTGAAAAATTCGTGATTTTGAATTCATGAAGTCCGATTTTATAAAATAAAAAAATCACAAATTTTTCGGGATTTTTGCATTCAGAATTTTGTAAATAACCCCCTTGGTGTTCAGTTACTCAAACCAGTCAAACTCATTCTGACAAATTGGTACATTCAGCTGTGTTATTAGATGTCAACACTTTCCTGACAGTTTTAAACACATGCAAGATCATTTTAACTGCAGGCAATCGTTCAGTTCTAATAATAGTAAATATATCCCTACATATTTTAACATTCAGGTTTATTGAATCATAAAGCAAGCCAAGAAAGTGAGCCAGGTGGTTAATTGTTTGTTTAATGAGAAAACAAATCTTTGTCTATACAAACATCTGTCCCTCATTGTTCATACACAGATATAGGAGGCTATAATGGAACTTTTTCAATATTATATAACCAAGAAGGAATTTGAAAACCTGCCATTTATTTTAAGAAACATTTCCTATTCTGAAGCTCAAATATTGTTTCCATCATTCTCAACAGATGCCCACATGACCCCTGTATTGACTTCTTTAAGATACATTTATTGGACAAATTTTAATATTGACCTTGCCAAACATATCCAACCCAAAGCATTTCTTTTCTAATAAGGAAAACTGTAAATCAAGTCTTTCCCTATAAGTAAGATAATAAACCCTTTCAATGAGCTTGGTTGTTTAAGATACGTTTTTGCTACACATTTTAATATTGACCTTACCAAACATTTCCAACCCAAAGCATCTCTTTTCTAAGAAGGACAACTCTAAGAGGTCTATTTTCTATTTTTTAAATTTTTTTTCCACAAATTGTATTGTTTCTCAATTCATACTTTTTAAAAATTTCTCAAAAAAAAATCAATATTTATACAGTGCAAAAAACTCTAATGCATAACTTTGCCCAGGAAAAGCTATTGAGGTCCTGTAGTAGTCAGTGGGAGCTGTGCTTATCCTACAGGATGATTTTTAATCAATTCAGACTTTTATAGGTTTTTTTTTTAAATTTTTTCACTAGTAATTGCCTGATAAAACTCGAATAATTAGAGGTTTTCATATTTTTATTTGAATCTTTAAGTATCTTTTTTGTTTGTGCTTTTTATATTCAGATATTTTAATATATTATATGGCATTCATGGTTTTAGAGAAAAAAGTTTATTCTCTGTAACTAGCAAATTTCCGTGTTTCACAGCCGGCGAATAAATGCACCAGTGGCAAAAAAATCTGGACGCCTGTTGGAAAAGTCGATCACGTCAAAACTGTCATGCATATTAATTGACTTTAGTATTGATGCGGGAGTCAAAATTTGCGTTATCGCTAATTTTTCACAATTTTACAAGTTTCACTGGAAATTCGCAAATTTTTCGGCAAAATGGGACAAGTTCGCCCATCACTGTCTCTAACCACTAAAATGAGAAGGTTGACATATTGGCCTCCAAATCAAGTGTTTCCCTATGAGTTAGATTATAAACCCTTTCAATTAATTTATTTTTATTTCTTTTACCTTTTTTTTTTTTTAATCTGTGTTTTTTGCAAATGAGTGTCCAAAAGATCACCAACCAGGATCATAGCAAAGTCTGTAGAACTATGGCCTTTCTTATGCCTTCAACTTATTTGGGGCCTAATGGTAAGAACAGGACAAGCGTAGTTGCAGCAAAAGTGCTGGATTAAAAGAGTTTGAAACATACTTCTGCCAGGGAGAATGGAATTGTAATAACCAGATGAGAGTCATAGACCAAATTACAGAGTAGATAATAGCCAAATGTGAAAGTACAGGCAGGGTCAGGGCGGGCAGAAATCCATAAGAGCAGTCAAACATTCCGAATAAAGCATCAACTAAGTGCTAAGTAAAATTTTAAAAATCTATCCCATGATGTACACATTGGCTGAATTACATTGCATTCTCATTTCATGCATGCTAACATTCAGTTAAAATATAAACCATTCCTTGCATAATATTTCTCTTTGATGTTATTTTTATTGATTTTCAACAGGGACTTAAAAAGTGGATTGGCTGTTTCAGTGCAATGTTCTCTTTTCTTCTTTATATTAAATGTTATACCAAGGTATGGTAATGTTCTTTGTGTATCTCTGGAGCATGACAAGCATGCAAAATGAACCAACAGGTATTTGAAATCATTACAATGTCTCCTAATTATGTATCTTAATTGTACAAGCAATATTATAGAGGATAATATATACTCATTGCAATGATTTCCATAACGATAGGCAAGGATACAGGGCAAGATGATTTATCAGAATCTTTTGCTGGGGGTATGTTATGCCTTATAATGCATAATATAGATTGACAACAGTGAATTAAGAAAGATGGTTATACTGTATGTTTGAAGATTTCTTTTCATTAAGATGCAAATGAAGAGAGGGATATGATAAGGAAAACACCATTAGCAGATCCAAGAGAAAAACATTAGAACAACAATAACAAAAAAAGCATCATTAGATTGTTTTATACTATTCACTGTTAGGGGGTTATTTATCAATCTCCGAATATCCGAACCTCAAATAATTCACAGTTTTCGGAGCAACAAAAAAAAAAAACCTAAGAATTTTTCGAGATTTATTAAAATATAATGGTCTAAAAACTCCGAATCCAAAACCCAGGCATCTAAAAGCTCTCGAGGTCCTGTATAAGTCTATGGAGAAGGTTCCAGTGTCTTCGTTGATATCCGTACCAATATTCGTTGACTTTGGGGTTTCAGTGCAAAAAACTCTGAAAACTCTGAAGTTTTTGAGGGAAACTCCCAACAATTCAGAGTTTTCGGGGAAAGCTTAGAAGTTTGCCTGACCATATTTTTTCTGACTTTCTTCTTCATAAATAAGGACCATTCGGGAATTCGGAGTTGTTTGAAGTTTGATATTAGAAATATTGAGATCAATTCGGACCTTGATAAATAAACCCCTTAATGTGGATATTTATTAGTGATGGGCGAATAAAAAGACCAGGCAAGAATTTGCGGCTAATTTCCGCGTTTTGCTGTAAGCGAATGAATTCAGAAAACTGTTGCGACAATTCGATGGCGGAAAACCCAGTACCTCAAAAAAATTGGCACGCATAAAAATAGCCGCATGCATAAAAATTGTCGCGCATCAAGATTATGTGGACGCCCATTGACTTTAATGTATTTGGACCAATCGTTCAAAATTGACGCAAGTCAAAATTATTTTGACGCCCGTTGACAATGCATTTCACAATTTTTTCAGCGCAGCACAGATATACTTTTTATTTTATATACATAGTGGTCTGGTGATCACTCACACCTTATTTTGGAAATACCAAGGGAATAACTTTCTGTCATGACCAATATTTCAGCCTGACAACTGATATAATATGACCACATTGTGACTTCCACTAGTGCCCTACGTCATTAAGGGGCAGATTTATCAAAATGTTCGATTAGAGTTCATCACAGAAAAATGTAGCCGCTTTCTATTAATTTCTATGGAATTTTTTAGGAACATATTCATCAAATGGTATAATTTTATTCCAAAAACCACACAGGATTTTGATAAATCTGCCCTTTAGACTTGTATCTCTCAAAGCACTGGATATGGAGAATTAAGCATTCAAAAAGATAAGCATGATAAAATAAGTAATAAATAAACATTAAAATAAATAGGTAAATAGAAATTAAAAAATATAACAAGTACAGGAATGGGACCTGTTATTCAAAATGCTCGGGACCTGGGGTTTTTCGGATAACAGATCTTTCTGTAATTTGGATCTTCATAGCTAAAGTCTACTAGAAAATCATGTAAACATTAAATAAACCCAAATATGATTTTGCTTCCAATAAGGATTAATTATACCTTAGTTGGGATCAAGTACAGGCTACTTGACTTATGTATGACTCGAGTCTGTCCCAACCCCATCCCACATCAATTATTCACAACCCAATATACCAACATTATTATGACAAATACATAACATGTTGACATATGTGTAAAACACACTAGCCACTTAAGGCTGCATTTTACAACACTTCTCCTGACCACTAACCCGTTCTCCAACCTGAGGCTAAGCCTTTTGCCCAAGCCTAGCCCCAGGCCTATCCAACTCCAACCTCACCTTGACAGAACCGCCCCCCCTTTTCGGCTACTCAATAGGGCAGCCCCACTATGCCTAAAGCTGCGACAACTTATACCCCCATCTCTTCAGGATGGGAGGGAACGCTAATTGCCCAGTATAGGTCTATGTTACATAGTTCCTAGGTGTACTTCCAAGTTCCAGCATTCAGTTTTGAACCTTGCCTGTTTCTGACTTTGCTTTCCTGCTGCCTGAACTGACCCCTGCTTGTACCTGACTATTCTTCGGATTCTGATTCGGTTCCCATACCTGTTTTTACTAAGTTGTTTTCATTATATTTATAAGTGATTTGGAAAATGAAGCACTCTGGGAAGTATATGCCTGACCTTTGGATTTGGTCACATTGTGGGGGGTGTGGTAACTGGGCATGGTTTAGGGTGAGTCATTATTGATTTCATGGTTTGTGCTGGAATTTGTATCTTGATAAAGGTCCCAGTTAGGGCGGAATCCTTGATCATGAAATAAAGATTATATTCCTGGTCAAGACCCTGGGGCAAATTTACTTATGATCGAATATCGAGGGTTAATTAAAGAGATAGTACTTCGACTATCGAATGGTCGAATAGTCGAACGATTTTTAGTTTGAATCGTTCGATTGGAAGTCGTAGTCGAAGGTCGAAGTAGCCAATTCGATGGTCGTAGTAGCCAAAAAAACATTCGAAATTCGAAGTTTTTTTTATTCTATTCCTTCACTCGAACTAAGTGAATTGGCCCCCTGTGTGCAACAGCATTTTCTATTTTTTTGTAAATAAATAAAAAGTAAAATAAAGAAGTAAAAATAAACATAACTAAATAATAATATTAGAAATAAAGATAATAAAGGATGAAATATAATGTTTTAAAAAAATGTAATACAGGTATGGGATCCGCTATCCGGAAACCTGTTATCCAGAAAGTTCCGAATTACGGAATGGCTGTCTCCCATAGACTACATTATAATGAAATAATCCAAATTTTTAAAAATGATTTCCTATTTCTCTGTAATAATAAAACAGTAACTTGTACTTGATCCCAACTAAGATATAATTAATCCTTATTGGAAGCAAAACCAGCCTATTGGGTTGATTTAATGTTTATATGATTTTCTAGTAGATTTAGGGGCCGATTCATGAAGCTCGAGTGAAGGATTCAAATTAAAAAAAACTTCGAATTTCAAAGTATTTTTTGGGTACTTCGACCATCGAATTGGTTAAATTCGATCGAATTCGATCGAATTCGAACGATTCGAACGATTTGAAGTAAAAATCGTTCGACTATTCGACCATTCGATAATCGAAGTACTGTCTCTTTAAAAAATACTTCGACCACCTACTTCGGTAGATAAAACCTACCGAAGTCAATGTTAGCCTATGGGGAAGGTCCCCATAGGCTTGCCTGTGATTTTTTGATCGAAGGATTTTCCTTCGATCGTTGGATTAAAATCCTTCGAATCGTTCGATTCGAAGGATTTAATCGTTCGATTGAACGAAAAATCCTTCGATCGATCAATCGCAGGATTTGCGCAAAATCGTTCGACTTCGATATTCGAAGTCGAACGATTTTAGTTCCCAGTCGAATATCGAGGGTTAATTAACCCTCGATATTCGACTCTTGATGAATCGGCCCCTTAATGTATGAAGATCCAAATTACGGAAAGACCCTTTATCCGGAAAGCCCCAGGTCCCGAGCATTCTGGATAACAGGTCCCATACCTGTAATAATAAAGCATTGTGGTAAAATTACGAAATGGAATGTTTAGGGCAATGATATGATGTCACAACTACCCAATTATAAAGTTGATTGTGTTTGTAACTCTTCAACATAATAATATTAATAACAATCTTCTAGGCATCCATAAATTCCACTTTTATCTGGAGAAGAACAGATGTAACCAGCCATTAATTAAAATTCCATGTTTCACTGAAACCATGAAAGAACATCCCTTTGAAACACTCAGAAAAGATCCTGCAGTTTATTTGCTTTAGGAGGTGTCTCGGTGTGCGAGTGAAAAAACTCTTTCTTTTATATTAAATCCTGTGGCAATATTTCTTTTCTGTCTAACTTTGTCAACTGTTCCTTTATTATTTTGTTCTTAAGTTCTAGACATTCACATCGCCGGGGCTAGGGGAACGTTTTTTTTGTAAGAGACAATAAATGAAGAAGAAAACTGTAGTTTATACACATTCAGTGTAACCTTTCCTTTATTGTAATACTAGATTTATATTGTATATACATTATAAAATGTCATCGTCCTATGAAATTTACTTTGCCACATTGTTTTATTGTATCTTTTTGAAAGGAAAAAACTATACAGTAAATTCCTATTGATGTTATATAAACCTCTTTGGGAATTAGGTTGGCATCTACAAAATTCAGTGAAACCTAATTTTATGTGTAATTTTGCTTATTTTTTTCAGGGGATGCAGGGATATGTGTTCACCTGAAGCCCAGAGCCTGACAAAAAAATCGTTGGTAAAGACTACTATGTCCATCACACCTGTCTGGAACAGTTAGCATTGGTTACAGAACAGATGACTCAGAAAGAGTAAAGACAGAGAATAAGCGGGGCCAATGATGATTATGTGCTGTTATGCACACTAGACAAATACAAGATTCCTCTGCACTCAACCCATTATCAATATATTTAAGACAGAGACATTTTGTGCATACTGCTACTGAAAAATGCCTTACCCTTTAAACAAAACAGGGATTGTTTGTCCATATATTGCAATATATTTAAGCTGGCCAACTACGTCAAAGTCATCCCATATCTGGCCAGTCCTATACTCAATTTTCATTTGATTCATTAAGAATTCTATGGTTTCATTATACGTTTTACCTGCAATTTACTTGCTGCTTTCAAAGTAAAACTCCCAAACTTGGCTGCCCTTTTATTAGACACCAGTGGGATCACCTGACTATAGTTGGAGGGGGTGGGAGCTACAACATGGAGCTGGTCACTGCTCTTGTAGAACTATAACAAACAAGGGAAAGTTGTGCTCACCACTAGTTTTTAAAATCATTAGGCGGGGGTGCAATGAGGGTGTGACCACAAAATACATATAGACAAATACAAGATTCCTCTGCACTCAACCCATTATCAATATATTTAAGACAGAGACATTGTGTGCATACTGCTGCTGAAAAATGCCTTACCCTTTAAACAAAACAGGGATTGTTTGTCCATATATTGCAATATATCTATATCTATATTGCAAAATATATATTGAAAGCAGCTAGTAAGTTGCAGGTAAAACGTATTCGTCCCTTTTATAAAATGTATAATGAAACCATAGAATTCTTAATGAATCAAATGAAAATTGAGTATAGGACTGGCCAGATATGGGATGACTTTGACGTAGTTGGCCAGCTTAAATATATTGCAATATATGGACAAACAATCCCTGTTTTGTTTAAAGGGTAAGGCATTTTTCAGTAGCAGTATGCACAAAATGTCTCTGTCTTAAATATATTGATAATGGGTTGAGTGCAGAGGAATCTTGTATTTGTCTATATGTATTTTGTGGTCACACCCTCATTGCACCCCCGCCTAATGATTTTAAAAACTAGTGGTGAGCACAACTTTCCCTTGTCTGTTATGCACACTAAACACATTTTCTGGAAATGTACTCGCCATCTTTTTCCAAAAATATTTGTACTCAATTCAGGTGCCTCTGCTATCTATCACTGGTACCACCAGCCTGGAGATATAATACAGTAAAAAGCTGAAATTCCCAGCAAAAACAGTTGCATAGCTGGTAGGTTCAACCTTTTGCCCAGGTTAGAATCCTTCACTGGTCTAGTTGGACAAACCTTTGCCTGACCCAGACCCATTGACCCATAACTAGACCTGCATCTTCCACCCAAAATATCCTCCTACCCAGAACCACTTCCTAACACAGACCACATAGAGATAAGTTACCTTCTGACCTGGGACCCATGAAACAATAAGGGGCAGATTTATCAAGGGTCGAAGTGAATTAGAGGGAACTTTCAAAGTAAAAAAATTCGAAGTAATTTTTTGGATACTTCGACCATCGAATAGGATACTACGACTTTGAATTTACTTTGACTTCGATTCGAAGTAAAAATCGTTTGACTATTCGACCATTTGATAATCGAAGTACCGTCTCTTTAAAAAAACTTTGACTTCAATACTTCGCCAACTTAAACCTGCCGAAGTGCTATGTTAGCTTTTTGGCATTCGAAGGAAAATCGTACGATCGTTCGATAAAATCGTTTGAATCGTACGATTCAAGTACGATCATACAATGCTAAAAATCCTACGAATTTGAATTTTGTAGGATTCAATTCGATGGTCGAATTTCGAAAAGTATTTTACACTTCGAAATTCGACCCTTGATAAATATGCCCCTAAGTGACGTCATTGTAGACCAGAAGTGATATCACTCTGGTGCCGATTCATCAGAACAAGAAAATAAACTTGCCCAAACCACAAGGGAGGGTAGTGGGGGACCTGTCCCGTACCTTAGCTGCGTATGGCTATCCAGGGACTGCTCGCACATCAGGGAACCTTGGATTTTCTTCCCAAAACCCAACTTTTCAGGTCATCTGTTTGAAAGCAATCGCCTCATTGATTGCTATTGGTTATAAGACCAGAACAAACATAACTTTTACTATATCACCCTATAAGATTATTATAAGTCAACCTGACTGTTTGCACAAATTATCTCTCCAAAATATGTACATTATTGACGCACACTTATTTGTTTCAGTTAGAAAACTAGCAAATTCATAATTAAGGCTAAGGAGAACTGTGGTGAGTTAAAAAAGGTTTTCCAATGTACTACCCCAAGTAAAGAAAGAGTGAGTTGCATTAGAAAGCTATCGTATTAGAATAATGAAAGCATATATTTGATTGGTTGCTCTTGGCTCCAAAAAAGTCCCTACATATAAATTAAAGGAACAGGTATTGAAGGGGATAAAATAAACTTTAACAATGAAAACAATCAGAACCCTTTCAGCAGCTACTCTCCTTCTGCTGTATTTTCACACTGGCAAGTGTCAAGATTCTGCTCACTAAACTATATAAATTGCATTAGAAATAAATTGCTTTCTCTGGATTGTTTATCTTTTCTCTTGGCCTGAATGGCAGCCCAGATAATTAAATTCCTCCACCAATTAGGAATCTCAAGCTTTAGCCCAGAAGTCAAACAGATAAAATAGAGACTCAACTCAGTATTGATCCTGTTTTAACTTAAAGAAGATCTAAACATACATTTTCTCAGGAACCTTTGATGTTGAAAAGTGTATTAGGAAGCAATATTCAAAATAAATATGCCTTTTATCTGATTTACGGTTAAAGCCTCCCTGTTGTTTCTCACTATGTTTGCCATAAAAATATTCTGTAAACTGCCATCAGAGAGTTCTAGTCCCATGTGCTACTTCAGTGGACAGACTCCATGGCATTCCCCAATAAGCAGCTTGAGTAAGCTTCCTTCTCAGAAGACTGATGTGGAGGCCATATAAGGAAAAGATCTCTTCCCTAAAGCTTCTACTACTTATAGCCCCTGGGAGTGAAGATTGGGGTAAAACAGTAGAAAGGCAGGAAGGCCAAAATGTCAGGCAATCTTGTGTTCAAACAGCAAGGAGATGAGGCCACATGAGGCTTGCAGCAACAAACAAGGAGTAATGAGGCAGACAGGATCAGAGGCTGAAGAAAGGGTAGCGTAGGAAGGATGTCGTCAACAGGTAGGCTGAATATGCAGAGTCAAAAAGGCAGGGTCAGGAACAAGAAAATCTCATATAGAAGATCACGTTGCAATGAAATGTCCATCTGGTGTCCTTAAAAAGGCTTTGCACATGCATTGGGGATGTGCAAGTTTTCACACACCCATAGAGGCCCATAGTGGTTTTAGAAGTTTTTAAAACCACAAATAAACAAATTTTCTCTAAAATCACAAATGCCATGAAACTAATTAAAAGATCCAAATATAAAAAGTTCAAACGAGGAAAAAAACAGTGAACAATCTGAATAGATATACGAAAACCTCTAAAACCTCCAAATCTTCAAGTTTTTTTGACAATTACTAGTGAAGAAAATCCAAAAACCTCTGAAAGTCTGAATGACTTTACAATAGTCCAGTGGGATCTCAACTGCTTTAACTTGGCAAACTTTTTGTATTCGAGGTTTTTATCCTTTATAAATCACAATTTATGAAAAAAAAATAGAAATCTGAATGATAGTAAATCAGTCCCATAGTGTGTTGCGGTGAGTAGGGCAAGAACAATAAAATGACTCAAACAATGGTTATGTCTGTGAATTAGTGATGAGCAAAATATTTCGGCAAGTTTCGCCATGAAAATAAAGGCCGAATATTTTAACGGGTTAAAAAAAATAACGTGCATCAAAAATTTGTTGCACAATTTTTTTTCACCCATAGGGGAATATTTATCAAAGAGTAAAGTAATAGTGAAGTTCCACCACTAGAGTGAAATTCCGCCACTCTCCATTCATTTCTATGGGATTTTTATAGGCGTATTTATCAAAGGGTGAACTTTCACTTTCACCCATTGATAAATACGCCTTTCAAAATCCCATAGAAATGAATTGAAAGCTGCGGAATTTCACTCTAGTGGCGGAACTTCACTCTTTGATAAATTTACCCCATAGACTTCAATGCCGTTTCACTGTTTTGCAAATTTTCGGCAAAGCAAAATGGGTCAGATTGTCCAGCCATCACTACTCTGAATTCATAGTTAAAACTGGATTGTGTTTTGTGGGTCGGAAGGCCATTTAATGGGTGGTTTTTATGTCTCTATACTTGCCTCCTGTTCCAATAAGTGTTAACATCTCATTTTCTGTTTTAATACAAAGAATTTTCTTTGGAAAAAAGTTCAAGTCTTATTTTTAAGTATCTTGTGTGTGTCATTCTCTCTTTTTTTTTTTAGTTCTGGGTAAGAAGTTGCATAATCATTATGATCAAATCTGATTTCTTACAACAACATATGCTTCTTTTAGCAGAGAGCTGTGTTTTCAACTTGGCAGACAAATAAACCAAATGTTCTCTAGTAGGGTAGAGGGAAAAGATTAAAACTGTTATCAAAACACAGGCTGTTAAAATGTACAGTGTTCCAGGTCAGCGAAACAAGAAAGGCAAAAATGACGGGGGTAACTCTGAGGTTTTTTTTTAATCAGATGGAGTTTGGAAATATAAATATTTATTTTACAGATTTAAACTGTGAGACAGTAGTTATATCGGCATTCTGAAGATTGGACAGTATAAGTACATTGAGTCCTCATTACTGGAAACTGGAAAATACTCTCCCACAAACTGGACCATTAGTTCTGAAAGGGCTTGACTGAAATTGGATTTTATGCTGTGTTGCTGTAACTGCCAATTGTTACTCCTTGCAGCTCTTGTGCTCTAACCCAGTGATTGTCATTTTCTCTCCATGAAGGTCCTATATTTGGTCATGGTTCTCTATGAAGGTCCTACATTTGGTCCAGATCCTCCATGAAGTTCCAACATTTGGTCTGGATTCTCCATGAAGGTCCGACATTTGTACACGGTTCTCCATGCTCTACATATAGGTCAGGGCCTTCCAACATACAGTAGTTTCAATAATATCTAGGACTACAAATACTATATTCACTCTAAATCATATCTTAACTGACCTTCAAGCTGGGCTTTAGGAATAATCTTATAAATCAAATAACCATTCTCCCCAATTATCTCTGTCTACAAGCCCCCAAAGGGGAGACAACCCCACAGTTTGGGAACCAGTGTTCTAACCCTTGACGATCAGCATTTGGATGGACTAATACTGCTAGGAAGAACTGCTAATGTGCTCTTTAAATCTAAAAGTGCTCAAAGCTCCACCACCAGTTTATATATAAAAACAATATCTTTATAGGAGAACTTTATGTTCTGTATAGATTTCATCAACAGGCATAACTAAGAGCATTACTTAGAACTCTTGTTCCAGGCAGGTCCATAGATCTCAGATAAGGAAACTTTTCCTTGCTGATGAGATAGTTGGCTATTCAAGCCTGATATTTTATATGTAGACCTTAGTTTGATTTAATTAGTTTAATGTCTGCTGTTCTCTTAATGGGCATCAAGTGCAGATGTGTTAGCTTATCGGTATGGATGAATGGTCTTCCCGGGAATTACTATTAATTATCAATTATGCCCCAAAGCAATATTGGCTTCAAATCTTTCTAGAGTAATTAAACAGAACAGTTAAAAATGTAGCAACTGTTGCAGTCTCCCCAGTTATTTTATATATATATATATGTATATATTGATATATATTTATTTATATGGATATTTGATTTTGTAAAGGTTTACAATATACATGATACAGTTACAGTGTTTTTGATTTACACACTTCTGTGTTTTATAGCTCAACCACGCTTCAATACTGTTGCCTTTGAAAAGTGATACCGTTTAAGCTTTCTTCCTTGCGTGCAAATGGATCTTACATAATTTCATATCACCTCTTTAATGTTTCCTTGTGGGTTTGTTATTGGCAATTCCGCTCCATTATCTTGACTTTGAAACTTCTGTAGACTTTCATGGACTTGTTTAACTATTGTCACCGGTATAGTAATAAGCTGGATGAATAGCATTTTGCTGTTCTCTTGACATGGTAACTATTGGCCGGGGACTGAGGGAGCTAAGAGTGTAGAAGAGGAAATCAACACTGTTCTCTCTCTCTCTCTCTCGTTTTAAAGAGGAAGTCAGCTTTTGAATTTTTATGTGTTTCAATATACTGCAATTCTAAAAGGGGCACAATATTTCACATTTTCTCAACCTTAATAAATAGCAACATAGAAATGGACCTTGGGGAAAAAATCCAGAGGAAGTTGAACAAATCCCCAACAGGCCAACTGACAATTCAGTCTTTATAGGGGTATTTTCTGACCCAAAACTGATAACAGAATTACTATATATTTTTTTTTACAAATTATAATAATTTATGTTCTTTGTTGTATGCCCTTTCAAGACATCCAATCCATTTTGTAACTATACCAATGGTTTATTCATTGCAACTGCTGTTGGTAGGGATTTCCCTGCACCAAAGAGTCCCTTCCTATGCTGATGGCGACATTTACTTTTCTATCTAAAATGAATCCCTCCTGATCACCTGTCTAGGTTAGGAAATATCACCAGCCATAACATTAGAGATACCCCTCCTTCACAGGCATAACCTGCCTCGATTGCCAGATTTTAAAATTGTGCGCCCCTAGGCTGCCCAGCTTTTTGCACTCCAGTGTGACCCCCAACCCGCACTCCCCCCCATCTTCATGCACCACCGGGTGGTTGGGAGATTTAAATGTCTGTCAAAATCTTCTGCCCATTCCCCAATGCAACTGCCACCCCCAGACTTATGCTGCCCTAGGCCCTGGCCTTTGTGCCTGGCCACAAATCCGGGCATGTCCACTGGGCTCACCCACAAAATACATATTGGGTCACCATATGGCTTGAACTTTCTGGAGCAGATTTATTAACAGTCGAAGTGAAAATTCGCATTCAAATTTTTTTTTGGCAAAACTCTCAAATTCGAATTGTGAATTATCCAAACTCAATTTGAGTTTTAATTTGAATTTCAAGATTTATCATACTCTGGCCCCTTAAGAACTCGAATTTGACTTTTTGCCACCGAATTACTGTATAAGTCAATGGAAGTAGTCTAGAGATCAATTTGGTGATATTTACAGCCTTCCAAGACATTCAATTTTTTTTTTCTGAGTTTTTTAAATTCGAGTCAAGTTTTTATAATTTGATAATTAGAGATGGGCAAATCTGGCCCTTCGCCGAATAATATGCAAGCGGCAAAAAAATCGTGAAATGGTGAAAATTCATGAAACTCATTGAAAATAATTTTGATGTGTGACAATTTTTGACATGAGCGACAATTTTTATATTCACAACTATTTTGTCCAAAAGCATTCAAGTCAATGGGTGTCCGAATAATTTTGACTATTTTTTTGTAAACGTCCATTTTGATGCACGACTATTTTTTTTTTTTGTGGCAGGGGAATTTTTCACCAGCAAATTTTTTCTCAGTTTCAAAAAACATAAATTTGCCACAAATCCATGCCCGGTGAATTTGTTCGCCCATCACTACACAAGATATTTTGACAAATGGTAATAAAAGGTAATCTGAATGCCGTGCTCTTCTGTTGTTGAATATTTACAGCTTAAAATTCACAAAACTTACAACAACATGCTTTATCTTTTCTGTTGAATTTGACTGTTCTGTCACAAGAAAACATGCTTTGTAGAAAATGCATCAGTTAAAAGCGCTCCTCCAACAGAATCCTACACCGAAATTCAATTTTCAAAACAGCAAACAGAGTTGAGTTTCCCAGATGCCCTCAGCCATGTGATTCAATCGCTCTTTACTGCTGCAAATGCAAATAAAAACCTTTTAAAGGATAGAAAGAGGAAACTAAAATGATTACCACAACAAAAAGAGAAAGATGAAAGAATCCCATCTATGTGACAGCAGAACCTGTTCATCACAATCCAAGCCTCATTTATGGTCCAACCTATTCTGAGAAATTATGCATAAATGCATGAATCCTTTGAGAGTCAGCAGGCCCGGATTTGTGGCGAGACTACAAAGGCCTGGGCCTCGGGCTACAATTTTTTTTTTGATGCCCAGCCGCAAAGTTCCCCAGTGCTCTGGTGCTTGACAGTGGGCTCGTGTACACAGAGGAGGGGTTGCATGCAGTTTTTCTTTGGCGATAGGACCATGCAGCAGCGGGGGGAGGCGCAAACGCCCGATTCTTGGACTATGCGGCCTCAAATCTGGCCCTGACAGTAAGGGATCCCTGGATATATCCCCAACTTAGAGGAGGTGGTAATGTTAGAGTTCCATTCTAGAGGCGCTACGGACATGCAACAAGCAAATAGAATACTAAAACTGTTTTTATTATTCATACTGGTGCATTGAGGGAAATGAGCATTGTCCTGTAAATCTTCTAAACCATACATTTGTCAGATATATTGCTATTAAACACATGAGCCATGAATATCCTGTATATGATAGCCTTATATATGGTGCTTAGTAATGTTGTCTGTTATAATCGGCACTTAGTGATATAATTTGTGTCATGAGATTTGTGTATTATGAAAATTAGAAAATAATGTATTCTCTTTGGCCTTGTTCTTGTATATGATAACATAATGTAATATTTATACTTGACAATAGGGGGTACATTGTTTCCTATATATTCTACTATAGAGCGTATTTTTCCCTATAACTACCAATCCCCTTTTTCTAAATCTTTCTCACAGCAGACAGTAAAAAATATGCGGTGGAGAAAGTGAGCATAATTAGAACAATGAAAACGCTAGGGAATGTGTAATGTATTCAGACAAGCAGAACAAGTTTCAAAGGACACTTATGAACAATAATTATTAAATGTCGGTGGAGTATTTTTTTTTTTTTTCTAAAGAAGAAGCAATTTTAAATGCTTTGGAAAATATTTTATCAACTTGCTGTTGGGTTAAAACATTGCAAAAATAAGCAGAAGAATAAATACATATATTTGGCAACAGTTGTTCTTATTTGTGATGTTTCTGATTTTAATGACTATAATAATTAGGGGGTTATTTATTAAATAAAAAAATTGAGGTTTTTTTTTATTATAAAATCAGAATTTTTAATCGGAAAAAGAAACTTGAATTTTTCGAGACTTATTATAACCCAAGGATGCAAAAAGTCAGAATCCGAAAATACACCGTCTCAGACCTGCCGATGTTACTGTAAATAAGTCAATGGGATGTTACTGTAAATAAGTCAATGGGAGATGACCCTATCCAATTTGAAATTTTCTGTGGTCTGCACTGGAATTAGTCCAACATAGTCGGATTTTCTGGCAAATTCCAAAAGCCTGAGTGATTTCAGAAAAACCTCAAAAGAAATCATACGATTCGGGTTTTCGCTTGATTTTATTGAGTTTTCTCAATCTGATTAAATTGTGCTTTTTTTAAATAATAAATAAGGTGAAATCATGAATTCTAGTTTGGTCTGAAAATTGGGATTCTGATAAATAACCCCCTTAATATGTGTAATGACTTGGGTGACACTGATGGTTGGTTGCAAATGTGTGGTTTATGAGGAAGGAAGGAAGGAAAGAAAGAAAGAAAGAAAGAAAGAAAGAAAGAAAGAAAGAAAGAAAGAAAGAAAGAAAGAAAGAAAGAAAGAAAGAAAGAAAGAAAGAAAGAAAGAAAGAAAGAAAGAAAGATGGATAGATGATAGATAGATGGATAGATGATAGATAGATGGATCGATAGATAGATGGATCGATAGATAGATGGATCGATAGATAGATGGATCGATAGATAGATGGATCGATAGATAGATAGATAGATAGATAGATAGATAGATAGATAGATAGATAGATAGATAGATAGATAGATAGATAAAGAGATAGATGTAAGACTGAATAGATAGATAGATGTATTTCCAATATCCTGCAACTTAAAACCATAGGATCATAACCTTAAAGTTTTTTTTCTTTTCTCACCTAGAAAAGTAATATCACTTTCCTTTTTATGTATACAGAATATGCCTTCAGCAATACTTCAGAGCATTTTGGAATTATTTTCTAAGCCTGAACTGTAACTCTGTGTCTTATTGTTAAATGTGAAACTTGTGAATCTGAGAGGCAGATAAATCTCTCCTGTACCAAAGTCCTAGAGGAGTGTCTTATGATCCACGTTTGCGTTCTTTTATTGTCATATGCCTAAGGCCCCTCAATCCCATAGTTATTGTGACTACCTCAAACAGAATTATTCTTCCCTGGCTGTCTTTCAGGTTAAAGTCTAGCCTCGGCTTTCAGAGAAGAAGAAGAAAAAAATGAATATCAAAATAAGGTAGTGAAACAAAATTCAGGTAACATTTGTTTTTTTATCTATCCAAACAAATTAAAAAACAAAAGCATAATTATTTACATTTTGTTTCCCCTCTCCTCCAGTCTATCTTGATGTATTAATAGTCGTGTTTGAGTTTGAATTATTAAGATTCCCAGAATAGGCAACTTTTTTTGCAATCAGATTTTTTTTAATAGTTGTAAATAGTTGTGGCTTGTTATTAAATATAACATTTGAAAACTCAAATGTAAAATCTTGTCCCTAAACCTGCCAATATACCATGGGAATAATTGGGGTGTATATCTCAAGCATTCAAAACGTTTGAGTTTCTTTCCATCAGTCACAATTTTTTAACAAAACTGTTTAAAAAAAAAACAAAATTTTTTAAAAAAAGTTTACACAAAATTGTTTATGTGTTTAACATAACATGAAGTGACATAACATGAGGAGAAGGAAAGCTACAGTACCAAAGCAGTTTATTACCAACAGATTAGCCACAATAGTGCAAGCTATAACACTATATTTATTCTGCAGAATGCTTTTCCTTACCTGAGTAAACAGCTCTAGAAGCTCTCTGTTTGTCTAGGATAGCAGCTGCCATATTAGCGTGGTGTGACATCACTTCCTGCCGCAGTCTCTGCTCACTAATAGCTCTGGGATTGAGAAGGGAAAAGGGAAGGGGGAGGAGCAAACTGAGCATGCTCAAGCCCTAGCTCTGGAGGTTTAGGCTGAAATAAGGTAGTCTGATACAGAAGCCCATTTGTAGAAGGAAATAAATTCTGTGTTTCTTTTGAGGACTCAAAGCAGCATTACTTTGAGGGTTTACTGGTGTATTTATATAGACCTTTCCGATAAAGTTTACTTAATTTTATCCTTTCCTTCTCCTTTAACCCATTGAAATCATTTCAAGTGATCATAAAAAAAGATAAAGATTAATTGCACTGTTTTTGATTTTAAAATTAATGAATGTAACTCCCATATATGATATTTGTTGACTATCCATGCTATAATTTCTCACATTGTTGGTTGTTTAGTGAATGACTAGTGACGGGCGAATTTGCGCTGTTTCGCTTCGCCGGAAAATACGCGAATTTCCCACCAAACGGCGTCTCGTGACAACATTTTTTTTGACGCCGGTGAATTTTCGCCAGCGAATTTTCGTGGCTGATTCAAAAGTTTATTCGCTGGTGGCGAATCGTGCAAATTTGGCGTGAATTCGCCCATCACTATGAATGATGTATCAAAGTAGCAAAAAGCCTAGAATACAACAATTAATAAAATAGGAGCTTTCAACCAAAGTGAGTTCCTTTTTCAGGAGTAACTAACCCCTCTTGTAAGATGAGCAGTATCTGCACCCTGCTCTTAACTTATACTGTGTAACATGTGAGGATGATGTAAAATGGCTTAAAGGGAAGCTTTATAAAATCCCATGTAATGCAGTGACACATTTCACGTAATACACATCCCTGATTCCCTGTGTATCCCTAGGTATCAGGAAGATTTTCTTCTTCTAAGCAAATGGTGTACAGAACCAAGTGTCCCCACGTGAGGCCATCAAAGAAGAACAAAAAGATTGTTTTAAGATTGTTTCCATATCTCCAAAGACTGGATAGTCTAGATGATCTTCTTCACATAATCAAGCAGATTACATTTTCTTGGTAAATCAAAGTGTATACAGTCATAAATATGTTGTCCCTGAGCTGTTATTTGACATTCATTGTCCTTGACTGAAGTATCCTTCCTGTGGTGTGTTCAAGTCTTAGCACTAAGAGCGGTGTCCCTACTGCTGTCTCAAGTTCTCCAATGATTCCTGGTTTCCCACAACTGGAACATCATGGGACAACTAGAGCTGCTGGACTGTGAGAGGGATGCCAAGGAAGAGAAAGACATGGGTAATTATTTGCTAGGGAAAGGGAAGACAAGGCCATATCTCAGATTTAGCATTCACAGAAAAGAAGATGTTTCAACTCTTATAAAGACTACAAGCTATTTTCCCATCATAAGAACTAGTGGAGACGGAACCACAACAAAGCTGAACCAGGAATATTCTTCACGTTATTATTTCTTTGTTGCCCAGTAGTCCATGTACCCTTCATCATTCTAGATTAGAATATACTTCATGGTTTTCTAAACATGGATGGACAAGCATTTTACAGAGGAATGGATGGATGTTTTGGGCATTTCAGGCTTTGATATGATTCATCTTTTTTAACAGAAACTGGAATTGATTTGTTTTTATGTTACTGTGCACAATAGACACTTGTTGGCTTATGTTCCCAGCCAGTTCCTAGAATTGATAAAATATGATACAAGACATTTTTATTTTCGTTGAGCCCTTAGGTACCTGTCTTCAATAGGGTAGACTAGGCCTTATAGGATTATTCTGATGACTATTTAGTTCTCTGAAAATGTAATTGGAAAAAAATCAAATAAGCTATTAAAATTTCCAGAAATTAAAATAATTATAATTATTTTCCCTACTTTTCATTTTCTTTATGCCTATATATTTTTTTTTACGTATTTTTAAAACTACATTAGTGGACAATACACATGTACTGTATGGTAGAATAGATAGAGGGTAAAGATGCAGGAATGCAACTTTTGTACAGGTATGGGACCTGTTATCCAGAATGTTTGGGACCCGGGGTTTTCCGTATAATGAATCTTTCTGTAATTTGGCTCTTAATACCTTAAGTCTACTTAAAAATAATTTCAACATTAAATAAACCCAATAGGCTGGTTTTGCTTCCAATACAGATTAATCATATATTAAGTACAAGTTACTATTTTATTATTGCAGATAAAAAGGAAATCATTTTTAAAAATTTGGATTATTTGGTTAAAATGGAGACTATGGGAGACGGCCTTTCCTTAAAACTGAGCTTTTTGGATAACAGGGTTCCGGATAACGTATCCCATACCTGTAATACATTAAAATAAAGTCAAGGGTAGATGCCAGTTGATGGCCAACTAGTCTTTTGAAGTTCTTATTTTCTCCTTGTCTATAGCTCATTTAACAAAGAACCAGTAAGTATTTTTAAATTCGTGTTTACATTCCCATCTCCAGAGTATTCTCTTAAATTACAGTAGAAAATTTCAAAAGATGTGTAGATATTTTTATTTATTGCTCTTTCTGGACACTGCACATATCACTGATAAATAGAGTATGTATGTGAGAGCACCAACCATCCAGAGAAGTCAAGGTAGTGTGCAGGGTCAAATATATTCAGTATAGAAAAAGAGTAGAGAGGAGCGACCCATTCAGAATTGCACTAACACTAGCGATGGGCGAATTTCTCCCGTTTCGCTTTGCCGGGAAATTCGTGAATTCCGATGCCAGCTTTTGTATAAGCATAGGTGCTTAAACGGCAGTGTCTAATGGTGTGTATGGGAGGTAGTGAGGCAATTGTATCTTGACGATGTCCCTTCCACCGGACACAGTCCCCTTGTTCACCCAAGTTGAGTCCCACTTGGTATTGAGCCTATGCGGCTATTGCAAGGACCTGTCTGTCAGATTGGTGGTGCCTATTGATGTGAGAAAGAGGTTCTGGTCTATCAGGTCCTATAACCAGAGTGTATCACATTTTACTTCTTGATTCCACCCGGAGCACAACCTTCCACCACTTCACCTGGAGCACAACTTTCCACTGGACATTGTCTCCTTGTCAAGTAGAGCTCTGTGTTGAACCTACTTGGAACTTACTTGTAAGGACCTGTCTAGCAGGTCAGTGGTGCTTGTTACTATGAGTAGGAGGCTCAGGTCTATGAAGCACTACCACTGTAGCATTTTATTTATTTTATTATTAACATGTATATATATAGCGCCAACATATTGCGTAGCACTGTAAAGTAAATGTGATTATACAACTAAATCACATGAATTATATACATAGAACATATGGAGTTACATACATCACAATCAATACAGGTACAAAAGGTGAGGAAGGCCCTATGCATAGGCATACACTATAAAGGGAAGGGAGCAATACACAAGGTGTGGGAGTGGGCAAGATCGAATTAAGTGGGTGAGAAATGTGGTATTGTATGTGGTGTAGCGTTTGGTAGTTAAGCAGAGTGAGGGTAGGCTTCTGGAAAGAAGTGCGTTTTAAGAGATTTCTTGAAAGCAGAAAGGTTGGGAGAAAGTCGGACAGACCGTGGGAGAGAGGTCCAGAGGAGGGGTGCAGCCCTTGCAAAGTCTTGAATGCAAGTGTGTGAGGAGGTAATGAGAGAAGAGTTGAGTAGCAGGTCAGTAGAGGAGCAGGTCAGTCACTTGCTTCCACCACCCAGAACCCAACCTTCCACTGGTCACTTCCCTTTATTAAATGGAGTTCCGCCGCTCTGCCTAGTATTAAAAAAAGAGGTAAATTGCACCCGACACGCGTTTCACCCGGCATCCACAGGCTTTGTCAAAGGCTTTTTATACTTTTTCAGTCTCAATGAATATTCGTCACCTACTGATACTGTGTTATATCAGACAACTAGTCAGTGCAAACTTTCTTCCTTTTCAGTGTTAATTGAATTGACAGACATGACAACAAGACTTAAACAAGAATAAAGTGTTTTAAATAAATGTTATTTGATAAACCAGCAATAAAGTTTACAGAAAACATTCCTTGCCTATGGAATAGACACATCATTTGAATAGATGAGCCAATCGCTCCTAGCTTGTTTTGCTGGCCCTTTCATTTTAATATTCACTTAAATATGAAAATTATTTTCTATTTTTCTATAAGAAAGACTGGGTTACAAGGAAGACCCTTAACCACAATTCATTAATAACACTGGTATATAATAATACATTAATTAATTCAAATATATTGTATATTGAATACAGGTATAGTATCCGTTATCTTGAAACCCGTTATTCAGAAATCTCTGAATTACAGAAAGGCCTTCTCCCAAAGACTCCATTTTATCCAAAATATCCAAATTTTTAAAAATTATGTTTTTTTTTCTCATAATAATAAGACAGTAGCTTGTACTTGATCCCAACTAAGATATAATTAATCCTTATTGGAAGCAAAACTAGCCTTTTGGGTTTATTTAATGTTTACATGATTTTCTAGTAGACTTAAGGTATGAAGATTCAAATTACTGAAAGATCCGTTATCAGGAAAACCCCGGGTCCCGAGCATTCTGGATAACAGGCCCCTTATCAATTGTGAACACTTGAGGATTTACATATTAAAAATCACAATCACATTTTTATTATATTCCAAGTAAATTGTGAATATTTTCTAATCCAAGTAACTCAAATTTTTGAGATCTATAAAAATTTAAAAATGGAAATGGAAATATTTAGCAGCTTGTATATAAGCTAATGGAAGGTTTATTTTCAACATTGGTTTTATTATTATTCATTTTGATATTATTATTGGTATTTATGTTTTTTTTTTTTATCATTATTATTTTTATTATTATTATTAGCAGAAGTAGTAGTAGAAGTACAGGTATGGCATCTGTTATCCAAAATGCTCAGGACCTGGGGTTTTCCGGATAAGGGATCTTTCCGTAATTTGGATCTTCATACCTTAAGTCTATTAGAATATCATTTAATCATTAATAAACCCAATGGGCTGGTTTTGCTTCCAATGAGAATTAATTATATCTTAATTTATCTTATTACAGAGAAAAAGGAAATCATTTTTAAGAATCTGGATTATTTGGATAAAATGGAGTATACTGGAGATGGCCTTTCCTTAATTCTGAGTTGGATAAGGGGTTTCCAGATAACAAATCCATAAGTGTAGTAGTAGTTTAAATAAGTGTAAATATTTTATCGATTTTGAAAGGCTGATATTTTAAAGGAGGTAGGGAAATCACTTTTTAAGCACCAAGATTTTGTCTTCACTTGCGGTATACTGTATCTTTCTACTCAAAATAAGGCCGGAACTTCTTTCCCAGGGCTTTTGATTAGGGAAGCAGAAAAGGATAGTTCTTAATGACAAGAGAGACCTGCTCTGAAATGAGTTTAATTATCCTGTAACATCTGTGATCGTGTCTCTGCACATTGCTTATTCACCGAAATGGCATGAAAGTTATTCAGAGTTTATTACACTTGGAGACAAGCAGAAACAGCCAACAGGGAGGATAAAGGCTAAAGCTAAGAAGGATTTAAGCCAAAGAAACCACTGTTGGGCGATTTTGTATTCTTTAGGATTACATAGCTTCAGCAGCATTGGAAAACAGGTAGAATTTGATGATTTATGTTAATGGTTTATTAAAGAGGCGGCATCTCGGCTCCTGGACAATACTGAGGGACCCAGAATGAGCCTCTATTTGGATGTATATTTGGAACTGCCTGTTGTCTTTATTATAAGGATTAGAGATCAGTGAAAAATTCTGTGACCATACAAAGGCACAAGGCTGCGGGCTGAGTTATACAGGGAACTCTGAGTATCACTCATGTATTATAAGGGATAATGTACCCTCTACTGTAAATGATAAGGATATTAGAAGTCATTGAGGGGTTCTGTGACCATATGAAGGCACAAGGCTGCAGGCTGAGTTATACAGGGAACTCTGAGTATCACTCATGTATTATAAGGGATAATGTACCCCCTACTGTAAATGATAAGGATATTAGAAGTCACTGAGGGGTTCTGTGGCCATATAAAGGCACAAGGTTGCAGGCTGAGTTATACAGGGAACTCTGAGTATCACTCATGTATTATAAGGGATAATGTACCCCCTACTGTAAATGATACGGATATTAGAAGTCACTGAGGGGTTCTGTGATCATATAAGGCACAAGGCTGGAGACTGAGTTATACAGGGAACTCTGAATTTCATTAATTTATTATAAGGGATAATGTACCCCCTACTGTAAATGATAAGGATATTAGAAGTCACTGAGGGGTTGTTCTGTGACCATATAAAGGCACAAGGCTGGAGACTGAGTTATACAGGGAACTCTGAGTTTCATTCATTTATTATAATTCGCGGGCGTTTCGCGAATTTATTCGCTGGTGGCGAATCGCGCAAATTCACCGCGAATTCGCGCCTGGCGAATAAATTCGCCCATCATTAATAATAAACGGTTGAGTTCTGTGATTTATACAGGTCAGTGAACAGGGATAGAGGATAGATGGACACAAAGGCAGACAGAATGATATAGATAACTAAGTGGATAGATTATAGACAGGCATAGATGATAGATAGATAGATAGATAGATAGATAGATAGATAGATAGATAGATAGATAGATAGATAGATAGATAGATAGATAGATAGATAGATAGATAGATAGATGATAGATAGATAGATAGATAGATAGATAGATAGATAGATAGATAGATAGATAGATAGATAGATAGATAGATAGATAGATAGATAGATGATAGATAGATGGTAGATAGATAGATAGATAGATAGATAGATAGATAGATAGATAGTGGATAGATAGATAGATAGATAGATAGATAGATAGATAGATAGATAGATAGATAGACAAATAGATAGATTTTGTGCTGTATGTGTTTCTGATGATTTATTTTAAACAATATTAATATAACAAAAAAACCAAGATGAATCTGTCTACTTGTGATTACAAATCTAATGTAATAATAGCAGTGGAAACCCCAGGATTTGCCACAGGCATGGCTTATATATCTTTCTGATCATTATCCAGAGGCTCTGAGCATAAATAATGCAGAGAAGCAACTAAAACCATTGTGCTACAAAAAAAAAAAAGAGAAAAAAACAGATATATAAGAACATTTGCCCAGAGGCACGCCTGGGAGCTTCTATAAACATGCACAGCGACCGCACAACACCCTGACTATACAATCACGTTTTTTTTCTATCACAAGACAACAAGACACCGTGTGGCTCTGGTAGGATTGAGATGTCAGAAATGAGCATTCAAATGAGCTCGGCATCTCTAAATCTCATGTAGAATTCATACCACTGAGCTCTAATGAATGGCACATTGACATAAGGCATAAAGGGGTCACTGGTTCTGTAGGATGCAACACGGGGCGGTTTATTTATTTGTTTTAGTATGTCAAGCAAAAAATTGTATCCTAAAGACATGAGAAATCTTTCATAAAAATCTCCCAGTTTATACGGCAGCTCTTCAAAGGGGGCAGATTAAAATGAATTAGGGATGCAAAACAAGGCTCTACTGAAAACCATCCCAACTAGGGCCACGTCAGTCATCTTTCTGTTCTCTATAACATAGGGATAATACTGTATTGCTCTCTGGCATGGGGATATTAAATGGCACACCAGCTGTATAATGAGTCCATTGTACATTATTCTGCACTGAAGAGTAACTCTGCTCAGTAGAACAGAATTACGTAAAGGGGTGGTTCACCTTTCATTTAACTTTTAGGGGGTTATTTACCAAAGGTCAAGTTTGTGAGGTTTTTTCTACCTCGAATAAACTCACAACTTGAATGTTTGCTTATTTATGAAAAAACCTAAATGTAAAAAAACTCGATTACCTCGAATTGATTGGGGTTTCAAGCGAAAACGACTGTTAAAAAAACAAAAATCAGGAAGGCAAAAAATTTGCGAAACGGATGGATGCCGACGTCCATTTTTTGGATGCCGCCGCACATTCGAATATGCACCGGCGTCCAAAAAACAGACGCAGACGCTGGCGAATTTTCGCTGCATTTTCACAAATTTATTCGCCAGCGGTGAATCATGGGAATTCGCTGCAAATTCGCGCCTGGTGAATAAATTCGTCCATCACTAGTGTCTTGTGTTTACCTACATGGGAACTGTTAGAAGCTACATAGGGTAATTAATGGAAGAGCCCCAATTAAGAACAAATTCATGGGATAATTAGGATAATGTCGGCTTCAGCCCAAACACCGTTGTTATTTTTGCGCTAACAACAGAATTGCGTATTGTCCCCTTAAAGAGGTTGATCACCTTTAAATTAAATTTTAGGGGGTTATTTATCAAAACAACCGCTACAAACTCCGATCAATTCCGATTGGGATTTTTACGCTAATTTATTATTACATTTTCCCCAAAATTTGCTATGCGTAAAAAAATCTGAATTTCACAGGTTTTTTCCAGATTTTTCACCCAAAAACCCCGATTTCTTATGCTTTTTTGTCTGGAAACTTCGGGGTATTGCACAAAACCCAGCGCACATCATTGGGACTTCTCCCATTGACTTATATGCAACTTCGACAGGTCTGAGATGCCGGATTTTCTGATTCGGACTTTTCCATCCTCGGGGTTTAATAAATTCCAAAAAATTTGCTTTTGATTTTTTAAAAGTCCGATTTTATTAAAAAAAAAATTAACATTTTAAATGCAAAAATCCCCCAAAAATTAACATTTTTGGGGGATTTTTGCATTTGGGGTTTAGTAAATAACCCCCTTAGTATGATGAATACATGATTTCAATTGGTTTTAATTTTTAATTTTTTGTATTTTTTTATTTATTTAATTCGATTTTTATTCAACAGCTCTCCAGTTTGCAATTTCAGCAGTCTGGTTGCTAGCATACAAATGACCCTAGCAACAATGCATTGGTTGCAATAAGAGACTGGAATATGAATAGGAGGGCTTGAATAGAAAGATGAGTAATAAAAAGTAGCAATAACAATAACAATAAGGGGGTTATTTACCATGATCCAGAATGATCTCATTATTTAGCTAAAAACACAGTGATCAAACTCACATAACCGATTTTTCCTTATTTATTATAAAAAAAAGCTTGATTTCATCAGTTCGGGTAAAAACTCCATAAAATCAAGCAAAGACCCGAATCATACGTTTTTTTAATTTTTTTTCCAGAATCTCTCGATTTTTACAGAAAAGCCTGAATTTCTCTGGTTTTTGACAGAAATGGTCAGATTTTCAGACTAATTCTAGAGCAGACTACAGAAGCTTCCAATTGGGATAGGGACCTCTTCCATTGACTTATACTCAACCTCGGCAGCACTAAGATGCCAGATTTTCGGATTCAGACTTTTTACAGCATTTAACAAATCTCGAAAAATGACAGTCTCTAAAAAAAAGCAGAAAAATGTGAGTTTTGCCCTAAAACAAAAAGCCTGACCAGATATATTTGCAGTTTAGTAAATAACCTCCAAAATGTGTAGCCTTACAGAGTACTTGTTTTTTAGAGGGGGTCATTTGAAAATGGAAAGAGTCAGAAGAAGAAGGCAAATAATTATAAAAACTAAATACTGAAGACCAATTACAAAATTGCTCAGAATTAGCCATTCTATAACATACTAAAAGTTAACTCAAAGGTGAAACCTATTTTTGTCCTATTTTGTCGAACAATTTGCGTTTTCCTTCACAAATTCACAAAAGGATGAAAAATCTGGGAAACGATGGCATTAAAGTCAATGGCATCCGAATAATGTTGACACGCGACAGTTTTAATGCGAGCGACTATTCCAACGTGTGGCTATATTTTTTTGACGCTGGCGAATTTTCACTGCAGTTTCGCAAATTTATTCGCCCATCACTATGAACCACCCCTTGTGTTAAAGCTCTCCCTTGTGTTTGACATGGAAAAGCAGCCAGTGCTGATATTTATGTGCAATTAAGGGGCACATTTACTTAGCTCGAGTGAAGGATTAGAATAAAAAATACTTTAAATTTCGAAGTATTTTGTTGGTTACTTCGACCATCGACCTTCGACTACGACTTCAAATCGAATGATTCGAACTAAAAATAGTTCGACTATTTGACCATTCGATAGTCAAAGTACTGTCTCTTTAAAAAAACTTCGACCACCTACTTTGCTACCTAAAACCTAACGAGCACCAATGTTAGCCTATGAGGAAGGTCCCCATAGGCTTTCTAGGCAATTTCTGATCGAAGGAAAATCGTTCGATCGATGGATTAAAATACTTTGAATCGTTCGATTCAAAGGATTTAATTGTTCGATCGAACGATTTTTCCTTCGATCGTTCGAACAAACGAATTGCGGTAAATCCTTCGACTTCGATATTCAAAGTCGAAGGATTTAACTTCGATGGTCGAATATCGAGGGATAATTAACCCTCGATATTCGACCCATAGTAAATGTGCCCCTAAATGTAATGTAGGAGAGAGTGAAACCTACACAGGACCAACAACTCTTCTTTTCTATGCAGTGTGTTTAAGGCTGATTCTAAGATCGAATACTCGGAGGGCTAAAACTGCATAAAACATTGTGATTTTCATTGTTTTTTATGATCTGGCTTTTCCTTTCTCCTTCAGTAATCAAATTTAATAATCTGTGTTAGACATGTCAGCCGTGACACCTCATTGGCATTATCCCTACTTGTACTCATGAAAAGTTCATTGAACAAGGGTAAAAAGCAAAGGAAAAAAAAATGTCCTTTTGTAACTTGATCTGCATAACTCATGCATAATACAGTCCGGAATTGTATTCAGTGTTAACTCAGCAATAAATCTTGCAAGAAATGAGGGAATTAAGTCCCGGAAGCCTGTCAGCCTCTTTCTTCTGCCCTCTGCCTTGTACAAAGTGAATTTCATTGTTAATCTGCCCTTTAATAACAGGACTCCCCTCCCCCAACAGCAGGTGTAAATAAATAATTATTTTCCACTTACATTTAATAATATGAATTTGAAATTTTTTAAAGACTTGAAGATGAAAGGCAGACGCAGAGATCTAAACTTTGTTTGGGGCGGGTTGTTAGAGGCTAGATATCTCCTCTCAGCCATGTTGATTTACTCATTCAACCCTCTTGAGTCTTCTACAGTTGGGTGGTCAAAGGGAATTTAATAGATACTCTGGTGGCAAAAAACTGTTCAGCTTTTGTCTCTGATACTTTAAAATTCACTAAAGATCCTCTGTTTTTTACAGGAAATAGAACACACTATTTTACTTATTATTAGAAGAAGGAGGAGGACTAAACCTCCAACACTGCTTTGCATTTAATGATAAAGTAAAGTGACTAGTGATGGGCGAATAGATTGGGAAAACACGAATTTTCAAGCACATACTGTAAAAATTGTCGCGCGTCAAAATTATTCGGACGCTCATTGACTTTAATGCATTTGGACCAAAATTGATGTGCGGCAAAATCATTTTGAAGCCCATTGACAATGCTTTTCGTGAATTTTTCACAGTTTCGCGGATTTTGCGGTGAACTGGTGAACAGATTCACCCATCAATTTTTTTTAGGTTTATTATTAATTAAAGGTGTTTACAACAAAAGACCCCCCCCCCACACTTTCAAATCGCTCTCAGTGTTGCTGCCTTCCTACTGCGTTAGCTTGAAGGTTCACATTGTGGGCTCAATAGACCCAGCAGTAGTTATGGGTAGGAATGGGCGAATTTGACCCATTTCGTTTCACCAAAAATTCGCTGTTGCCGAATTGTCGCCAACATCTATTTAAGTCTAAGGGCATCAAAAAAATGTTGTCGCGCGGTAACGTTTTTTTGATGCACACCGACATACAAGTCTATGGGCATCATTTCCACTCCGAAACAAGGCGAAAAAAATCGCCCATCCCTAGTTATGGGCAAATTTGACCCTTTTCGCTTTGCCGAAAATTCGCTAAATGATACTCCCTGTCCTTTCATCATAAATATTTCCACTCGTTCAGCCAAACTAGACAAGCGGCTGGTTTGTATATAGAGCATCACTGCAGTCTTGTCACTTGTGTCTGGTTGAGGGTAGCATGATCAGCAGTACTATTTATACTGGTATGGGATCTGTTATCCAGAAAGCTCAGAATTACGGAAAGGCCTTTTCCCATAGACTCCATTTTATCCAAATAACGATTTCCTTTTCTGTGTAATAATAAAACAGTAGCTTGTACTTGATCCCAACTAAGATATAATTAATCCTTATTGGAAGCAAAACCAGTCTAATATGTTTATTTAATGTTTACATGATTTTCTAGCAGATTTAAGGCATGAAGATCCAAATTATGGAAAGATCCATTATCTGGAAGACCTCAGATCCCAAGCGTTCTGGATAACAGATCCCATACCTGTAATTAGAATTTTCAAAAATGATTTCCTTGTAATAATAAAACAGTAGCTTGTACTTGATCCCAACTAAGATATAATTAATCCTTATTGGAAGCAAAACCAGCCTATTGGCTTTATTTAATGTTTACAAAATGAATCTGGTCAGGCTTTTTGGGGCACAACTCGAATTTTTCAGTTTTTTTTTTTTAAAAAAACTCGAATTTTTCAAGATTCAATAAAGCCCGATTCTGCAAAAAGCCAGCATCCGAAATTCCGCCATCTCGGACTTGCCGAGGTTGTGTATAAGATAATAGCAGAGGTCCTTATCCTATTTTGAAGTTTCTGTAGCCTGCACTAGAATTAGCCCAAAAATCTGACCTTTTCAGGCAAAAATCTGAAAAATGTGGGTTTTTCGGGAAAAAGCCCCAAAAATTTGAGCGATTTGGGAAAAAACCCGAAAAATTGTAGGATTCGGGTTTTTACTCCATTTTATCTACTTTTTACTCAAACCTATTAAATCGAGCTTTATTAATAACAAATAAGGTAAAAACGGGTATTGAAGTTTGGGCGGGGTTTTTTTTATTTAAACAATGAGATAAATTCCGATTTTAATAAAAAACCCTCTTAAGATCCAAATTATGGAAAGACCCCATATCCACAAAACACTCCCAAGCATTCTGGATCACAAGTCCCATTTCTGTATATAGAGACTGTCTATCATTCACACCAGTTACAGATTTTATCTCCTTTTTCCCATTTTCTGAAACATTCTACAGTAAAGCCATTCTTAAGGCACACATACTATAATAGAACAATATATATCTGGATTTGGAGCAATAAAGAATAAATAGAGAGTTCACCGATGTATGTCTTTTTCATTAATTCGGAAAGACTCATACTAATAAAAAAATTGCAGGGGGGTAGATCTCTAAATAATTACATATTTAAAAAATATTGTATAATCCGTGGAGTTGCACAATAACGTTCTAGCATCTAACCAACAGCATTTTGTATTGATTTCTTTAAGTCCGCAGACCGGAAAAAAAAAGACAAAAATGAACAATTTAACATATTCATTGGCTTTTTTTTTTTTCTCTTTTCTTATCAGAATGTAATTGTCCATCCCTGAAATAACCTTGCAGCAAATAACATTGGCTGTGCTTAGCATGTCTCAGAATGAATTCATCCCATTTTCACAGCAGCCCAGTCAGAACACCAGCGTTGCATACAAGCTTTCAGATGTTATAATGCCAAGGCTACTTACAGCACAACAGAGGAATTGAGGACTCGGAAAAGGAGAAACTATTATTCTAAAGTTTTTGGACGCAATTAAATCCATTATATCTAGACAGACACCTGGATCAGCCAGAGTTAACCCAATGGGCACTTTGTGGTTCTGATAAGTTTTCCAAACACCTGTAGGACAACAAATGATGGAAATTAAATTCAATTCTTTCAATTCAAGGTAACTAATATTTTCTTCACTTATATTTTGTTTTGTTTAGTTCTTTATACACCCAGTACAACTAGGGAAACTGGTACTGAATATACAGTTCAGTTACACCAAACCAGATGACAACAGAAACCCCCACGTTAGCACAAATATTATTTACAATTTATGTTAATTCATCCAGTCTCTTAATTGGTTTTAGGTAACTCAATTATAGGTTGTTGTATAGGGTTAAACAGAAGGAAATCCCAGAAGGTCCCAATCTTGGTGGGTCCCATCATTCTAGACTAGTCATTCTATAGTCTGGGTAGGCACCCGGTTAATGCTCCTTGAAAAATTTTCAGTGTCATTCCCTGCACCCAGTAGTGGCCACCCATAAGGTTTTAGGTACATTAATAATAAGTTATAATATGTTCACCATTCAGGGTTGGACTGTCCCACTGGGTATCGGGAGAAATCCTGGTGGGCTTCAGTTCCGGCGGGTCCCACCATTCTAAAATTGTCAATTTATATCCCTGCTAGCCACCTTCTGCTCCCAGACAACAGGTTTCAGATTCATTCCCCAATCCCAGTTGTGGTCACTAAAGACTCACCTTATTTCACTAGTCTCAAGTGACATAGCTATGGAAGGAAGCAGACCTGGAAAACAGGAGAGCCTGGACCTTGGGGTTTGCTCCCCCCAGCTGCTCTCTTACCTGCGGCAGGGAAGGGGGACTCAGGTCCATATCTGTCCACAGGGCAGGGAGTGGACAGACATGGGGCTAGACGTGGGTGGGTGGTTGCAGCAGGCCAGGCCCTCCGAAGATTTTTTTTGCAGGGGGGCCATGCGCATTCTATTTACAGTATGCCCCTGATAGTCTCTGGAACAGTAGTCTACACAAAGTTAGAGAAGAGCCCCTGATGATGTCACTGGATCATGATGGCAGACCAGAATCATGTGAGACTGAGCACCAGCACCTAGTAGCGTGCCTGAATCGACCCAGTCCCTTGATCTGGGGGTTTAGATTTGAGCATCCAGGTGGACCATCTCGATCTACCAGGGTCAGAGGGTCAATGGCCTTAAGGTCAGGTCCTTTGTTGGACACAAAATGCACCACTCCAACCATTCCTCTTGAAGGGAAATACCAGTCCATTCCCACCTAGTAAACACTCCCCTTACAATGGCCATCTCTCCATTCCTCATATGCCCAACCTTAACGTGGACTCCCTGCCTTCCTTACCTGGTCAAGACCTCCTGCTATAACTCCTTGGTTCTTCTATTTGTAAGAATCAAATCAATTGCATGTTTATAAATAAAAAAAAGCAAAAAAAAGATACTTCAGAGCATCTGCTACCAAGGTTAAAACTGTATGAGGAACACTTTAACCTTGAGGACACAGCAAGGTGCTTAAATGAACACCATCTCATTTTCAAAAATTCTCATTGCGAAGTCATCACTCACAGTCACTTTTGACTTTGAAAGTTCATAAGTCTTGCCAGTATTGATCCTTTCCAGTTTGGTAAACAAGCCAAAAAAATATCTCACAAAGTTTCATTCGACAGTGAAGAAAATGATCAACATCTTCTGCAGCTCCTAAAAACTCTAGTTAATACAAAAATGCTCTCCTGGGTTAGTCCCTCTTGGGGTCAGGACTTTCATATTGGCAAATTAACGTGACGTGTTTTATGTATCATCACCAAAAATAATGACTAAAACTCTCACAGGATTAGAGTCATTAAGTAGAACTTGACTTTCCCTCTGATGGCTCCATAATCTCCTCTTAGTAAGGCTTTACATTTCCCATCGGCTGCTGTTGGATTTTTTTTTTCCTTTTCAATTGCACATTTCCAGCCTCTTAAAAATACCTTTTTTCTCTTTTTCTTTCTTTGTTTTACATAAATATTTGGATAAACTTGTCATTTGTACATGTCAGATTGAATTTGCCTTAATTTCAAAGATTTTCTGTCAAACAACAGCCTGAGCCTCTGCGGCTTGCCTTCAAAACGTCTTGTTTTCTTATCAATCAATTATGCGTTTCTTGTAGTTCTGGACACACTTGAAGCCCATTCTATTGGTTTTTTTTGTGTACTATTGACCAGCAGAGCATTTTATATTACAAACTTGCCAGAAAAAGGTCACAATTCACAGCAGACTTTAGAGGAAAATTAAAATAAATACACAGAAACCATTTTGATGCAATATTGGCATCTTAGGATTAATGACTAACTAAATCCAAGTTGATCTCATACAGGTCTAACCTCCACAGATGTTTGATTATAATTTGTAATTTTACTACAGGTATTGGATCTGTTATCCAGAAACCTCCAAATTACGGAAAGGACGTCTCCCATAGACTCCATTTTATCCACATTTTTTTTAAAATGATTTCCTTCTTCTCTGTAATAACAAAACAGTAGCTTGTACTTGATCCCAACTAAGATTTAATTGATCCTTATTGGAAGCAAAACCAGCTTTTTGGGTTTATTTAATGTTAACATGAGTTCCTAGTAGACTAGGAAATTAAGAAGATCCAAATTATGGAAAGATCTATATCCAGAAAACCCCAGAAGCATTTTGGATAACAGGTCCCATACCTGTATTGATAGGCTGGAACTACGTGATGCATCTTTATGAGATCCGACGCGCTGAGAGGAAGCGCATGCGAGGAGACGGATGCAGCGAATATAAGGTGAGTAATAGAAATGTCGGACCTTGTCGATGTGTGCATGTACGCAGCGACAAGGTGGAACATTTCTATTATTATTACCTTATGTTCGCCGCATCCATCTCCTCGCATGCGCTTCCTCTCTTTGTGTTGGATCTCAAGAAGACGCATCGTGTAGTTCCAACCAGGGGAGCAAATTCCCTAACCGGCGAAAATTTGCCAGCGACGGGTTCGCAGCCATTGCAACACTTCGGCAGGCGTAAATTCCCTAGGACAACGCCAATTCCATAAAGTGCAAAGTTTCGTCCAGGGTGCCGAATGATGGCTAATTTTCGCTATCGTTACTTCGGCAATCAAAGCAAAGATGCGCTAGCGTTACTTATTTTGCATACGGCGGAAAATGATAAAGTTGAATGGACGTATATGTTGCAGCAGATACATTATATTACACAAGACCAGGGAACCTTAATAAAGACAATAGAGTTGTTATAATGCCCTACACATGAGCCCACTGTACAGTTTATGTTCCATATGTTAGAAAATGCAGGGGGGAACCCGGAATGAAGTCACTTCGTTATTTAGGGAATATGCCCCTAAGAGTTTCTTGCAAAATCTGTTGACTTTGCAAATGTGCAACATGTTTTCATTTTAGAGAATTTGCAATTGGTTTTCATTTTTTATTATTTGTGGTTTTTGAGTTATTTAGCTTTTTATTCAGCAGCTCTCCAGTTTGCAGTTTCAGCAATCTGGTGGCTAGGGTCCAAATTCCCCTAGCAACCATGCATTGATTTGAATAAGAGACTGGAATATGAATAGTTGAGGCCTGAATAGAAAGACGAGGAATGTCAAGTAGCAATACATTTGTAGCCTTACAGAGCGTTTGTTTTTTAGATGGAGTCAGCGATGCCCATTTGAAACCTGCAAAGAGTCGGAAGAAAAAGTAACTATAAAACTATAAATAAAAAAATAATGAAAAAGAATTGGCCGTTCTATAACGTACTAAAAGTTACCTTAAAGGTGAACCACGCTAAGATTCCAGGGAGATTAGTCGACCAGTGACACATCTCCTCTTCTTCGGGCGACTAATCTCCCCGAAAAGCCTTCCTGCCACTAGAATGTAAATCTCCAGCGGGATGGCACTCGGAGCATTTTGTGCTCCTCGTGAGTCGGAAAACAAATCGCTTTTCAAGGAGATTAGTCGCGCCCAAGAAGAGGAGGTTCGTTGCTGAGCGACTAATCTCCCCAGAATCTTAGCGTTTGTCACCACCCTAAGAGGGTTATTTACCTCGAATTTATATGTTAGGGCTTTTTGGAGCAAAAGCTCAAATTTTTCGTGGGAAAAAGAAAACTCAACGTTTTTCGAGATTTATTATACCGTAATGCTGCAAAAAGCCCAAATCCAAAAGCCTGCCATCTCAGACCTGTTGAGGTCATGTATAAGTCAAGAGGAGATGTACCTTTCCCAATTTGAAGATATTGTGGTTTGTGCTGGGTTTAGCCCAATAATAGGGATGCACTGAATCCAGGATTCGGTTTGGGATTCGGCCAGGATTCTGCCTTTTTCAGCAGGATTCGGATTTGGCCGAATCCTTCTGCCTTGCCGAACCGAATCTGAATCCTAATTTGCATATGCAAATTAGGGTGGGGAGGGAAATTGCTTGACTTTTTGTCACAAAACAAGGAAGTAAAAATGTTTTCCTCTTCCCACCCATAATTTGCATATGCAAATTAGGGTTCGGATTCGGTTCGGTATTCGGCCGAATCTTTTGCGAAGGATTCGGGGGTTCGGCCGAATCCAAAATAGTGGATTCAGTGCATCCCTACCCAATAATATGATAACTTTGGGGTTAATAACCTGAAAAAATTGCGCAATTTGGAAAAAAAAGCCAGAAAAAACATGTGATTTGTTTTTTTGCTCAATTTTACCATTTTTTTCTTCCAGATCCGATTTATTTGAGTTAATTTATTAATAAATAAGGCAAAATCAGGCATGGGTATTTGGTCAAGCTTTTTTTTTTACATTAATTCGATAAAATCGGATTTTAGTAAATATGTTATAATTCTAAGTATTTTTCAATTGGTCTTCATTTTTTTTAGTTTTTTTTTTTTTTTTTTAATTATTTGCCTTCTTCTGACTCTTTTCAGCTTTCTAATGGGGGACAGTGACCCTATCTAATAGACACATGCTCTGTAAGGCTACAAATGTATTATTATTGCTACTTTTTATTACTCATATTTCTATTCAGGCCTCTCCTATTTCTTATTCAAATCAATGCATGGTTGCTAGGGTCATTTGAGCCTTAGCAACCAGACTGCTGAAATTACCAGCTGGAGAGCTGCTGAATAAAAAGCTAAATTACTCAAAAACCACAAATAATAAAAAAAATTGAAACCAGTTGCAAATTGACTCAGAATATCCATTTCTACATCAGACTAAAAGTTAATTTAAACGTGAACAACCCTATTAATTCCGGGCAGAAACATGTTTGTGTATGTGTGTGTATACAATGAATTCAGGTTGCCCAATGTTTTCTTATTACCCATATTCCCTTTTGATTAAATCCAAATGTTAAGATGTGCTGAATTTTTAATCAATAAGACACACGAGGACAAGCATTTAAGTCTAATAACCATGTTCCATAAGTGACCAGTGAGACATGAAATTAAGCAGTAAGTGATTCTCTTCTGCAAATCCCATTCCTGAGCGTCTCCCGGATCCTCAGGTGACACAACACAGGAACAGACAATATGACTTTTACAGAATCGTAAAAGCAGAAATGATCTATCTGGGTTCTGGTCTATCAAAGAGAATTGTTTTTTTTTATTTATTCTAAGTTTTGAAAATGCTCAACAAATACCATTACTGGAAAGTCTGTGTTGCTAAGTTTATTTACTGTATTTCAGAAAGCAGCAGTCCTGCCCTGCTTTATGGCAGCTGAGATTCTAGCTATCTGTATAACAGAGGGGCAAATTCACTACAGGACGAAGCGCCTAACGCTAGCGTTAATTCGCTAGCGTAGCGCATTTTCGTTAATTCGCTGACGGAAGTAACTACGCAAATTCACTGACGCGCGCATATTTCTGAACGCTACCTTTTACGCCAGACTTCCTTCGCCACCTCAGACCAGGTGAAGTGCAATAGAGTAGATCGGGATTTCCCAAAAAACGCTGGCGTTTTTTCTTTTTTTATGGGTGATAGGCTGAAAAAGATCGAAATTTTTTTTGGGGCTACCCTCCTTCCCCCTACATTTCCTAACTCATGGCACCTTAACTATACAGTGGGCACATGTGTAGGGCAAAATAAAAATTTTATTTGCTGTTTGGAAGGTTTCCCAGGCATTTGTAGTGATGCTACATATACCTCCATTGTAACTTAAATTTGGCGCCGTATGCAAATTAAGCATCGCTAGCATAACTTCCCTTTGCTTGGCGAATTAACGCTAGTGCAACTTCGCAACCTTACGCTTCCCCTGAGCGCAACTTCGGATTTTAGTGAATTTGCGTATCGCTGGCGAAAATACGCCTGGTGAAGTGCGGCAAAGCGGACGCTGGCTCAACTACGAATCTTAGTGAATTTGACCCAGAGCATTCTGTCCCAGTGTAAGCAGCAGTCCTGCCCTGCTTATGGCAGCTGAGATTCTAGCTATCTGTATAACAGGGCATTCTGTCCCAGTGGCTGCACAGATCCTATCTGATCCCCATTGTAAGCAGCAGTCCTGCCCTGCTTTATGGCTGAGATTCTAGCTATCTGTATAACAGAACATTCTGTCCCAGTGGCTGCACAGATTCTATCTGATCCCCATTGTAAGCAGCAGTCCTGCCCTGCTTTATGGCTGAGATTCTAGCTATCTGTATAACAGAGCATTCTGTCCCAGTGGCTGCACAGATCCTTTCTGATCCCCATTGTAAGCAGCAGTCCTGCCCTGCTTTATGGCAGCTGAGATTCTAGCTATCTGTATAACAGAGCATTCTGTCCCAGTGGCTGCACACCCGAAAATGAAATCGAATTCGAATCTAGTTTTCCCTCCGGAAAAAAACTTGAATATCAGGAAAAAATTAACATATTCAAATGGTTCAACAGACCTGTGCCATTGACGCGTAAATAAACTCGGCAAGTTTTAGGTGGCTAATATTCGAATAAGAAATGTTTCCATGGTCAAGGTGTGATAAATCTCACATTCGAATTGGGGACTAAAATTCGAATGTGTGAATTTTGGCACCAAATTTTTTTTTCAAAAAATGGAATTTATTATTCGACCCTTAATGTTCTACCTTTGAGGTAATTTTCAGTATTTGCCTTTTTCTTCTAAATGTTTCCAGCTTTTGCAGCTGACTTTGGCTGGTTTTGAAAATTAGACCTGGCAACCTATACTAAGGTGGTTATTTACTAAACTTCGAATGCAAAAATCCCGATTTTTTTTTTATATATAAAATCGGACTTTCAAAACATCACAAATTTTTAATAATTTATTAAACCCCAAGGATGGAAAAGTCCGAATAAAGACAATGGGAGAAGTTCCAATGAGTGGGTTTCGTGCAATACCCCAAAGTGTTCTGAGTTTTCGGGCAAAAAGCCTAAGAAATCTGAAAAAAATCATGAAAATCTGATATTTTTCCCCACAAAGCAAATTTTCAGGAAAATTTAATAATAAATAAGCGTAAAAACCCCGAGCGGATTTGATCGGAGTTTGTAGCAGAAAATGTTGAGATAAAATCAGACTTTGATAAATGACCCCCTAAAAGTTAACTACTGTATGCAGGATCCTGTGCAACTGCAGCTCTCTACTTCAGGGAACCCCTACAAAACTGGTCAATCTCAAGTTACCCTTAGGGTAGGACTACACAGACGTTTTTGGGGCGATCAGACGCCCTGCAACAAAACATCGGCTTCAAATCGCATGTGACGGAAATAAAGTAAGTGAATGCATTGTCGGATGAAGTCGCACGCAACACGACTGTCGGATGCAGACGCACGCTGCAACTTCATCCGACATTTCTATCTACCTGATTTCCATCACATACGATTTGACGCTGGCCTTTTGTCGCAGCGCGCCGGATCACGCAGAAAACATCTGTGTAGTCCTACCCTTATACCTGAAATCAGGTCCCCCATAACTACAGAGGGGGTAAGTCCTGTAGCCAATACAGACAGGAGCCTTTGGCCTGGTATAGCAGTCAGTCAGGGAGCAGAGGAGCTGGGGGAAAGTGAAGGAAAGAGCAGGAGTAGTGGTGACATGGAGAAGACACCAGAAACAAGTACATTGGAGAAAGCCAGCCATGAGGGAGCTGCCATACTGGATACACACAGTACAGGTCTCATGGCAATAAAAGCTGCAGGTGCAGATAATTAGCAGATAGAGTTAAAAGGGTGGGGGAGGGGAAGCTGCTTGGAGAGACACTGCAGGTGAGGAAACTCTCCCCAAACACTGACAGTCCCCCCAGAGCAGCTACTGTACAGTAACAAACTGCTGAAAAGCCAAAAAGCAATGCTGATGCCAGAAAGCAACTGGAGATAGACTGTGGCCCCCTGGCAAAGGCTGTGGAAGAGGGGGCCCTGCAGGAGACGGCACAGGACAAGGTAGGGAGCAACACTGCTGTGGGGCAGAGACTGGGGGTAGTGACTGTGCTGTGGGAGGGGGAGCAGAGCATCTTAACCCCTTGTTGACTGCAAAGGCAATAAATTCTATGGAACATTTAAGAGCAAAGAGAAAAAGTCTATGGAGAGAGACCTGGCTTATATAATGTTTGCCAATGGAGAAACAAGGGCTGTGGGTATAAGGAGGCTGGTGGGCAGGAATAAAGAGCAGGAGGAGATGGTCAGTATAATGCACATGATTCAGCCTTGTGATGAGGTGTTTAAAGGGAACATGAACTCAAAAAAATTTTTATCTAATAAAATAAACCATAATTATAAGAAACTTTACAATATACATTCTTAACAAATGTTCTATGGTTTTTATGTTATGTGTACATGTATTGCTATTGAAAGCAGTGTGTGCCCTTTCTATTCCCTGCACTGGTGGCTCCGACTTGTACGACAAGGCAGCTGATTAACAGACCCGTCTTTGCTGGGAATCTGACTTTTGCAACATTTGTTTCAAAAGTAACCACCATGATTTAAGCACATGTTGCCTTCAATAGCATTTGTATTAAAAAATAATTTAAAAATATGAATATAGGTTGGAAAGTTGGTTAAAATTACGTGTTTTTTTTTTTTTTTATTTGCCATTTTTTTTGTGGGGGGGTTGATTTGCCCTTTAAAACAAGAGACCAGTTTGATGCCATGCAGCACCCCAAAAAGCAATCATTTGATTACATGAACTTTGTGCCTAATGGGGAGGTGGGGAGCCGGGCACTGAGGTACCAAACACAAGTGTGGGTAATGTTACTGCTAATGCCAATGTTTATGAAGGTGCCAATGTAATTTATTGCTAATGCCAATGTTCACAACGATGCCAGTCCAGGTACTATTCTTGCTAATGCCAATGTATACAATGGTACCAGTGTGGTTAATGTTCTTGCTAATGCCAATGTTCACGAAGGTGCGAATGCAGGTAATTTCTTGCTAATGGCAATGTTCATAATGATGCCAGTCCAGGTGCTATTCTTGCTAATGCCAATGTACACAATGGTGCCAGTGGGGTTAATGTTCTTGCATAAAGGTGCCAATGCAGGTAACCTCTTGCTAATGCCAATGTTCACAATGATGGAAGTGCAGGTTCTGTTCTTGCCAATGCTCAAGATGGTGCCAGTGCAGTTAATGGTTTTTGCTAATGCCAATTTTCATGAAGGTGAAAGTGCAGGTAATTTTCTTGCTAATGCCTATGTTCATGATGATGCCAGACCAGGTACCGTATATACTCGAGTATTAGCCGTCCCGAGTATAAGCCGAGGTACCTTATTTTACCTCCAAAAACTGGGAAAGGTTATTGACTCGAGTATAAGCCTAGGGTGAGAAATGCAGCAGCTTCTGGTAAGTTTCAATCAAAAAATTGAGGGTTTCTGGTCCCATTGGAGGTGCCGGCGTCTCATTTTTGGATGCCGGCGACCATTCTTGGACGCCGGCGAATATTCTTGGAGACTATTCTTGGACGCCGGCGACTATTCTTAGACGCCGGCAACCGTTTATGCGATTGACCCGAGTATAAGCCGAGGTAGAGTTTTTCAGCATATTTTGGGGAATGAAAAACTCAGCTTATACTCGAGTATATAGGGTACTATACTTGTGTTCAAAATGATTCCAATCTAGGCACTATTCATCCTAATGCCAATGTTCATAATGATGCCAGTCAATGTACTATTCTTGTACTCTTGCTAATGCCAATGTTCACAATGATGGAGATCCAGGTACTATTCTAGTTAATGCCAATGTACACAATGGTGCCAGTGCAGGTAATTTCTTTTTTTTTGCTAATGTCAATGTTTATAATGGTGCATGTGTAGGTACTATTCTTGCTAATGCCAATGTTCAAGATGGGGCCAGTGCAGTTAATGTTCTTGCTAATGCCAAAGTTCATAATGATGCCAGTGCAGGTATTATTCTTGCTAATGGCAATATTCATGAAGGTGCCAGTACAGTTGATGCAGTTGCTAATGCCAATGTTCATCATGGTACCAGTATAGTTTAATGTTCTTGCTTATGACAATGTTTAAGAAGCTGAAAGTGTAGGTACTATTCTTGCTAATGCCAATGTTCAAGATGGGGCCAGTGCAGTTAATGTTCTTGATAATACCAATGTTCATAATGATTCCAGTGCAGGTACTTTTTTTGCTAATGCCAATGTTCATGATGATTCCAGTGCAGGTACTTTTTTTTTGGTAATACCAATGTTCATAATTAGTGATGGGCGAATTTGCGGCGTTTCGCCGAAAAATTCGTGAATTTCGCGCGAAATTCGCGAAACGGCGAAAAATTCGCGAAAAGGCGCCGGCGTCTCGTTTTTGACGCCGGCGCCCGTTTTTGGCGCCGGCGAATTTTTGCCGCGAATTTTCGCGGGTGTTTCGCGAATTTATTCGCTGGTGGCGAAACGTGCAAATTCGCAGCGAATTCGCGCCTGGCGAATAAATTCGCCCATCACTATTCATAATGATTCCAGTGCAGGTACTTTTTTTGCTAATGCCAATGTTCATGATGATTCCAGTGCAGGTACTTTTTTTTTTTGCTAATGCCAATGTTCAAGATGGGCCAGTGCAGTTAATGGTTTTTGCAAATACCAATGTTCATAATACCAATGTTCATAATGATGCCAGTCCAGGTACTATTTTTGCTAATGCCAATGTTCAAGATGGGGCCAGTCAGGGGTGCTTCGCCAATGAGGTGAGTTGAGGCTCTCGTCTCAGGCGGCAGTGCCCCACTATGTATCGGGGCAGCAAAAATGCCGCTCCTGGTACTTTAAGAGCCGAATTTCCAGTTTTCAAACTGTAAATTCGGCTCTTCTAGCGCAGAGTGCGCAGTTAGGCTCTCTGCGCTAGCATCCTTGACCTCTCTGCCTCCTTGTGGACCCCCCTCAGGTGCAAAAAAGGTAAGCACATGGGGAGGGGGGCGGCAGCAACTGCTGCTGCCTCAGGCGGCGGATGGGCCATGATCGCCCCTGGGGCCAGTGCAGTTAATGTTCTTGCTAATACCAATGTTCATAATGATGCCAATGCAGGTATTATTCTTGCTAATGCCAATATTCATGAAGGTGCCAGTGCAGTTAATGCAGTTGCTAATGCCAATGTTCATGATGGTACCAGTGCAGTTTAATGTTCTTGCTAATGACAATGTTTAAGAAGCTGAAAGTGCAGGTACTATTCTTGCTAATGCCAATGTTCAAGATGGTGCCACTGTGGTTAATGTTCTTGATAATGGCAACATTTATGAGGGACGGGTGCCAGTATAAGTAATGATACTGCTAATGGCAGTGTTCATGACGGTGCCAGTTGTGTATCTATGGGTGAATGTAGTGCAAGTGGGTGAAAAAGGTGATTAAAATAAAAGATCTGAATGTTGGGGGGGGGATGGAGGAATGCCTGAAAGTGCTGCTCAGGGGGCACAGGACAGCAAGTCAAGGCACTATCATTTTTCTATCCTCATTCTCATCCAATCAAATTCCCATACAAGTTACTCCCAGATGTAGAAGACCGAAGCTCAATTACTTTTATAAGTGCCCATTAAATTGGCCTCCGTGTCTGAGCCAAGAAAGCCTTTCCATGAACAAACTGTCCCTCCGCTTATCTGCAAAATATCGTCATTAACTGTTACTTGGACTTTCTCCCTTTTCATGCTGTTGTATATTTCTCTCATTGGAGCTCATTTATAAACTCCGCACATCGTAGAATGATTCGCACAGTGAGAATACTTGCCCTGCGCGTGGTTCTATTTATAAATCTGGGTAAGAGTGGTGTAATTAATGCGCAAACAGAATTTAAATATGGTATAATCGCAAATTGTGAATATTTATGCACACTCTCTGCGTCTGAGTTACATCTCTCTCCAACTTTGGTGTTGGAGAAAATATTCACAAATCAGCTTTTGCAAATTGCGAATTTAAATGGCTGTCAACGCTATTTTCGTGCCGCAAACGCCTATCTCATTTGTGACTACTTTTGCGTAATGTGAATTAGCAAAAACAACAGGAAAGTGCCAATATTTCAGCGTTCAGGAAAAGACACGGGCAATACAACCATTTGCGAATAAACTTTATAAATAACTCCCAGTATCTTTTATAATAGTTGTATAAAATGATGCTCTCGTCAGCATCTACTAGGGAAGTATCTACCAGATAGGAATATAGAACTAATGACAAACACTAGAGGGCGTTTTTTATGAGAATTCTGCCTGTTTGTACCATCTTGCAAACCTCCGTTGGGAGAACAAGGTTTTGTTTGTTGCTCTGAGCCCTTTAGGCTAATGTCACACGTAGCGGATCTTTGCCTGCAGACAAACACGGGCCAAGTATCTACTCCTATGCCTCTTGATGTGCCTTCACCTGGATACATTGCTTCGACCAGCAATTTAGTTGGCATTTTGGTGCTTAAATCTGCCATGTGTACCTGCACCTGGGTCCATACAATATATCCTGGTGTGGGCTCATCAAGAACACATCAAGAGTCATATCTGAACTCATCACCCTGCTTAGGTGACATGTTACATTAACCGATTACATAGACCTAGTGGAGAGTACATAGAGCAGGAAGTAGTGATGGGCGAATATATTTGCCAGGCGCGAATTTGCGGCAAATTGGCGCAATTCGCCGCCAGCGAATAAATTCACGGCAAAAATTTGCCGGCGTCAATTTTTTTTCGAAAAAACGGACGCCGGCGTAGAAAAAACGGGCGCCGGCGTCACAAACGAGACGCCAGTGCCGTTTTGCGAATTTTTCACCATTTTGCAAATTTCGAGCGAAATTCGCAAATTTTTCGGCGAAGCAAAACGGCGCAAATTCGCCCATCACTAGCAGGAAGGACTCTATTTATCTGTTAATAGGTCACACTGGCTCTGGAAAGCCTTGTAGACCCATTATTAAATAGTTATACTTTCATTATCCACATCTGATGCTAACATAGGTACAGTTAGGGAATCCCTTATCCAGAAAGCTCCCAATTTGAAAAAGACTGTCTCCCATAGACCCCGTTCTAATCCAATCATACAAATCTTTAAAAAATATTTCTTTGTAATAATAAAACAGTCGCTTGTACTTGATCCAAACTAAGATATAATTAATCCTTATTGGAGGCAAAACCAGCCTTTTGGGTTTATTTAATGCATATATGATTTTCTAGTAAACTTAAAGGAGAACTAAAGTTTAACTAAAGAAGTAGCTAGAAATGTTTTGGATTTCTGTACCAGCCCAAGGCAACCACAGCCCTTTAGCAGGGAAGATCTGTGTCTCCAAAGATGCAAAAAAGGAAAACTTACACTCGCACACCCTGGCCGTCCAAAATCAAACGAATCCCAGGTGCTCGATGATAGAGGAATTGGCCAACCTCAAAAACAGCGTAGACACAAAACACACCGGCACAACATGGGTAATACTAGCAGGTTTAACCTTGCTTGTTTATTGCGGATGCAACGTTTCGGGGCGTGACCCTCTTTCACGTTGCATCCGCAATAAACGAGCAAGGTTAAACCTGCTAGTATTACCCATGTTGTGCCGGTGTGTTCTGTGTCTCCAAAGATGCCCCAGTAGCTCCCCATCTTCTTTTCTGCTGATTCACTGCACATGCTCTGTGCTGCTGTCACTTACTGAGCTTAGGGACCCACTCACAATATACAGTACACATAGAATAGAAATGTCACAATATAAGGCTGATTAGTAATTAATACAGATAATTACTACATGGCAGCACAGAAACCAGTGCAATTAGCATCAGAATTTAATAATCAGCAAACCTGTAGCATCAGCTTATATAACAGGGGAAGCTCATTTTCTGCTGGATAATTAGTGACGAGCCCTAAGCTTAGCTTCTCAACAGCCAATCAGAGCCCACTGAGCATGTGAGTGTCACAGACACTTTCCAAGATGGTGACCCCCTGTGACAAGTTTGAAGTCCTGGATCATTGCTGCTATTGACAAGCTCAAACTTTAGCCTCGTGCAATAAGTTCACTATATAAAATATGGCATTTTTAGCCAATTTTTAGGGGTTCTTTAAAGTATGAAGATCCAAATTACGGAAAGATCTGTTATCCAGAAACCACTTCCCAGGCATTCTGGATAAAGGGTCCCACACCTGTATCAGTATTAGCCATGGACCTGTTCCAAAATCTGAGGCCGCTGCGTTAAGGGTTTTGCATAGCCCCATATAATATATTATAGAATGTGTAATATACAGTAAATCACTTTATAAATGATGTGAATAGAGGCATCTGGCATATGCTGAGTGAGTAACAAAGATTATGGGGAGATGATATTAACATGCCTATCTGTGTATGTCTCTGCCCTCTGTAAATCACCATCTGTTAGGTGTGAAGAAATATGGGTCAAGGCTTATTCCGGTGCTTGTAGCAGAGAACTTGTCACCAGTAACCGCAGAACATCTGTCTTTTCCCAACCTGGTCTCGTTCCTTTTCACAAACTTTATCAGCAAGAGGGATAAAGAGGTTGACGGATTCCTGGTATGGCTCTTCCGTGTCACATCAATGGTAATTCTGATGAAGGGGAAGGCATTTCAACTAATGCGCAATACAGACACGTATAAAATCTCATTTCAGCAATTTCTCAGCGCTGCTATTAAAAATATAATCAAGGAGAGGATAGTTGATAACTAGGTGCAGAAACAAGAATGGGAGAGGGTGGCTTTTTATTACTGAAATAATCAATGTATATACTGTGAAATATACAGTCAGGTCCATAAATCTTTGGACAGAGACTTATTTTCTAATTTTATAGTGATGGGCGAATTTGGGGCGTTTCGCTTCTCCGAAACTGAAAAAAATTTGCGAAACAGCACTGGCGTCTCTGTATTTTTTGGACGCCGGTGTCGGTTCTTGGCGAAATTGCGCCGGCGTCCATTTTTTTTTTTTACGCCAGTGAATTTTCACAGCGGTTTTGAGAATCGCAGGAATTCACAGCGAATTCACGCCTGGATAAATAAATTTGCCCATCACTAGTTCTGTACATTACCACAATGAATTTTAAACGGAACAACTGTGATGCAGTTGAACTGCAGACTTTCAGCTATAGGGCTCTTACTCGTTGGCGTTCTGACCTGCGCTCCCCTGCATTCCGTTTTTTGGCGTTCAGCCGCAGGGGAGCGCAGGAATAGACGCATGTCATTATTTCAAATGGGGCTGTACTCACTCAGGCGCGTGTAGGCGCTGAACGCAGGTTGAGACGCAACATGCTGCATTTTTCCTGCGTTCGGCGCCTACACGCGCCTGAGTGAGTACAGCCCCATTTATAATAATGACATGCGTCTATTCCTGCGCTCCCCTGCGGCTGAACGCCAAAAAACGGAACGCAGGGGAGCGCAGGTCAGAACGCCAGTGAGAAAGAGCCCTTAATTCAGAGGGTTGAGCAAAAAGATTGCATAAAAATTGTCAGGAACTAAAGCCTTTTTTTTAACTCAATCGCTTCATTTCAGGGGCTCAAAAGCAATTGGACAAATTAAAAAACTGAAAATAAAATGTTAATTTCTAATACTTGGTTGAAAAGCCTTTGCTGGCAATGACAGGCTGAAGTCTTGAACTCATGGACATCACCAGATTCTGGGTTTCCTCCTTTTTAATGTTCTGCCAGGCCTTTCACTTGCTGTTTGTTTGTGGCCTTTCTGTCCCAAGTTTAGTCTTCAACAAGTGAAATGCTGCTCAATTGGGTTCAGATCAGGTGACTGACTGACATTCCAGAATATTCCACTTCTTTGCTTTAATAAACTTCTGGGTTGCTTTGGCTGAATGTTTTGGGTCATTATGAAACGTCTCCGCATCAATGTGACTGCATTTAGCTGGAATTGAGCAGACAGTGTCTCTGAACACCTCAGAATTCATTTGGCTGCTTCTGTCCAGTGTCCAGGCCCAGACTGGCAATCTGTGGGTTCTGGCAAATGCCAGAGGGGCTGCTATAAGGTGCCATAGAAAATCAGTATTTAGTGGGCTGTTTGGGCCTCTGTGTGGGCTAATTGAGTCTCTGTGTACCTGAAATGCCAGGGCCTATTTTGACCTTCAGTCCACATCATGGATAAACACTAGTGTCATGTATGTAGATACTGGTTCCAATATTGCCTTGGTGTGCCTCAAAGCTCTGCCTTAGTCCAGATAAGGCTAATCAAAGTACTAATAAAACTTTTTGCAGTTGATCTGCGAGTGCCTGGCTCTACTTCCTAAACACTAGTGTCCCAGTGCCACTGGCAGCCATGCACGCCCAAGCCATCACACTGCCTCCCAAATGTTTTATACAGAACTGTGCTATGCTTTGGATCATCAGCTGTTCCACACATTCTCCATACTTCTTTCTTGCCATCATTCTGGTAGAGGTTGATCTTGGTTTCATCTGTCCAAAGAATGTTTTTCCAGAACTGTGCTGGCTTTTTTAGATGTTTTTTAGCAAAGTCCAATGTAGCCTTTCTATTCTTGATGCTTATGAGTGGCCTGTACCTTGCAGTGCCCCCTCTGTATTTACTTACATACAGTCTTCTCTTTATGGTAGACTTGGATATGGATACTCTACCTCCTGGAGAGTGTTGTTCACTTGATTGTCTCTGTTCATATATTTATGGACCTCTCTGTATATCGCTTTAGCAATACAGAATGTCAATTATTTATTGAGCCAAAATTCACATTCTATGATAATGGAGCCACCTTCTATCTTAACGTTATCATTAATGATGAATGAAAGTGTCCCATTTTTCTTTGTCAGAAAACTTAATAAAACTTAGTGAATAAAAAAAAAAATTAAAAAAAATGTGAATTTTATTGTGAATCTGTTGCAGGCAAATACGTTAACTCACCCCTAATCGGCGTCGTTAAACAAATTCTTTAAAAGAAATTGATATGGACAGACTCTCAAAATATGGACGTATAGATTACCAGTTATGATGTTGAAAGCCAATAGCTGTGTTCTATATCTTTATAAATTGAATGGAATCCTTGACACTGGAGGATCAATTTCACACATATATATAACATATATTTTCATGTTAATTTCATTATCTTTGGTGTTTTTCTTGCAAAACCGAAGGCCAATATGAGCATGTTATGGCAAAGGAAATGTCAGCAGTAAAAAGAAACAATAAAGTGTTAAGATCTCAGACTCTAAAGGAAATTAAATCTTTCTTAAAAAGCTTCGGATTTGATATTCATTTTATCCCTCCAAAACAAAGAGCGATGTGAAATAATACTTCTGTACTGATGAGGTGGCCTTGGATTAGTATTCAAACCTTTTTTTTCCCCCTTTGAAATAAGACAGGGCCACATACGTATATTGATTTCAGAGAATGGGGAGAAACCATCAATTGTAGAAAATGAATTACTTTCTATTTTTCGTTTACCTTCATATTTTATTACAGTAGCATAGACCTGAGAAGCAAGACATCTTTTTCATTTCGTAGTCAAACCAGTGTAACAAAGTAACCTGGGGGTTTTCCGGATTATGGATCTTTCCGTAACTTGGATCTTCATATCTTGAGCCTACTAGAAAATGATATAAACATTAAATAAACCCAATAGGCTGGTTTTGTTTCCAAGAAGGATTAATTATATCTTAATTTGGCTCAAGTAAAACCTATTGTTTTATTATTACAGAGAAAATGGAAATCATTTTTAAACACTTGCATAATTTGAATAAAATAGAGTCTATTGGGATATGGCCAATCCGTAATTCAGAGCTTTCTGTATAATGGGTTTCCGGATAACGGATCCCATCCTGTTACTAGTAATATAAATTGGAATTTAAAGCTACATTTTCAACTGGCTTGAAACTTTACTTTGCTAATGTATTGACTGATGGAACTGTAGTCAAACTTGCAAACAATTATAGAAATGGTTTATAATGGTTTGGGCCACCCCAATATGAGTCATTTATTAAGGAACCACTCTCACTGCCCTTTGATAAATCCTCTGTGTTCTCATTTGTCTATTGCTGGTTGCCTCACCATTGTGGACACCCTAAGCCCCACCCCATGTGCCATACCTGTAAGTAAAGACTATGGGGCAGATTTACTAAAGGGCGAAGTGGCTAACGCTAGCGACTTTTTGCCAGTGTTGCCAACTTCAGGGACATCGGCAATTCAACAGGTGCAGGCACCAATTTTCTAGTAAATGGGATCATCGCTAGCATTCATTCACCAGGCGACTTTTCGCTCTGGCGAACGATCGTTACTCCGTAAATTCACTAAAGTGCAAATTTTCCTGAACCATACCTCTTTTGCCACTTTAGACCAGACGAAGTGCTTAAAAGCCGCTAGATCTTCCTCCATCTTTTGTCACTTACATCATATCTGTGAGCCGAAAATGCATCAAAGTTCAAAAAATGCTGGCGACTTTTCCTTTTTTTTTTTTTTAGCGGGATTGCCTGCAAAAGTGTTGACTTACTTTTTTGGGTAACCGATTTTCTCCACACATTTTATAACATATGGAACATTAAGGGGCAGATTTATCAAGGGTCGAATTTCGAAGTTGAAAATACTTCGAAATTTGACCATCGAATTGAATTACTTCGAATATCGAAGTCAAAGTTTTTTTTCATCGACTTTGGCCATTTGAGGTCGAAGTAAAATCGTTCGAATCGAACGATTTCAGCGATCGATCGAACGATTTTTCTTCAACTTCAAAAAACGTAGAAAACTGCTCTAGAAGGTCCCCATAGGCAAACCTAGCACTTCGGTAGGTTTAATTTGGCGAAGTATTGAAGTCGACAGTACTTGGATTATCGAATGGTCGAATATTCTAACTATTTTTCTTCGAATCAAAGTCGTAGTATCCTATTCGATGGGTGAAGTATCCAAAAAATATTTCAAATTTTTTTACTTCGAAAATTCCCTCGAATCCACTTCGTCTCTTGATAAATCTGCCCCTAATTGTATAGTGGGCTCATTTGTAGGGCATTATATTAACTCTCCTGTCTTTATTATGAAGGTTCCCTGGACATGTGTAATATAAACTGGTAACCATTTGCAGCAACATTTATAATAAAGACGTCCATACAACTTTAAATTTTCCTGTATATGTGTGTATATATATATATATATATATATATATATATATATATATATATATATATATATAATTATAGATCCTGTGATTGACATAAGAGTCACAACTTACTTAATAAGGTCGCCTTGACCTTTCAGAGCTATAGATTTAGAAGGATTATAAGATTTTAATTAACTCACCACAAAGCTCTAGAGAAATAGAATAACTCCATGAACCGACTCTGCAGAAGCAATGAAGACTAGGAGAGAATGATCACTGGTCTAAAAAAAAACCTGGAATCTTATTAAGATGCACACGGAAAGTATCATCCGCGTACTATCTCTGTGGTTGTAAAAAAAAAACATAAATACTTAGCAAAACCATTGTTGATACCTCACAATACCTCTATAACTGGAAACTTCATTAGCCAACATTAAAAATCTAGTAAATGTTCCTATATATATATATATATATATATATATATATCTGTAACCTTGTTATGAGCTAAGGGGGCCCAGCCTGAAGGCCAGTTAGGGGGAGATTTGGGGTGAGAGCTTATTTGTTCCCTGGGTACCCCTGGAATTATAGCAGGGTGACTGTTACCCCAATGTTTCTATATATCTGTAACCTTGTTATGAGCTAAGGGGGGCCAGCCTGAAGGTGAGTTAGGGGGAGATTTGGGGTGAGTGCTTATTTGTGCCCTGGGTACCCCTGGAATTATAGCAGGGTGACTGTTACCCCAATGTTTCTATATATCTATAACCTTGTCATGAGCTAAGGGGGCCCAGCCTGAAGGTGAGTTAGGGGGAGATTTGGGGTGAGTGCTTATTTGTGCCCTGGGTACCCCTGGAACTATAGCAAGTTGACTGTTACCCCAATGTTTCTATATATCTGTAACCTTGTTCTGAGCTAAGGGGGCCCAGTCTGAAGGCCAGTTAGGGGGAGATTTGGGGTGAGTGCTTATTTGTGCCCTGGGTACCCCTGGATCTATTGCACAGTGACTGTTACCTCAATGTGTCCATAATTTGTAACCTTGTTACATGTTAAGGTTGCTTAGCCTTAAAGCCAGCAAGAGTGAGATTTGGGGTGAGTGCTGCCCAGGGTACCTCTGGAGCTGTAACATGGTGACTGTTACCCCAATGTCCCTCTCTATCTATATGTGTGTAATATTTCAATGAGATACCTAGATACCTGTAGAGCTATAATATAGCAGGGTGGATGATTTAATACCATGCAGTATCGTGAAAACGACTGCATGGTGGAGTGAAAGTAACCCGAATAAGTATATTCAAGTGGGGGAAAAACATACTTTTTGATACAGCATGGACTATCCACAGCCTTATAGTTGGGTGCTTCAAAGTGGCATCAGAAAAAAAGAGAGTGCAAGAACTTCTCGTTTAGGAGAGATTTTGGAATGGTTTTACTTACTAAGTATTGCTGGTATCATCTACTTCCCTAGGCAATAAGATATGTGGTCAATTAAAATTAATGACCTAGCTTTCTTTTCTCACTGCTAATGCAATATTGTGACTAATAAAGTGTGTTATTCGTCTCAGAAACTGTTTCAATAATTAATTGTTCTTAATTCACAATGAGATGTAACGTGTCTACATTTTTTTTTTCATAATTTCTGTTTCCAACATACCATAAGATTATTTTTAATTGAACAGTTACGGTACAGATAAAAAAAAAAAAATAAGCATTACCCGACCTCTTGCTTGCATTAAAAATGCATGTTGCTTGGTCAAATTAATTTATCCATTTCGTAACAGGAAGAATAAAATTGCTGTTGTTGTTGGGGGGGAAAAGGCAATTATAAAGAATTACCTGTAGGCAATCTTTAAGATGAAAAAAGGAAACCAGTGATAAGAGTGGGCAGATTAAAATGTAATGATACAAAGAGAGAACTTGGCAATTTTAAATCTTCGAGTCCCAAAAACATGTTCTGTAAGTATTTAGATATTGGTCTGCTTATTTCTATTTTAGCTTGTGTTTCTCATTATAGAGGAGTGGAACAATGAAGCATGTTTTGTTAACTGAACAAGGGATTGGCAGCACTAGATAAGTGCCTCATATGTAGGGATTTTTATTAAAATAAAACACATTTACAATAAAGAAATAAAAACATAAAATACAATGCTTTAACAAAACTAACGGCAAGTTAAATTAGCTTTGGAGCAATGTCGGTCAACCACAACGAATACTTAACATTTCCCCTGACAATGAGCTTTCCCTGAAGAGAGAGCCAGGATAAGTCAAGTAGTTTGAGAGATAAGCTTTTGCTATTGAGGAAGCACAAGCTCCTGACCAGATTGTCCCCAATGCAGTCCTGCAAGGTGAGATAAATAATAATGTAGACATCTAGCACCCTCATATAAAGAGCCTGCCTGGAAGTTGTACCAAGATCATCTACTCTGATGTCCCATCTCCTCAAAAGCTTCAGCGCAAGAACAAAGTATGATGGAAGATGACTATGTCGCACCAACTTCACCCTATAACCCTACAACCTACAAAAGGGAATACCCAGGCCCTGACACTGCTTTTGCATGGGACATCAGTTCCTTGATCCAGATGCCCAAAGTTAAACTAAAATGGTGCCAAAGAAGGCCATCTGACACATGTCCAGCCCATCTATTTTTCATCTGCAAATAAGTAATCCCTCTTTTGACTGGGTTCAACCGGGTTCCCCAGAGCATCTGGAACAACATAGAAAGTTTCTGGCAAAGGATAAACAAATGACACAGGAGGACACGGACCAGGTAAGTTTTGATGAACTTCACCCTTACCCTATAGGACAACTTCGACTTTGTCCACTGGCGTACCCCTTGCATTTACGGTATCCAACTCCCAATTAAGCCTGGCATTGTCTTCCCTCCCAAATTCGACCCCAAGGATGCTAATTTCTTTGGAAGCATTCTTGAAATCAGGATGATACAGAAAGCCTCTGCCAGTGTTGACTAGTGACCCAGAGGCTGCTGAGTAACTTGTGATGGCAGCAGTCCACAATCTCCCCTCCTCAGGACATGAAACAATGACTGTAACATTGTTCGCATTGGCTACCACCCTCTGAGGCAGGCAATGAGGGGCACAAAAACCTTCCAAGTCCAATGCCTGCACCGCATGCAGGAAAGGGTCTATGGCAAAGACATAGAGCAATGGACTCAGAGGAAACCCTTGTGCACCCCAGCCTCAACCCTGAAGTTTTCACCCTGCCAACCGTTAACAAGTGGGAAGCTCTCTCATTCCCTATAAAAATCAGTAAGCCACGCGACAAATTGATCCGCGATATGATACCTCCACAAGGTAGCCCATGCGTACCAATAATACATTCTATCAAAAGTTTTGGCCTGATCAAGACCTATCACACACTTGAGCTTTGCATTTCTCAAGCTCTTTTTAGAACTGACGAGCGCCCCCAAAGAAGCTCCAACCTTTCACCATACAGAACTGCTCACAGGGCAATAAAGTGCCTGAAAATCAGCGTAGAAAAAAGCACCTTGTGAGAAGCTTCGTATCTGTGTTCAACAAGGCAATAGGCCTCCAGTTCTTGATATCCAAGGGCTCCTTGCCTTTTGAAAGAAACACCAAGGAGGACAGTCTCATGGAGGGAGGTAAGACACCTCTCTCCAAGGCAGTCTCTAAGGACCTAAACAAGATTAGGGGCCAAAAGATCTTTAAAGTTCTTATAAAATTTGGCTGTGATGCCATGTGGGGCTTTCTTTAAATCAAGCTTCTCAATCATCATTTTGACCTTATCTTCCGTGATATCCACCACCAAAGGTGAAGAGTCCAAATTCTGCAGATCAGGACCTGGCGTTCCCTCCAAGAAGGCCTTTATCTTCCTGTTCCAAAGCTTTGCTCCTAAACAGGTAAGCATAGTAGGCCTGAACAAATAGCAAGATCCCCCCACCCTTAGATGTCTGGATTATACCCCTTCTGCCAGTTATTACATTTTTTGACACAGACGCTCTGCAATTCTGAAAAGGATCAGGGGAATGAAAACCATCATAACCCCTCTCCAGAACCAGTGATCTGGTGCGGCTATACTGATGCTCCCTGGCCAAGAACTTAAGTGGGAAATTTCCCCCCTGCCACCCCATCTGAAATATAAGACTGAAACTTCTTTTTTAGAGACAGGTATTTTTATACTTATTTCCCTCCCTAACAACACATGGGTTACGGAAGAAGGTGCGAAATGACTCCTTGGCCTCCACCCACCACTGCGATATGGAGTCAAAAACTTTCTTTGTCAACTCGAACTGAAGGAGTACCTAAATATTCGGAAGGGGTTTTTTACAGTGAGAGCTGTGAAGATGTGGAATTCTCTCCCTAAATCAGTGGTACAGGCTGATACATTAGATAGCTTTAAGAAGGGGTTGGATGGCTTTTTAGCAAGTAAGGGAATACAGGGTTATGGGAAATAGCTCATAGTCCGAGTTGATCCAGGGACTAGTCCGATTGCCATTTTGGAGTCAGGAAGGAATTTTTCCCCCTCTGAGGCAAATTGGAGAGGCTTCAGATGGGTTTTTTTTGCCTTCCTCTGTATCAACTGGCAGGTAGTTAATAAAAAAAAAAAAAAAGGTTGGACGTGTCTTTTTTTCAACCTTACTTACTATGTTACTATGTTACTAGTGCCAAACTGCCTCTGCCTCCAGGGAACCCACGCTCAACCTCCACAACCCCTGACCCTTAATCAGAACTGAGGAAGACCCCAAAAGGAATGATAAAGCAAGATAAACCATGTAATTAACAATCACTTCCTCAACCTCTGTAAAGCCCTCTCCTGACTGGACAAATGCCATATCAATCCAACTACTTCACCCAGCACAGTGATAGGTATGTTTTTCCTACCCGACCATCATGGGTGAAAACAGCCATTTCTGCCTGCTGCAGCATGTTTACAAAAAGTGACTTTCATGCCTATCAAAGAAGGGACCTGATCTGTCTGCAGCATTAAGTACCTGCTTAAAATCCCCAGCCAAGATAACCGGAATGGTGGTGTGGAGGTATTGTTGTAATTCCCTAAGCAGAGACTTTTATGGAGTCCTAACTGTGGCCCATAGATGTTAATAAGCCGTTGTCTATGCCCTGCCACTGACACATCCAACAGTAGACATCTACCTACTTCAACTTTCATGAAACAATGCAAGTGGATCCCTGAATGACCCTGAAAAAGGATCCCAACTCCTGCACCTGATTCTGGCACAATTAAAAGAAGCTGGGACCACAATGCCATTTCTGGAATGCCCTGCGAAGATCCACAGAGGATCCCAATCTGGTTTCCTGAAGGAAAAAGGAGTCCACTGAGAAGTGTTTGAGGGCCTGGTACATCTGAAACCTGGCATATGTTCTTGAGAGCATCAGAGACAGTTTTTGAAAGTAGGTCCTTAGAACTGTGCCTCTGAGGCAAAAGAGCAGGTTGGGGACCCATGGCTCTGGAGGAAAAGGAATTTGAGGCTAGTATGGCCTGGCCCACACTGATGGAGATCTGACCCTTGGGCTGGGGCTGACATTCTTGGAGCTTTTCCCTAATCTCCTCTAACATTTCCTCTAAATTAGATCAACTCTCCCTGATATTATGGAGAACTTCAGTAGAAGCCCTATGAGCATCACCAAAGAATCCACACAGATTGCAGTTAACATCCTTACAGTCCTGCCCTATGTGACCAATGTCGGGGCCGGATCTTCTCTTTTGCCACCCCTAGGCCTCCTGTGTCCTTACGCCCACCCACCGGTGCGCATCCACCCCCCTGCGAGCGCATGCGCCTGCCAAGTTCTAGTGCGCGCCGGCCAGGTCCTAGTGCCTAGTGAAATTGTAAATGAATTGGGGCCTTGTGGGGCCCCTATACCTCCTGGGCGCCCCAGCAGCTGCAGGGTCTGCTTCCTCTGTAGTTATGTCCCTGGTTGGAAGGGTTACTGTCTGCTCTGCTTTTATTTCCCTACAGAAATAAGGATTGGTAGTACTAGATAGGTGCCTAATATATAAGGATAAAGACAAGAGGAAAGTGTTGGAAGGGTTACTGTATGCTCTGCTCTCATTTCCTACAGAAATAGGGATTGGTAGCACTAGATAGGTGCCTAATATATAAGGATAAAGACAAGAGGAAAGTGTTGGAAGGGTTACTGTCTGCTCTCTCTCATTTCCCTGCAGAAATAGGGATTGGTAGCACTAGATAAGTACCTAATATATAAGGATAGAGACAAGAGGAAAGTGTTGGAAGGGTTACTGTCTGCTCTCTCTCATTTCCCTACAGAAATAGGGATTGGTAGCACTAGATAGGTACCTAATATCTAGGGACAGAGACCAGGCAGAGGTGTTGGCAGTGCAACTGCCTCCTCTGTGCCTCCCTTACAGAAATAGTGACTGGTTGCACTAGTTAGGTGCCTGATCTAGAGGGATAGAGATAAGGGGAAAGATTTGGAAGGGACACTACCGGTTCTGTGCTTCAGTTTTCCTTACAAAAATAAGCACTAGACTCTCAATAATTACCTAACTAAAATATGTACTTCTTTCACCTTTAGAAAGGCCTTATTTTGGATGTTCCATTAAAATTTGGCCTCCAATGTGCGTTAGCCTGTAAAAAGTTAGGGTGAGATGGGATGGGGGGAGAATGCAGAGTCTTGGAAACCCAATCTGCAAAGTTAAAGTTAACCAGTGTGACAATGTTTTAATATATGTAGTCTTATTGTGAGTTGGTGAGGTGTTGAACAAATGTTGGGCCATAAAGGATGTTCTACACCCAATCGTCTATAAATTGTAACAACTCTTTTTTGCGCATGTTTTTGCATATACATTCTTCGCTAAATAAGTATGCAATATTTGATTGGTTTTCTGGAACAAATATTAATGTTATTATATTTTAATAACTGTCCTGGACTGTCTAACATGTTTATTTTATTAGAAGGGAGTGCTTGAGATCAGTAATGCCCTACAGATTGCTGGCATGTGAAGGCATTCAACATGATGGCAGTTCCAATATATCTTGTATATTCAACAGCATCTAACAAGGGATTAAATCAAAACCCCTGACTAGAAACATGACCGAGGCATGGGATCAATTATCCGGAAATCCAGCATCCACAGAAACCTTTAAATTACAGGAAGACCATCTCCCTGAGACTCCTTTTTAATCAAATAATTCAAAATTCTTTCCTTTTTTCTCCGTAATAATAAAACAGTAACTTGTACTTGATCCTAATTAAGATATAATTAATCCTTTTTAGAGGTGAAATTATTCTTTTGTGTTTATTCAAATGATGTAGATCCAAATTACTGAAAGATCCCTTATCTGGAAAAGCCCAGGCCCAGAGTATTCTGAATAACAGATCCCATACCTGTAGTTGCCGATCACATGGATCAAGTTTATCTACATGCTGCAGGTGGATTAGATTCCAAAAGTATTCTGCGCACTAACTAAATATTTATTAATTTGGACCAATTTATTAACTGGACCAATAGACTAACCTTTTTTACCCATCTTACACGTTGGTTAGCAAGATCAGCTTTCTCCTTGTGTCCTGACAGCTCAGCAATAATAAAGATCCATCTTATCATTTAGGCTTTAATTACCTAAGTCCATTTCTCATTTATTTGTTGTGCTTCTTATTGTAAATGGTTGCAAGCTGATTGTTTCCTTAACTAGCGGCAGATGGCTCTAAATATGCTGTCAAAAAGTAGAAACCAGCTCATGGATCATGTTTATCACATGTGTTAAATTGCTAATGAGCCTCTTTAAATGATTATGTTGTTTTCGGTCTGGTTTTCCTGAAAGCCATCCAGATATCCAGAGTCTGGAAACCAGATTGCAGAGATCCAAATCGGGGTTTTCTCTTGAAAGAAATATAGCACACAAAAGAAATATTCTGCATCACAATCTGTTGTGTAGACAAATTAGATGGGGATGGGAGTTTATTAACTTATTAAAGTTGCTAATGATGACATGATCTTTTATTGGATATATTAATTTAACCCATTAGAAAAGGTAAGTGAAAATTATTTTCTTGCCATATGTGGCCACACCCTCATGCAACCTCAATAACATTTTGGTTGTAGTGGGCAACCATCCATTTTTCTCTTTGTGTATATATATATACGGGTTGTGGTCACTTACATGTTGTAGCTCCCAACATCCCATGAAAAGGGCAGTTATTTTGAAGTCTTTACCTTCAAAATAATGTTGCAGTGTACCTTGTAATCTTTCATGAGGTTACTAAATACTCATAGATTTAATTGTAGTATTCTCAATCAGATGAAAGACTTGGCCAGACTACAAGAAGACTTCAACAAATGTGGTTGATAGCTTACTTCTATTGTAGACTATTTTCAATTGTAAAAGGCAAACGTCATTAAGTATATTGATAGTGATGAGTAGAGACAATAGATTAGTTTGTTTGTCCAAATATCACTTTTAAAACAGGTGCAGACTCATGATTTGAAGAAAAGGCATTTAAAGGACCTTAATGTATTGGAAAGGGTGAACCTAGAAGATTAATTGCCATATGTGCAGTAGTTCTTTTCTGCTTTAGATGTTCGGTTCCATTATCGGGGGAACACCCACAGCACACCTTGATCAGTGCTCATATTCTAGCACATTATCCAGAGGTTAAGGTAATGGTCCCCAACCAGTGGCTCATGAGGAACATGTTGCTCAGCAACCCCTTGGTTCTTGCTCCCAGTGACCTCAAAGCAGGTGCTTATTTTTGAATTTCAGGCGTGAGGGCAAGTTATAGCTGCATTAAAACCAGGTGTGCTGTCAAACAGAGCCTCCTGTAGGTTGCTGTCACGTACGGCTCCCTAAATTCAGAACAAGTGCTAAGCTCCCTGGTCAGGGCTCAATCTTCCGCCTATAGCAGCTGCCTTTGGCCTCAGCTACTCAGATGCCGCCAGGTCTTACCTTGAGAGGTGCAAAGCAGATGTTTTGAACAATGCATGTGCATTTCCAAGGTTTTGGACATAAGGCAACAGTTCTGGGAATAGACAAAAAGTGTAGTCAGACAGGCAGGGGTCAATACCAATAGATTTCAGAATAGTTGGACAGGCAAGAGTCAGGATTAGCGGAGTTCAGAATAGTCAGGCAGGCAAGGATCAAAACTGGAATCAAAAACAGTCAGGAATCGCACCCAGATACTAATCAAGTTAGATCAGAAGCCCAAAGCCCCTTTAAATAGTTTGAATTTCGTGCCACAAACAAGAAGACGTCACGTGCACGGCGAGTAAAACCTGAAAGTGCACACCACGCGTGCCCTAGGAATCAACCGGCAACGGAGGAGAAAGCATGAGGCAGGCATCCCCGCCACCCCACTAGACCACCAGGTTACAGTTGTCAGTCCATATAGGGGCTACAAATATACGATCGCAGCACATAATTGGCACCACCCAGGAACTTTTTATATGCTTTAGTTGATCTCCAACTTGTTTTTACATTTTAATGTGGCTCACTGTTAAAGAAGGTTAGGGATCCCTGGGTTAAGGCATGAGGAAGTCCATGATGGAGAAAATAATAAAGTACAGTGTTGCTATGAGAATCCATCTCTAATCCTCCAGGATCAGCAGCCCAATTGATAAGAGGGTCCACCAGTGAGAAGCCTACACTAAGTTTATTCTCTCTTCTTGGTTTCATTAATCATTTTTAGTCATAAAAATCACTATATCCATCCATTCAAAGTTTGATTACAGTGTAATATTAGCAAGTAAAATCAATGGTAATCTCTGAGTTATATAACTGTAAGATAACTAGTGATAGCAACAGTTACATGATTACCATTGGATAATTCAGGGCCAGAACTTGAGGGGGTGGGGAGAAATTTGGGTGGTGAAAATGGCAAAGGGGATCCAGCGGTCCTGGTCTGGTTGCGAGTGGAGGGAAGGGGGGTTGTATCTGGCGGTTGGTTACAGGGGGAAGGGGGATCAGGTCTGGTGGGTGGTTGCAGTGGAAAGGGAGATTGGGTTGTGTGGCTTGATTTGACTCTGACAGCTGGTGGCTTTTAACAGGTGAATCGGGGGTGGTGGCAGGGATGGAGTTGAAATTGGATGTCAGAATTTGTTGGCCGGTCTGGGATAATTCTCTTGCAAGTGTGTCATTCCTATGTTGAGTTCTACAGAGTCTGTTTTAATTAAGGTTGATATCCCCTTCAGATAATGTTTTGCTCCAACATTTATTATAGGGATGAACCGAATCCAGGTTTCGGTTCGGGATTCGGCCAGGATTCAGCCTTTTTCAGCAGGATTTGGATTCGGTTCAGCTGGCCGAATCCTGCTGAAAAAGGCTGAATTTGCAAACACAAACTAGGGGCAGGAGGGAAATCACATCACTTTTTGTCACAAAACAAGGAAGTAAAAAATGTTTTCCCCTTCCCTCCCCTAATTTGCATATGCAAATTAAGATTTGGTTCGGTATTCGGCCGAATCTTTCGCGATAGATTCAGGGGTTCAGCCGAATCCAAAATAGTGGACTCGGTGCATCCCTAATTTATTGGGTTACTTAGCTATTCAGCACTAATTCCAGCATTAAACCGATATTCTGGAGCCTAAAACCCAAGTGACAGATTTTCTATTTAAAATGCTGACATTAAATCTACTGGATAGGGTAGAATCTGGTACTGAGACTTTAAAATAACGTGAAACATTAACAGAGAGAACATAAATGAAATGTAAAGCTCCCACAGCCCAACTGGAATATAATTAAAAAAAAGAAAGAGAGAAGGAAAGAGTTAGAATTCTGTTTGATAGACAGTTGTGCAACCATTGTATCTCCCCAAGCTCGGTGACTAGTGACACAGCACTTTATTATGGAGTGTTACAGCAACCAATTACCAGCAGCACTTCATGCTGTAATTCATTATCAGACATTTAACAGAGTGTGGTGATTATTGGAGTGCAATATATTGCCTCTGCAGTGCTGTCCAAAAACCCAGCGTCCATTTTTTTTTTAAATTGAATATTTCCGAGCTAATCGAGTGGAAATAATATATCTTAGAAAACAGGAGCTTCTGGCATGGTTTCTTCATTTGTTTTTCAATGATAGAAGAAAACGAATCAATCGGTGGCTCCGCAATGCTATGTTATTGATCATAAGAATTCCTGCATTTTTTTTTCTCAAAGATCACAAGGTTCATTTTTTTTTTTTTTAAGAACGTTAAAGGGATACTGTCATGGGGAAAAAAAAATGTTTTTTCAAAATGAATCAGTTAATAGTGCTGCTCCAGCAGAATTCTGCACTGAAATCCATTTCTCAAAAGAGCAAACAGATTTTTTTAAATTCAATTTTGAAATCTGACATGGGGCTAGACATTTTGTCAATTTCCCAGCTGCCCCTGGTCATGTGACTTGTGCCTGCACTTTAGGAGAGAAATGCTTTCTGGCAGGCTGCTGTTTTTCCTTCTCAATGTAACTGAATGTGTCTCAGTGAGACATGGGTTTTTACTATTGACTGTTGTTCTTAGATCTAGCAGGCAGCTGTTATCTTGTGTTAGGGAGCTGCTATCTGGTTACCTTCCCATTGTTCTTTTGTTTGGCTACTGGGGGGGGGGAGAGGAAGGGGGGTGATATCATTCCAACTTGCAGTACAGCAGTAAAGAGTTATTGAAGTTTATTAGAGCACAAGTCACATGACTTGGGGCAGCTGGGAAATTGACAAAATGTCTAGCCCCATGTCAGATTTCAAAACTGAATATAAAAAAATCAGTTTGCTCTTTTGACAAATGGATTTCAGTGCAGAATTCTGCTGGAGCAGCACTATTAACTGATTCATTTTGAAAAAAATTTTTTTCCCATGACAGTATCCCTTTAAGCACTATTTCATATATTTCAGAATAATGATTAAAGACAATATGTTATATTTAACCTACAAATAGAAACATAATTAAATTCCAGCATAAAATATCAGTCCTTTCTATTAGCAGCTGAAGTTCTTTCTTTGACATATTTTCCCCCAAATTACACATGCACCATATTTCTGAGCTCTCCCTAAAATATGTCTTACACCAGCCTCTGGCTACTAGGCATTAGGCAATAAGTATGCAGGAGAGGACTGGAGAAAGGCTTTTCTTATGGCGAAAAATGAACAGAAACAGAAACGAGTAGTGCTGTTGTATGGAAAAGAGCCATACAATGTCTTCATTCACAAAATTATTTGTAGCCTGAAAACATTGACATTTTGGAGAGATCTAATTTTCAAAATGTTTTTTTTTCTCCCCTCTACCAGTTCATTGAATAAAATGGGGAGGGCCTTTTATTACCATTCTCATATTAGTGGAGGTTTTTGAAACCACGAATAAGCTCATTTTCTCTAAAACCATGAATGCCATGTCATTAAATTAATGATCCAAATATAAAAAAAAGGTTTTCTGCTCCCTGTTGACTGTGAAAGAACCTTGACTGCGTTTACTTGCCAAAGCTTGGTATTACACTTTTTTTGTGGTTTTTTACACCTCATAAATCTAAAAAAAGAGAAAAAAAATTAAATTTGTGAAAAGGTTGAAAACCCCATGGTGTCATGTGAGAATACAATCTCCATTTAGATCACATTAGGCAACCTTTGCTTCTGAAGAAGTGGTGAGATGCCACGAAACGCGTAAAACGCACAATCTTTCTAATGCTGATACAATGAAACGTCTATTTTTTTAACATGGATTATTAAAGTATATATTTTTAAATACTCTACTCCTGATGCTCCGTAAGCTGTTTCTTTTTTCCATGGAATTGGTCCGCCTGGGGGACGGAATTTACGTGTAGCACGGAGGTGAGTGTGTTGAGAGGAGTGCGATGCTCCCCCGTATTTGGATGTTTAATTGCAACCCTGCATCTTGGCCTGCTGTTTTGAGTCCCAGTGTAAGGAAATCTTTTTGTGATCACCAAGGTTGTGGTACCAGCCAGGAAGCCAAGGGAGAACTAGGACCTTACTCCTGCAAATGAAGTTACTTACACCTGTAGAGGTGTTGGCTGCTCAAAGTGTTTAACAATGGTCTAATGCTATTGGTCGTAGTCTTAAGACACCAAGTAGAAAATAGTACCAAGTTACAAAAAAGAGTTCTCATTAAAAAATCCTACTGAATCATTTAGACTTCTTTGGTGAAATACTACAGTGCTGGGGCAACTTCACTGAAGCTGAACTTCCCCTTTAAGAAGTCTTTGTAGGCATGTTATTGTAATTTATCTAGAGCAGGGTTCCATGACCTTTTCTTTTTAACTATAAGCCTCATTCAAATGTAAATAGGTAGCCCCTATTTGGACTGTCGGCCAACAGTTTTGGCAGGACACCTGGTTTTTATACAATCAAAACTTGCCTCCAAACCAGGAATTCAAAAATAAGCCCCTGCTTTGAGGCCACTGGGAGCAACATCCAAGGAATTGGTGAGCAACATGGACCTCATGAGCCACTGGTTGGGAATCACTAATTTAGAGGGAAGTTATAGCCATGCTAGGATGGCTGGTATCCTCTACTGGTCTATATTTATTCCTTCTCCAACATCTGGTGGATTTCCTTGCCATTGAGGTAATAACTACGTCCCTTGCAGTGAGATTTCAAAGCAAGTTGTATGAACCCCCTATATGTTTTATATATGACTCTTTGCACACCTTGGGGCAAATTTACTAAAGGGCGAAGTGGCTAACGCTAGCGAAAATTTGCCAGCTTGACGTCATTTAGTTACTTCGCTGATTTACTAATGGGCGCTGGCATAAATTCACTAGCGAATTGGAGCTATTCTAGCTCTACTTTGCACCCGTACGCCAGGCGAAATTGCGCTATGGCAAAGGGACGTAACTTATTCACTAACTTGCGTATTTTAATGAACGTTACCTCTTGCGCCAGACTTGCCTTCGCCACCTCAGACCAGGCGAAGTGCAATAGAGTAGATAGGACTTGCTTCAAAACAAGTTGGAATTTTTTCTAAGTCCCAAAAAATGCTGGCGTCTTACCTTTTTAAGGGTGATAGGCTGAAAAAGATCGTAAATTTTTTTGGAGGTGCCCTCCTTCTCCCCAACATATGGCACCTAAACTATAAAGTGGGCACATTTGTAGGGCACAATAACAACTTAATTTTATGAAGCTTTCCCAGGCTTGGCGTTGTATGCAAATTAGGCATCGCTAGCGTAACTTAGCTTTGCCTAACAAATTAACGGTAGCGATACTTCGCTACCTTTCACCTCCCTGAGCGCAACTTCGAATTTTAGTGAATTAGCAGCGCCCTGACGAAACTTCGTCTGGCGAAATGCGGCGAAGGCGCCGCTAGCGCATTTTCGGCGCTTAGTGAATTTGCCCCCTTGGCTTTCCAAAAACTATTGTAACTTTGGAAACGGATAAAAACACTTTGCTGGCGTTTGTATTCTTGATTTGTTTTTGTTTCATTTCTACTGGACGACCTGGCTCATTCTTATTCAAATTTGCTTGTCGGCTTTTAGATTCTGTTCAGGAATCTCGTTTTACGAAATTAAAAGCAAAAAAAGGAGAGCAAAAGTAAAAAGCCTCGGTATATCTTTTAACTTGCAGCTGGTTCCTTATGGGCAACCGAAAATGGAAGAGTGAGATAAAAAAAATTAATTCCGGGAAAAGCCGTTGGTTGCAAAATCTTTTGATTTGAAACAAAAACAAAATATAAATATACCAAGCATACCAATGAGGAAAAAGGGGGGAACATACGGCTTCTCCGAGTAATGTAATTGAGAAATTTAAGCCTTAACCCCTTGTGCTTTGCCTAAAAGCATTGAGGCTATTCCTTGTTTTCACGTGTGGCCAAAATACATTTATATTACTATTTATGAAAAGCAACAAGTTTGGATATGCAAAAGCAGAGTTTTAATGGCTGAATTATTCTGTCTGCACTAATGCACTAGACCAGCAACAATGAACTGCTTATGGGTTGCTAGGATACAGGACAGGTGCACGGCTTCTTTTATTCATGTGTTCCATTGCTTCTCTTGTTTATATGTGCCTCACATTCACTAATTTAAATATACAGTTTGATACGTTCAAAAAGAATGTTGGGTAGTTGGCACTATTTGTTCATATAAAAGGTGGTCTTTCGTTTTGCTTGTTGCGTTTTTACTGTTTTTGAGAACATATGGACAGGCTAAACATATAATAAGAATATTTATTATAGATCATTAACCCATGGTTATATTCAGTGTGATTTATTTGGAAACGGTGCCTTGACTCGGGTCACATTTCAGCCACTAAAAGTATAGCCATTTTTGTAAGTATGTTTGTGCATTTGATGTTTGTTACTGAATTCTGGAGATCAATAGTGATGGGCAAATAAATTTGGCTGGCACGAATTCGTGGCGAATTTCGCAAATCTTCAGCGAAAATTCGCCGGCGTCAAATTTTTTTGGACACGCGTCCGAAAAGTTGCTCACATCAAAATCGGCGTGCCTCAACACTATTCAGACACCCACTGACTTTAACCTCAGCGTCAGCTTGGACGCTGGCGTCAATTTCCGATTTTCAGAATTTTTTAGTGAAAATGTCCGAATTTCACCATTTTTTCATGAAACTTTCCGATTTCACATTTTTTCCAAAAATTTTCACAGTTTCGTGAATTTCACTAAATTCTCCGTTGACGCGAAACGGGAGAAATTCGCCCATCACTAGAGATCAATAATGAATACATTGCTACATTTATTCTACACTTAACTTGTGTTTTATTAACTTCCATTGAGTGGAAAGTCCACAAGCTTTTTTTTTTTTTTTTTTTTTAACTATAAAATCTGAATTTTAAGTGGAAAAAAGAACCTTGAATTTTTCGAGATATTTATTTATACAAAAAAATGAGAATCTGAAAATCGAGGTCCTGTAGAAGTCAATGGCAGAGGTACTATTTGCAATTTTACGATATTATTGTGAACGATGGGTTTTGTACGATAATCCGAACATTTTGGGCTTTTCGGGCATCAAATCCGAAAAATTAAGATTTTTCGTGCAACAATCAGATTTTCTTTTTAGAATTTTTTTAATTGATAAATAAGGGTAAATCGTGTATTCTAGTTTGGTTGAATTTTTTTATTTAAAACCTCAAAAAAAAAAAATCAGATTTTGATAAATAACCCTCTTATTGTCAGTTGAAAATTTACATTGGGGAAATATTATATTAATGCAGAGTAAATGTATCGTTCTTATTTTCTGGTCTATTTCTTTCTTTAATTTGGATCTTCATACCTTAAGGGGGTTATTTACTAAACTCCAAAAATGCAAAAAATCTGAAAATGTTGTGTTTTTTAGTATATAAAATCTGAATTTTTAAAAAAACACATTTTTCTGAAATGATACCCGAGGATGGAAAATGTCTGAATCCAGAAATCCAGCATCTCAGACCTGCCGAGGTTGCATATAAGTCAATGGGAGAAGTCCCAAAGATTTTTTGATCTGCGCTGGTTTTCGTGCAATAATCAGACGTTTTATATCAAAAAAAAAATTAGGTTGGAAATTCATAAAATTCTGATTTTTTTTCCCGCAAACACAATTTTCGGGAAAGTGTTTTGATTAATATGGAGCAAAAACCCATACGGATTTGGTCGGAGTAGTTTTCAGATAATATTGAGATAAATTCTGACTTTGATAAATGGGCCTCTAAGTTTACTAGAAAGTCTGCTAGAAAATCATAGAAAAATTAAATAAACCCAATATTTAATTTTTCCAATAAGGATTAATTTATATCATACCAGGTCCCATACATGAACTAAAAATGCATAGTACTGGTGCACTCAATCATCTCCTTCGCAAACAGCATGTTTTTTTGTTTTTATTCTATAAAACAATGACATTTACAACATTCCTACAGAAAACCTCTGACAACTTTGTAATAGTCCTTGAAATGTACGAGTCACCACTGTATTCCCTTAGGGACATGGAAGGACATTATATCCTTATTAAACCTGCAGAATAAGCAAGAAATTAAGTTGACCATATGGTGGAGAGGCCATTATTGTCTTGAATTGGTGAATATTGTGACATAATGACAATTGTTACACATTAATTTGTGTGGTTCTCCCTTCTACTCAAGAGATAACTAGATGTCCTTAGGGTTATGACAAAAGAACTCCCAAGTCATTTTGCTGTCACGTCTTTAAGAAATTGACAGCAATGATTCAGTGAAGGATTGTCAAAATTGTATGTTTAGCGGTTACCCCCCTCTCTCTCTAAAGGAGAAGTCATCCTTAAAAATTTAAAATGGCTAAAAATGTCATATTTTATATACTGAACTTATTGCACCAGCCTAAAGTTTGAGCTTGTCAATAGCAGCAATGATCCAGGACTTCAAACTTGTCACAGGGGGTCACCATCTTGGAAAGTGTCTGTGACACTCACATGCTCAGTGGGCTCTGATTGGCTGTTGAGAAGCTAAGCTTAGGGCTTGTCACTAATTATCCAGCAGAAAATGAGCTTCCCTGGCTGTAATATAAGCTGATGCTACAGGTTTGCTGATTATTAAATTCTGATGCTAATTGCACTGGTTTCTGTGCTGCCATGTAGTAATTATCTGTATTAATTACTAATCAGCCTTATATTGTGACATTTCTATTCTATGTGTACTGTATATTGTGAGTGGGTCCCTAAGCTCAGTAAGTGACAGCAGCACAGAGCATGTGCAGTGAATCAGCAGAAAAGAAGATGGGGAGCTACTGGGGCATCTTTGGAGACACAGATCTTTACTGTTGAAGGACTGTGGTTGCCTTGGGCTGGAACAGAAACCCAAAACATAATGTACAACTTTTCTAGCTACTTCTTTAATTAAGCTTTAGTTCTTCTCTAAGGCAAAATAAAACACAGCCGAATGGTAACTATCATGAATTTCCTGGGCAGTATCCATAAGTCAACTCCGTTCAACGGGCTAAATTTGGACTCCAGTCAACATGTTTTTTTTACCCACAATACAATTGTCCTCAATATTTGGGAGGCACAAGTAAATCTGTTCATGAAAACCTTGAAATAAATGAGCATTTTTTTTTTCTGGTAGCTTTTTCTGTGCAAAATACCTTGAAGTCTATGGGTGTTTTTTTCATGGCAATTTTTTTTTTTTTTGCAATGAAAATTTTAACAGCAACATTTTGCGCCAGTTTCATGAAAATATTTGCTGATGACAAAAAAGCGGCATTTAGCTGCAAATCCATACTTTGCAAAATATTTTGCTCATCACTATCTCCTGCAACTTGCAATATGGACTCAGTTCAAGTGAGTTTTTTTCTCTGAAAACTCTCTTAATTTGAGTTTTAGGCTTGTTAACCCTGAACTCACTGGGGCAAATTCACTAAGCAGCGAAAATGCGCTAGCGACTCCTTCACCAGACGAAGTTTTGCCAGGGCACCGCTAATTTACTAAAATCCAAAGTTGCGCTCAGGGAGCAAAAGCAAAGCAAAGTTACGCTAGCGATGCCTAATTTGCATACAACGCCAAGTTAAAGTACAATGGACATATATGTAGCAGCAAATACATTACACTACACAAGCCTGGGAACGCTTCATTGAATAAAATAAGAGTTGTTATATTGCCCTATACATGTGCCCACTGTATAGTTTAGGTGCCATATGTTAGGAATTTAGGGGGGGAAGGAGGGTGCCCCAAAAAATGTACGATCTTTTTCAGCCTATCACCCTTAAAAAAGGAAAAGACGCCAGCTTTTTTTGAAGCAAGTCCTATCTACTCTATTGCACTTCGTCTGGTCTGAGGTGGCGAAGGCAAGTCTGGTGCAAGAGGTAATGTTCAGTAAAATGCGCCAGTTAGTGAATTAGCGTAGTTACGTCCCTTCGCCATAGCGCAACTACGTCTGGGGTAAGGGTGCGAAGTAGCACTAGAGTAGGTTGACTTCGAATTTATGCCAGCGCCTGTAAGTAACGTCAAGCTGGTGAATTTTCGCTAGCGTTAGTCATTTCGCCCTTTAGTAAATCTTTTGTCATTTGAAAAGAAGAAACCATATGAGTTCATTTAAGGCAGGGACCCCCAACCTTTTTTTACGCATGAGCCACATTCAAATGTAAAAAAGTGTTGGGGAGCAACACAAGCATGAAAAAATCCCCAATGGGTGCCAAATAAAGGATATAATTGGCTATTTAGTAGCCCTATGTGGACTGACAGCCTACAGGAGTCTCTGTTTGGCAGTACATCTGGTTTTTATGCAACCAAAACTTGCCTCCAAGCCTGGAATTCAAAAAGAAGCACCTGCTTTGTGGCCACTGGGAGCAACAGCCAAGGGGATGGGGAGTAACATGTTGCTCCTGAGTCACTGGTTGGGGACCACTGATTTAAGGTATAAAAAAAACTCAACCTTTGATAACTGATCCCTGAATGTACATTGAACTTTGAGCTATGCTGAGAATGTAATGTTTCAACTATGTCCAACCATGTTGAAAGAGATTTTTAGCAATATTGGAACAAAGGGGCAAAATAAAAACCGGACCAAATATAGCCTATTTAACAGTTTTGAATATTTTTATATGGTTTGGGTTATATATTTCATTACAAACCACAAAATGCCCTGTTATAGTAATATTTAACCTTAATTTATGACATTAATTTTTCAGCAATTTATCTCTTTCCCCAAAGGAAAATCAACATCTAGTTTTCTACAGTAAAATATTATAAATACAACTTAAAAGCAATTTTGTTATTCACAGGAAAATGTATATTTTTTATCTGAGGTTTTTTTATATTCCAAGTCCTGCAAAAGGGTTGTTGGGGATCGGTTTTTAAGATAACATGAATCTTAACTTATCTAAAAAAATACATCTAACAAAATGAATCTTACAAATAAAATCTAAAGTAAAAAGTCTTTCTTGATATGTACATGTTTAATAGTAAATAAATATATAAAATAATATGTACATATTATTCAATATAAAAATATATATGAAACTTTAAATTTCAACAAATATGAATAAAAGTCTCGGACATTAAGGGGCAGATTTATCAAGGGTTGAATTTCGAAGTGTAAAATACTTTGAAATTCGACCATCGAATATGGAAGTCAAAGTTTTTTTCATCGAATTTGGGTATCCTGCGGTCAAAGTAAAATCGATCGAACGATTAAATCCTTCGAATAGAAGGATTTCAGAGGTCGATCGAACGATTTTACTTTGACTTCCAAAAACTTATAAACCTGCTCTAGAAGGTCCCCATAGGCTAACATAGTACTTCTGGAGGTTTAATTTGGCAAAGTATTGAAGTCAAAGTTTTTTTTTTAAAGAGACAGTACTTCGATTATCGAATGGTCGAATATTCGAACGATTTGGAATTGGAAGTCGTAGTATCCTATTCGACCCTTGATAAATCTGCCCCTACGTTTTCTAGAAATGCTACAAAAGTAATGTTTGTGGTTATTTGATGTATGAAGATACTTATCTCCACCACCTCCACTATTTTGGCATGGAGAGATACTACCCAATATTCAATGAAGGTATATTAAAATATTAAATTGGGCACCAATTGTATCACCCCCATTATTTTCATGTAGATAAATAACTGGTTCATAAAAGAACACAGACCTTTAGCAACCGAATAAAAACATCTTGTTTCTTTACTGTCCCATCAACACTTTACTCCTTTCATCAGAAACACAATTTCTTCCAGTACAACTAGATATCGTACTTTGCAGATGACAAATTCGCTTACATATGTGCCAGCAATGCGTTTGGAATTCGTGTTTTCTACAACCTGTGAGATGTCATAGTCTCTTTAACACCTAAGTCCTTGATGTTCACTTAGGATTGATAGTTTTTAAATTGACTGTAACCTGAATAAATTCATGTTTCTAAAAGGGAAAAATCATAGGAAAAACAGGTTGAATGGAGCAAAATATTCTTTTAGAAAATATCAGACTAACTACATGTTTTTATCTGAAATGATTAGTTTATAAATCTATATCCCCGATGACTAGAAGTTTAATTATACGTTTCATCTATCCAAGGCTTTCACTTAAATACCCAGGAGAAAAAAATCTCCATCCGCCTTTATAATGACTTATTTAGTGATTTGCATACATGGCGAATATTCACCAAATCCATTAGAGTGAAAGGACTTTTTTCACCCCAAATCCATTGGAGTCAATGGGTTTTTTTTCCTAGCACCTTGTAGCTGATGGGTATTTTTTTAAAATTTATTTAGCAAGTAAAACAACTAAAAATAATTGATTATAATAATGGAAAATATAAGATACTGAACCCAGGAGTTCCCGATGCTCTTTGTACATGCTAAATCTGTATGTCGGATGACAGAATTAAATCAACTCCATCTTACGATTACAAATGTGCTTGGAAGAAAATGTATAAACATTTTTTAGCATTATACATACCGTGGTCTTGTGGATGATTTTTGTGTGTTTATGCGTTCGGTCTGTTTTAATTACAAAAATAATTCAATCAATGCAGAATAGTTCTATTGGAAAGACTTTGAGATTACACCAAAACCCTTTTTGGTTCTTTAGAGCCATTGGGCGAGGTGTATAAAATAGTAAATTAAATTACCCAACCAAATGGAATTCTTGGTGGAAGGAAGGATCTTGCCCCTTATTCCACTGAGTATTAGGCTGCCTCCGTCTACAGAGGGGATGGCCTCAAACTGTGCTACCAGCAGGAGCTGCATCTCCCACCATGAGAGAAGTTTAGTAGCCCTGCTGTCTGTCCGGAATCTGCATTGTGTGTCAATGATAGGAAATCCAAGCAGGCTGTCACCTAGAAGAAGCAATAGTAGTGTCTGTATCAATCAACCCACTGTGCAGTCACAGGAGAGAACCTCCTTGCTCTCTCTCTTCTAAATTTACCTGTGCAGTACTTTGGCAAGGTCCTACCACTGCGGTGACGAATTAAACTTAAAATAAATTATGATTAGTGATGAGCGAATTTTTTGAAAAAATGAAGCCCATAGACCTTTTAATTGGTGAAAAAAATGTGTTGCGCGCCATAAAAATTGACTTCAATGCATTGCGGCAAATGTTCAGCGAACCGAAACGGGTCACATTCACCCATCGATAATTATCATATATCTCCTTTTTTGATCCAGAGGAAGGCAAAAAACTCAGCCAGTCCCAATTATGCCTCAAGAGGAAAAAAAATCCTTCCTGACCCCAATCAGAAACATTCCCTGGATCAATCATTTGACATTTATTTAACATGAATAAATACAGTGCAGCCTTCTCACATTTATACTGTATGAAGATACAGAAACCACAATATAACTGTACATTCAGGAAAACAACCACATCCATTATTAATAAATAATATGAGAACATAAAGTAGAAAACTCATAACATTTCACAAAATATGCAAAAAATGGGGTAAGGACAAGGAAGTGACCTGATTCTTCCCTTGACATCACATCCTTCTCTTTCTCTGCCCCCAGCCCAGTTTTCTGTCTTGACTCATTGCTTCTCACCCAATCACATCTCTGATTCTGCCAATTCTTCCGCTGCAAATTTTTGCCGCAGTTTCGCAAAAACAATTCATAGATACATGGCTGGAGAAAAAAAGATTTGCTCATCACTAATCATAAGTTCAAATCACATATTGGGAAACCAAATTGTCCAATTATTTTCAACACGGAAGCAAATCATTACAGCATGAAAAAAAATGAATTCATAAATACTTGAGACTTACCCTTAGTGATGCTTAGTGATGGGCGAATTTGCGCCGTTTCGCTTCGCCGAAAAATTAGCAAAACGCCGAAAAATTCGTGAAACGGCCTGTTTTTGACACCGGCGCCCGTATTTTCGACGCCGGCGCCCGTTTATAGCGCCGGCGTCCGTTTTTTTGACCAATTTTTGCTGCGGGCAATTTTTGTCGCGGGCGTTTCGTGAACTTATTCGCTGACGGCAAAACGCGCGAATTCGCGCCTGGCGAATAAATTTGCCCATCACTAGTGATGCTTGCTTGTTTCTATTTTTCTTAGTTTTGCTCTAATTGAATTGAGAAATATAAAACACTTTAATTAACTGATTTCTGTATTTTTATGGGGTTTTTTTGCAGTTCCCATCAATCCTTCCCATTTTCTCTTGCTAACTTGCTAAGAATCATAAGATTTGGACTTGGGAGTTTTTTTACATGCATAATCTCACTGCTCATTAAAAAATGGTCATGTCCAGTGCAAAACTTAAAAGCTGAAAAATAATTTACTTAGCTGTTGCCGTTGGCTCCGATGATTCTGCCTAATGTCAAGTTGCATAATAAAATATTAAACACCCTAAATATTTATGAGCCTCTGCTAACTTAGGTCTTAGAATGATATGCTTTCCACTTTTTAGTACTTGGGGTGGGGGGGGGGACTTCAGATTGTATTATAAAGTAAGAAAACCTTGTTTTAAAAAGTGTATAACTGACAATTGTAGCCCTTAGAAGGTAAGATTGATGGCTTTAACAGGAAACATCTTTGAAAGTGTCGCAAAACCAAAACTGCAATTTAACTCTTGCCTAATCTGCCCCTGTCTTTTAGGTTGACTGCCTACAAGATTTCTCGTGTTTTAACCAATAATTTATTCTCTAGATTTTTTCCATTAGTTTTGTTTTAGCATTGCTAGATACCTTACCCACATAAAGTTAGACCCCATTTGATGATCTTAACAATTTACCTATTTATCCATGACTTGCTGCATTTATTTTGGAAATGTATCTCCTGAGAGTCGTGAAACTGACACATATGGCTTTGTAGGAAACTTTGGGAAACCTCAGAAAAACTTGTGAAACGCAGAAATGTCAGCAAATGCATTGGCATCAATGGCATATATGTTGGCTCAACTTGTTGGAGAAGATCCATTCCACAACAGTTCTTCATGGGATCCCATACGAGTCCTGCAGCTGGTCGGGTACCCGTGGGTTACCGGTAAAAAAAGCGGGTACCTTGCGGCCTGTGTGGAGGATTTTAAGGTGCAGGTATAGATGCGGGTCTGTGGGTTGTGGGTCGGGTTGCGGGTCTCATCTAAATTTCTTATCTTATTTTATATTGTCTATATTTAAGTCCTGTTTTATGGTGGTTAGTGGGTTGCGGGTCGGTTTGCGTATAAGGCAGTTGTGGGTCCGTGTCAGGTAACGGATCAAAGTGGGTAAATGTCATTAATCGGCACCCAGAATCCAGAACCAATGCTAGGCTCCCTGATTTCGGCTCTTACTTCTGCCATTAACAGCCGCCTTTCACCTCGAGAGGAGCTCTCTCGGCTAATTGGATGCCACCAGGTCTTATAAAGAGAGGAGCCAAGTGAGGGTTCTGGACGAGCAGAGGGGCACAGTCATTAGCAAAGTCTTTTGTGCAGAAGGTCACGGTACAAAAGGTAGGCAAAGCGTGGTCAGACAGGCAGAGGTCGGTTCAGGCTGAATACAATCAAAGTCGGGCAGGCAAGGGTCAAAACTGGAGAATCAACCGGACAGACACGGGTCAGATAACTGAGTTAAAAATAGTCGTGTAACAGGCCAAGGTCAGGATCACAGAAGTCAGGAAAGTCAGGCAAGCAGGAGTCAAACACAGAAAACAGAATATCAGAATAGCACCCAGGAACTCACTAAGACAAACCAAACAACGGGCAGCAAACTGCAGACAGAATTCCCTTTAAATACCGTATATACTCGAGTATAAGCCGACCCGAGTATAAGCCGAGGTACCTAATTTTACCTACGAAAACTGGGAAAACTTATTGACTCTAGTATAAGCCTAGACACAACTACAGCCCTGTCTCCCAGCAGCGCACATTCTGCCAAAGGGACCCCCCCAGCGATCAACCGGACTTCTTTGCAAAGTTAATGGTGACAGAGAATTGCCAAAAGGATTACTGTGTGCATTGTCCCACTGTCCCACTACCATGTGCAGAGGGTGCTGTTTTATATTGCCATCACTGTTAATCTTTCGTATAACCAACAGAGGGCGCTGTGTGATATTGCAGTCACTGTTATTCTTTCATATAACCAACAGAGGGCGCTGTGTGATATTGCAGTCACTGTTATTCTTTCATATAACCAACAGAGGGCACTGTGTGATATTGCAGTCACTGTTATTCTTTCATATAACCAACATATGGCGCTGTGTGATATTGCAGTCACTGTTATTCTTTCGTATAACCAACAGAGGGCGCACTGTTATTCTTTCATATAACCAACAGAGGGTGCTGTGTGATATTGCAGTCACTGTTATTCTTTCATATAACCAACAGATGGCGCTGTGTGATATTGCAGTCACTGTTAATCTTTCATATAACCAACAGAAGGCGCACTGTTATTCTTTCATATAACCAACAGATGGCGCTGTGTGATTTTGCAGTCACTGTTATGCTTTCATATAACCAACAGATGGCGCTGTGTGATATTGCAGTCACTGTTATTCTTTCATATAACCAACAGAGGGCGCACTGTTATTCTTTCATATAACCAACAGAGGGCATTGTGGGATATTGCAGTCTCTCCCCAAGTGAATTGTTGGTATAGGAATGATTAAAAGTGACTGCAATCTCAGCTACTCGGGTCCGGTACAGCTGACCCGAGTATAAGCCGAGGTAGACTTTTTCAGCACATTTTGGATGCTGAAAAACTCGGCTTATACTCGGGTATATACGGTAGGTTTGAATTTTCACGCCAGCGTCAACCTATAAAACCAGGAAGTGTGGGCCACTCGCGCCCTAGTAGCAAGCAGCTGGCAACGAAGTAGGACCACGTGGGGGGCATCCCCGCTGACCCCCTAGACCACCAGGGTGAGTCCTCACAGTAAATTTGCGGGTTGCAGTTTGGGCTGCGGTTCGGTTCTTTATATATTGGTTCCACGCAGGACTCTATCCCATTCTGCGAGACAGCTTCTTCGACAGACAGGTGGGGGCTGGAGAGGGATCTGATCCAATTGTTTGATGATGGGATACATATTTTATGAGTTTCTACCCGAAAAGACACCTTGGCATTATTGCTTGGTTGTGATATGCAGATTGCATTATATTGCAGCTTCAGTGGGGAAATCTATAGATAAGTACCTGTGATGTAGTGTGGGTATGACTTTAGAAAAAATTGTGTGATGTGCCACTTCACCTCACTCATCCCTGGATTTCACTTTGAAATCTGGTAACCCTACTGTGACTACTTTACATATTAGGCGATGCAATTTGGAGACGGGATGAGAAAACAAGTCAGTGGACCAACTAAAATGATTAAAGGATATATATTAAATATGCATGCAAGGTTTTTTGTGCTATATTTATCTTTGGACAAAAACCTTTACAAAAAAAGGTATAATAATGCCTTCGTTCAAGTGTTGGAGGGCTTAAATCCTTATTTAAAGGCATGACTTGGGTGCATTTTCATACTATTTTAAGGGGATCGCAATGGCAGTAAAGCTCAAGTGAATAGGTATTGGCAAAAGAAGCCTTATACTATAGTCGGTCATTAAAGTCAATATAAACCCTCCATAAAACCTTTGCATCTTACTTCCCAACTCTCCATAGTAGGCAGGCCAAACCTAATTATGGATGTTCCAGTAAAAATGATATCAGAGCTCCATGGAATTTGCTATCACATCATCACCCAGCAGGACATTCCACAACCTCATTGCCCCTGCCATTAAGAACCACTACATTGCTTCAAATGAAAGTTATGTTCTTCTAATCTAAAGGGTGGCCTTTATATCTGTGTATAATGAACTTTAATGTACTTGTTGATTATCTTGGTCCTGGGTAGCTAGAGTCATAGTAAAGGTAAATATATACTCTTCATTTTCTCCTGTAGGAAGAAATTTTATCTAACATTTTTGCTTAATATCAGGCTGCAATTAGCCCAAAAATCCTGAAATGGTCTGAAACCCCGAAAAAAACAGTGATTTGAGGGAGAAAAAAAACCCAGAGAAAATGTAGAATTTGGATTTTTGCTCTATTTTATCAGGTTTTTACCCGAACCGATTAAATGGAGCTTTTTTAATAATAAATAAGGTAAAATCGGGAATGGGAGTTTGGTCGTGGTTTATTTATTTAAATAATTAGATGAATTCGGATTTTAGTAAATAACCCCCTGAGTGTTAGGAAACCGTTTACCCTTTTCTATTAATATATATTACATTTATATAAAGAGTTAAAGAGAACTATTTGTTTCCTCCCTCTCACGTGCGTTTTACTGTGTAAATTGCAGCACCAATTAGACTCTGTATTTTTAGTTTTTACAGACTGGCATCTACGTCTTCCCACCAATGTGAAATTGTCAATTCCAATATCTTATAATTGATGTAATTATTCAAAAATGCCAACAGCTGCCTTGATTTCAGTCCTGAATACAAGACGGTATTTATTTTTCTTATTATTTGTGTATGCCACTCTCCCAGCTCATTCTGGAACAGCGTGTATCACCCACTTTAGGGAGCAAACATAAATTATATTAAACTTAGCGTTTTATCTTGATGGATGCCTACACCTGAGCTGTCATTTAAAAAATATCATTATTAATGAATATAAGAATCTTTTATCTCTGAATAAAGTCTTTTTAAAGCAAATGCACCTCTAAATAAATCAATTAAATATTTACCATGCAGCATCAATTCATGGGAAGATGAAGCCACTATTACAAACAGTTCAAAGAGATTTTTTTTGTTATGATCTAAACATAACTATTGGGCACAATTGCTCACAGGCTATTTTTTTCATCTAATTGAATATGGATGTCTGTAACATCATTTTATTACATATTGTCAAAAACAACGTATGAATTTAAAAAATAATGTATTTTCTGAAGACTTTCCCAAACCATTCCTTTACATTTCTTGGATGGTTCAAAACTAACTGATGAAGCTTTGGTTATCCCAAATGATTTGTTGATATATCCTCAACAGTTAGATTTTGTCAACTGGATTCTTGGAGATTCATTTGAACCATGTTGAACTCTTTTGAACTTTGCTCAGATTTGGGCCAGCGACAAATCTCCTCTTCTTGGGGGTGACTAATCTCCCCAAATCTGAGCAAAGTTCAAAAGAGTTCAACATGGTCCAAATGAATCTCCAAGAATCCAGTTGACAAAATCTAACTGTTGAGGATATATCATCCCGCCTGCTAGGAAGGCAATTGGTGTGCTTCATTTTTTGAAGTTGCCTCACGAGGAAACTTCGGATAGCTTTGGAAAATGAAGAGCTGGCTCAAAGAAGAGGCCTGCAGAAGAAGAGGCGATTTATCGCCGGGCAACTAAATCTCCCCGAAACTGAGTGTGTCTCTACCCTAAGTATTGTAAGAGTTCACATCATCCCAATCAAATGAAACCCTTGGAATCTATGTTAAAAATCTAACTGGGTTATCTCAAGAGCTTGTTTGGGATAGCCATCACTTCATCTGATTGGGCTTTGTTATTGCAAGCACTTGCATTATAAACTGTTTAGAATAGAGAGATTTGGCGATACTGGGCATTTATCTGTAGATTAGGAATCAACAGTTGGATATCTAGAAACCTGGGACAATAGGAACACTTTGTTGGTGTAAGGGTAAGTTGGAAATTAAGTAGACACACACATGGCTAAGGAACTTGGCCAGCTCGTCATCCAAACTCAGTATTGTTGCTATAGACCTTTATTAAATGTGAATTCTGATTTTCCATGATGCACAAACTTTTATGGTTACTGAAAATAACAGATCTCTTAGGAAACATTTAGATTTACTCTGCTTCTCTTTAGTATGCTCTTTGTTCCACATTAGTACTGCTAAGGGGCTATATTTACATAAAATGCTGCTAATTATTTATTACCCTATGGAAATATGGACTTTTTCCCTATAAATTTGACAGTGTGTTTTTAATATACATGAGTCTGATGCACATTTTATGAACATTCTTCGTTTGTAAAAATCGGGGGGATTTTTTTATGCTCTCGGGCTATAAAATGTTTCTTTTATAGTTATTCGCTTTATTTTACTATATATAGCATTTATTCTGATAAAGGATGTGCGCAGCGAGATTGGTGAATTGTTGGATATATATTTAGTGGCTTGTTTGAGTAGCTTTTATTCCCATGAAACCTGTTTAGGGTCATTGTTTGCTCTATGTCTTAATTTGTTTGTGTTTCTCAGACTATTACTACTACTCAGATTATTTCTTTGACAGGTCGGAGTAAAATCTAGGGTCAGTAATAAAATAAAAATAAATCTGGCATTTCATTTGCAGAATGTGAGGACGACCTTGCAGAAGCTGTGCTATTTCTATTAATTTCACAAGAAATTGTGCTGCATATATGAGTATATTAGAAAACTAGAAATGAGTTTAGTAATATGGAAAAAGTGGAATTGATACTAATTGATGGCAGGCTCATTATTTCAATTAAATATGGGTTACAGGGGTAATTTTATGCATGGAAGATACTTAATTTGAAAATTAATGCTTGGTTCCATTATTGAGAAAATTATGAATAGGTTCGCAGAAACTGTTCTTGACTAATCTGGCATAGTGGAGACTGGCAATATATAGATAATATTTTCTACCAAGAACATTGATTCAGCCGTTTAAAATAATGAAATGGACCAATTAGTGGTTTACTATCATTAACCTACCTTAAGTTAATTTGTGGTTGGTTGGCATGGGTTGCTGCACTGGTGAAAATGCCCAGGACTTGTACTTGGACTGTTATTTTATTGCTCTCCAATAAGTAGAGGAATGTTGCACATCTCACCTAGGTTTATTTATACATGGTAATGGCCTCAAGGTTTGCTAGGAAACAGGTTCTGTTTTCTCTGGGTTGTTGAGAAGGTTTGTTCAGGGTCCTGTAGGCCAAAGTCGTTGTAGAGCTTTGGATGGGAAGAAGTCTCCATTCCTAGAGCCACTGTGGGCTTTAAATCCAGGCCTTATGATTGGTCTCAGCTATCACTAGTTTTTCAATGTGTGTTGGTTGGTGTGACAGAAAGAATAGGTTTCAGTGCACTATTTAACTCAACCTTATCACAAGGTAAATCCTCCAGGAGCTCCCCCAGGTAGAAATGCAATATACAAATATACGAAACAGTTCAATAAATGGGAGCTGCTCTTACTGCTTGTGGATGGAATACAGAAAGACACTTTATTTATTCAATAACTAAGCTACAAAAAGCACGCATGTATTAAAATACTAGTGATCATGTCCATTCTGAAGTGTATTGCAATTTTATTATGTGACCCCCAAAGTCTATTTGTACCCGTGTACTCTCTGGGAAATCAAAGTGATTCCTCCACACTGTAGCACTGAATTTAATCTCCATGTTCATAATGGCAAACACAAATCCTGCTCAGCTTGATATCATAACAGCAATATATAGGATATACCTATGTCACATAAGACTTCCTCTATGGGTAGTTTGCCCTTTCTGTAACCATTTCCTTTTTCATGTAAAATCTAATCTGGCATCCCAGTATCCTGTCTGCCTTAATTGTCAACTGAGAAAATCCTTCTATTATGCAGACTATCATTTATAAGGCTATAAGAAGTTACCAAGGAGAGATATGTGATCAAATAAAAGGCCTACAGTTTGAATGTCTTTATAAAGAGTCATAGACTCCCATGGTTACTTCTAAAAGCTTTTTAAATTGAGGGTGCATATTATACTTTATAGGCTTCAAGATTGCACATACTCACAAATTAGTTTTCTCCAGAAATTGTTGTCGATGCTGGTACAGAGTATCCTACATGAAGGGGATGGGATTGCCTTCTCCTGTGCAGATCTACAGATGTCCCAATCTTTGCTTTGTTGTCTGTTCTGGTGCCTTACATGGTACTTTTTTTGGAGCTTTTAACCTTTTTTTGGAGCTTTTAACCTTTTGGAGCTTTTAACCTTTTTTTGGAGCTTTTACCTTTTTTTGGAGCTTTTAAAGCATCGTTTATAGTAATGTTATGTGCCATTCTCTAGCAGCATTGCTATGGTCCTTCTATGCAAACAGCATCTATAGTAATTGTGGGTGCCACGGCTAGAGGCCTGCAACGGGTCGGGTACCTGCGGGTTACCCGCAAAAAAAGCAGGTACACTGCGGAATGAAGGTAGGATTTTCAGGTGCGGGTTTAGATGCAGGTCTGCGGGTTGCGGGTCTCATCTAAATTTCTTATCTTTTGTTATATTGTCTATATTTTAGTCCTTTTAAAAATTTACAAAACTTGTTTCTGTCCCCGCCCACTTCTGATCACTTCTGGTTTGCCGCAACATCACTTCCTGTCTGTTGGTGGTTAGCGGGTTGTGGGTCGGGTTGCGGATAAGGTAGTTCCGGGTCAGTAGCGGATCAAAGTGGGTAAATATGTGGGTTGCGGTTCAGGTTACGGGTTCTGGTCCGGTCCAGGTCTTAGAAATTGGTTCCGTGCAGGAATCTACCACGGCTTGGGGGCTTCTGAAAAAATGTGTCTGCGATGAAACTTTACTGTAGAAATAGTAAAACTGAAATGTCATTTAGAAGAATGTACGAGTGGTTTATAATTTTGGAAAAGCATCCGTACTATAGATTATATTTAAAATACACATGAGACATTACTATACCAAAATTATTATTAAAACAATGCCTTGTGATGTCATCAGTTACAATTGGTGCTTAGTGATGTCATTTCTGTTACATGGTTTATTAAAACGTGTGTATTATAAATAATATACTCCCTAAGGACAGTTTTTGGTGTTCCATTACCTGTATAAAAGAAGTTGGCCAACAGCCTTATATCCTTATAATTTACAATAGGGGGTACGCTATTCACTAGCTAACAAATATATAAGCACAGACAGTCTACACTCTCATTTATATTGTGTACTAAATTGGAATTATGTCTTATCCCTAAGGATAGACCTTTATCAACGCTTTCTTTCTATCTATGTGTTAATAATTAAATTATAAAGTTAAACTTACTCATTTTGAGTAATTTTTTTTTAAAAAAAAGGGATAAAAGTTGTTCAAATTCAGCCTTTCAGAAAAAGAAATGACTGACATCAACAACAAAGATCTCAAAGTAAGTGCTTCCGCAAACCATTTAACAGTCCCTAGAAGTAACAATTTACTTCTTTCCATACAGAACGCAATGCCTATTATTTCATACTTCATTTAAAAAAGAATTGTGGAAACGAATAAAAGGTTAGTCCGGATTTATTTAAATATAAAAAGTAAGGAGGTAAAAAGATTTTTCACCATCGCTATTCATAGATTCATTTCAAAACAAGTTCGATGATAAAGAGTAATAACGTTTGTTAGAACAAAAGGCAGAAAACGATGAGGGTTTGAAGTAGAGTAAAACGTAGCTACACACAGAATAGTTTAGATTGAGTACAAAAGTCTTTTTCTTGTGTTATTTTATTTATATTCCTAACACAGAAGCTAATCAAGAAGCAATTATGTTTTTCTTTAATTACTTTGTAGATACCCTTTAAAGATGGGAGAACATAAATGTGTCCTAGCAGTGATCCAAATCATTTCATCTTACTTTTGTCATTTACTTCTTCCCTAATCATCGACTTTTGTTTGGCAGAAAATTCTGTGCAGAGGAGAAACTCTGTTTAATTAAACAGATATTGCAGTGGTTCTATGACATGAAGAAATTAAAAATTCTGACAATTAACAGCATTAAAACGCCCTTGTTCCTGTTTTTTGAACGAAAATTGACGGCCGCCGATGAGAGGAAAGGGAATGGTAAATCTCTCAAACGAACTCGAGGGAACTGAGCGAAGATCAGAAGATGAGTTAGATCTTTGTAATCTGCATTTCTGATTTCCCATTGTTCAAATTATGTTAGGATGGCATAATAGGTTTCTTAGAAATAAGAGTTAATTGGATGAAAAAAAAATAGTAATGAAGAGCTTAAAATGTGATTATTGTTCCTTAGAGAATAGCCTGTAAAGAATATCTTGGTTGCCTAAGATCTGTCAAAGCAGCACATAATTAAGTCAAATTGGAAAATCTTAACAAGGGAATAGTATAAAAGCTTTTGGGTATATTTCAGTAAAATAAATCATTATGCCTTTCAAGCACAACAAATGACCACCTAGAAGCAAATGACATTTTAATTGTAGGCATGGGTTCCTTAAACTCCTTTAACAGTAACACTGGTTATTGTAGGCACTGTCTCGCTACTTGGTTGCTTAAGGTTTGTTAAAGGGGACCCGTCACCCCAAAAAAATGATTCGAAATTCTATTTTATCATGTTAGTCAAGCAAAATTAACTTTAATTACACTGTATAAATTATTTGATTCTTGTTTCCTTCCGTCTGGGAATTCATAATTATAGCAAACAGGCAGCAGCCATTTTGTGGACACTGTTTTTAAGGCAAGTCTTGTATCATCTCAGAATCTTGTTTGTGCACCAGAATGGGGGACCTGATGTCGATTCCAATGCACTGGCTACACAATTAAATGGTGAAGAAAACAAGGGAATGTGGGGAGAGCAGTGACATCTAGGAAGTGCTGAATGGAAAGTGAAAGTAATTGCGTGCCCCGCCTCTATGCCTAAGGCATAGGGGAGGGGCGAAATATTTGATTGACAGCTGAGATTTTTAAATGAGTTTACAAAAGCTATAAATGCTTTAATAAAAAAAATTGGATTTCATGTTTAATTTGAAAAAGACTTTTATGATACAGCTTTTTATGTCTGGGTGGCAGGTCTAGGAAGTTTTAACGATACTTCTCTTCATGTTTCTATAATGCTGTATATAGTGTAAATGGGGACATTTCAACCAAAACTATCCAGAATTCTGGCCTATGTGTTCTGTCTCCCAGTACAAGGAGTAGTCAACAGGAGTATGGGTTTTTATTGGTGCGCAACTGCATACAAGTAAAAAAAAACAAACAACTTTTTCAAGATTTGTAGAAATTTATAATGCTGTATGTAAAGTTTCATGGTAGACGAATAATGGTCTGGGGTTGTTTTTCATGGTTTGGGCTATGTTTCTGATATAGGTGTGGGATCAGTTACCCTGCAAACCCATTATCCAGAAAGCTCCAAATTACAAAAATGGGGCTTCATTTTATCCAATTAATCCAAAATTTTAGAAATGATTTCCTTTTACTCTGTAATAATAAAACAGTAGCTTGTACTTGATCCCAAATAAGATATCATTAATCCTTATTGGAAACAAAACCAGCCTATTGGGTTTATTTAATATTTACGTGATTTTCTAGTAGACTTAAGGTATGAAGAACTAAATTAAGGAAAGATTTGTTATCCGTAAAACCCCCAGGTCCCGAGCATTCTGGATAACAAATCCAATACCTAGAACAGTAACAAATAAGTCATTTTGTTAACTATTTCATGCTTCTTTTTTGTGGCAACAATCTGGGGCTCTTTTCTGTTATGGCACATAGAGATATATATATATACAGAATTGATTTTCTCTGATGGGATTTATAGAACTTGATAAGCCTATATAGATCCCTAACATCAACCTAAACAAACACCTGTGCCAACTGTGAGCCAGGCCTGATTGGTCAGCATAAGTGCCCAACTTCTTGTGATTGAGTGGAAGCAAATCCCAGCAAAATTATCCAAACATGTTGTATGGAAACCAAACTTATAACAAAAACATTTTAATTCTTACTTTGGTCAGCAGCCCTATACCATATATTTAGCAGTGCTGTCCAACTTCTTTGATACTGAAGACTGGATTTTTTTCTGGCCTACATGGTGGAAGACAGATTATGGCACACTTAAGGAAAATAGGCAGGCATAGTATGGCACACCAAGAGAGCATAGGGTAGGCAGAGTATGGCACACACAGGGAGTATAGGGCAGGCAGAGTATGGCACATACAGGGAGCATAGTGAAGGCAGATTATGGCACACCCAGGGAAAATAGGACAGGCAGAGTATGGCACACCCAGGGAGCATACGGCAGGCAGAATATGGCACACACAGGGAGCATAGGGCAGACATAGTATGGCGCACACACAGGGAGCATAGGGCAGGCAGAATATGGCACACACAGGGAGCATAGGGCAGGCATAGTATGGCACACCAAGGAAGGTGTGAACAATGTAGGCTGTTTCAGTCTGGATCTCAGGTGTGAAAAGCACCAGGCTTTAGGGGCGTGAACGATAAAGTTTTTAACGGTATGAACAATGCAGGAGTCTATAGTCTGAATTTGAGGTGTAAACAATGCAGGGGTCAGTTAATCTCTTTAGTAATACCTTTTAAATCTTACACATTGTAAGCAAACATAGCAGGCAGACTTTCATGTGGGGCCCACACAAGGTGGAGTCGTGGGCCACCAGTTGGACAGCAATGCTATAACATCTCAGTCTTTCCACATGTATCATGTAGGTTTCATTGCTACAGCCCTCCTATCCCTGTATTTCTCAGCACTGTAAGGGTGTATTGTTTGGTACCTGTGCTTTTATTTAGTAAACAATAACCATAGTCTTAAAAAGGGTCACATAAGGTTACCATCGGGTATGGCATTGGGTGGCTGGCTGTGGAAAATGGCCCTGTAGTTGATAGTCATACTAGCAATTAAAATAAACATTCTTTTGTTGCAAAGTAAACAAGCCCTTTAAGAGGCCAGAAGACCAGAAATAAATTACTGAACGCACAGATGATGGTATCATCACTGCAATAAAAAATAACTTTTCTATGTCTGAGAAAAATATGGTAATCATAAAAATAATAAGCACACCACACTAAATTTATTTTGAAGCAGTATATGAGAATGAGCACTTTGGTTTATTATATTGTTCTAGGACAAGTATTGATTGGCCTTTACGTTTTATCAGCATTGATGCACTTTGCATGAAAAACAGATAAAAATGATATCCGTTTACCTAGGGCTCAAGGATAAAATTGTATGTTTTTAATGCATTGTAAGCTCTTTGGGGCAGGGACCTCATCATGTCAAGGGATCCCAATGACCAGTAACCTGATTACACTGGTTTATGTTTTTGAATCGGATGTAGCTGTGATTGGGTGAGAAGCAATGAGTCAAGGCGGGGGGAGAGCTTGGGTTGGAGAAAGAGAGGGATGTGATGTCAAGGGATGAAGTAGTTCACTTCCTTATTTTCTGAGTAGGTAGAAACAGATCACCCACCAAGCAACCCACCTATATTTTTTTGCATATCTTGTGAAATGTCAGGAGTTTCTATTTTTTTATATTATCATATTATCTATTAATAATTGAATGTCGATGTTTTGCTGAATGCACTGTAATATTGTGGCCTCTGTACAAAGTCCAGGGAATGTTTCCGATCACCATTGGGGTCAGGAAGGTTTTTTTTTTTCCCTCTTGAGGCATAATTGGCACTGGCTTCAGTTGTTTTTTGTTTTTTTTGCCTTCCTCTGGATCAAAACAGTGGATAATATATTTTACATTTTATTTGCCACAGCAGCGGTGAGACCATGTCGGATATTCCACAGGAAATTGTAGAAGAGGGAGAAAGGAGGTTCTCTCCTGTGACTGCATGGTGGGTTGATTGATACAGACAATACTACTGCTGATGCTAGGTGACAGCCTGCTTAGATATCCTATCATTGAGACACTGCTTCTCTAATGAAGCATTGTATTCATTCATGTTAATTCCAAATGCTTGGAATGTTTCTGATTATGTGCCTCCCAAGTGCAATGATATGTGTATATCTTCTACATTGTGTATTTCAGCCAATGTCCCAAACTGCCACTCTGGCAACCTTTTCATTTTAATAGCTAATGCTTGGCAACTCTTGGGTTTTTCAGGGCACAAATGCTGTAATTGCTGTAGTTTTTGGAAACTACCATAGCCATAACATAATTCCCTTTTTAAATAAGAAAGGGAAGAACATTTTTTTTAAAAAATTGTGGTTTTGGCAGTATTTGGAATATGCCCCATTTCTCCAGCTTCTAGATTACCACTTAGTCCCACGGTAGTTGTGTCAATGCTGTGCTTTATCTACTGCCAACACAGAAGTTTTCAAATTCATTTTAAAGGGTATTTACATTTTACCATAACATAGACATCAGTATTCTAAAATCGTTTTAGTTTTACTTTTGTGGATTTTAAATTATTTACCTTTTGTATTCTGCTTCTTTGACCACAAATTGAAAATGCTGGTTGTTGGGATAAGAGGGACCCGATAAACCAGATGAGTATAAATTTAACAGCAGCAAAATAAGAACGTTAAGTAAAAAAACCAAACAAAAACAATGATTGCAAATTGCCTTAGAATAACCGTATTTAGAGCATTTTCATTTGCTAGTAATTAGCATACATCAGAAGGTACTAATGATGTTGCTAGGGAAAGAATGGATAAAACGCTGGACAACTTGAGAGCTATTGATATCTGTAAAATATTCTACCGGGCTCTTCAGTACGTAGAAAAATATCTATACAACTGAATCGAGTTGCATATTCTAAAGAAGAAGGAAGAGACGTGGAGTGATTCACACAAGCTTTGATTTGATTGAATTTAAATTCTTTATCCTTGTCTTTCTGAATAAATATGACGATAACAGAAAGATATTGGCTTGAAAATACTTTAATGCTAAACCAGTTTATTAGAAAAGACACCGCCAGTGAAGAAGTCGACGCTACAACTGTATTGTCTACTGAAAATGTCTTAATAGCTTGCTCTCAGAAAATATTAGACTTTGCCAGCTTGAAGATGGAGAATCAGCGTTGACATATTTGAGGACAGATTTCTTTACTGATGAAATGTTAATTAAATTTCATGGAGGACAATTTTTTTTTATTATGCTGGAAAAGATTGATGGATTCTGAGTAAATACTGCACACATTATGGGACGCCATATTTCATGGAATGTATGCCAAACAATTTAAAATGGTATAATACCCTAGAATATTTATTTGTACACATTTTAACGACTTATTGCTATTATCAGTTCTCAAATTATATATTTATAACCCCAAGAAGCTTAATGGCTCTGTCAACCTACTAGTCTCGTAACTAAATTAAAGCAGCAATGAAGTAAATGAAAATTAGGCTTTCAGATTTACTGACATTGTCATGTTTTTTGTGAGAGAAGTGCTCTGATCTGGGATGGTTGATTTATCAAAATTCAAAATTTTGAAAAAAAAAAAAGCATGAAAAAAAAATCGGCAAAAAAACAAAAGTGAGTGACTCTTCTTGTTTGTTCCCTCAAATGCTAGCTTATTTAAAGGGATACTGTCATGAGAAAACATGTTTTTTTCAAAACGCATCAGTTAATAGTGCTGCTCCAGCAGAATTCTGCACTGAAATCCATTTATCAAAAGAGCAAACAGATTTTTTTATATTCAATTTTGAAATCTGACATGGGGCTAGACATTTTGTCAATTTCCCAACTGCCCCTGGTCATGTGACTTGTGCCTGCACTTTAGGAGAGAAATGCTTTCTGGCAGGCTGCTGTTTTTCCTTCTCAAGGTAACTGAATGTGTCTCAGTGGGACATGGGTTTTTACTATTGAGTGTTGTTCTTAGATCTACCAGGCAGCTGTTATCTTGTGTTAGGGAGCTGCTATCTGGTTACCTTCCCATTGTTCTTTTGTTTGGCTGCTGGGGGGGGAAGGGGGGGGGTGATATCACTCCAACTTGCAGTACAGCAGTAAAGAGTGATTGAAGTTTATCAGAGCACAAGTCACATGACTTGGGGCAGCTGGGAAATTGACAATATGTCTAGCCCCATGTCAGATTTCAAAATTGAATATAAAAAAATCTGTTTGCTCTTTTGAGCAGCACTATTAACTGATTCATTTTGAAAAAATTTTTTTCCCCATGACAGTATCCCTTTAAGCCAAAACTCTGATTGAATAGTTAAGTTTGCATTTTTTTACACATCAGGAAGAATTTTAGATGGGCAGAAAGAGCATCGCCTATGTGTGGCTATACATGTTAATCAATATCAGGGGGTTGCTGGTCACATTGTTCTGGGAGGCCCAGGGCCCACTGAGCCTGCTACCTTAGGGACCATCACACCCCCCTTGCCCCTCAACGCAGATGCAAATCCCCCTGCCCAAGCCACAACCCCCCTCCGGTCCTCCGCTCCTACCTTCATCCTGGTGTCCCACTGGCCCAGTCTGACCCTGTGGGTGTTGTAGATACAGAACTGGAGATTGGATGAATTGACATTGATAATTTGTATAGTTTTGCCACCCAATATGGGGGCTTACGCTTTCCCTTAATGTCTAATAATGGTCCCTTTAAAATAGAAACACAAGTATGCAACTTGTTATCCAGAAAGCTCTCTGGACCTGGGGTTTTCTGGATTACTGATTCTGTAATTTGGATCTTCATACCTTACATCTACTAGAAAAACATTAAATAAACCCAATAGGCTGGTTTTGCTTCCAATGAGAATTAATTAGTAGTGATGGGCGAATAAATTCGCATGGCGTGAATTCACGGCAAATTTACAAGTTTTGCCATGGGCGAATAAATTTGTGAAACTGCCTAGAAAATTCACAAGATGAAAAATCAGATGCGTCAAAAAAAAGTGGGCGCTTGTCAGAATAGTTGTGAATATAAAAATTGTCACGCGTCAAAATTATTCGGACACCCATTGACTTTAATGCATTTGGAAAAAATAGGCGCACGTATAAAAAATTGTCCGGGCCTTCGAAATTGACGTGCGTCTAAATAATTTTGACGCCCATTGACTTCAATGTGTTTTGCAAATTTTTCGCTGTTTGCGAATTTCGCTGGAAATTTGCGCATTTTTCAGTGAAACGGGACAAATTCGCCCATCGCTATTAATTCGATTTTCGGATCAAGTACAAGGTACTGTTTTATTATTACAGAGAAAAGGAAATACTGTAGTTCATAACATTTTTGATTATTTTGATAAAATGTAATCTATGCGAGATGGCCTTTCCTTAATTCAGAGCTTTCTGGATAATGGGTTTCTGGATAACGGATCCCAAACCTGTCTCACTGATTTTATATCAAGATTATCTTGCGTACTGCATTTCCTTGTTTTAATTTTCACTGCAAAATGGGAATATCTTTCAATTAACTGAAATCACTGATTGCCGTAAAAGATGTGATCAAAGATAGAAATGATTCGACATTTAGCATTTTCTCCCTCTAGTAATAAGTAATTTGTGTAATAAAACGGCAAGGAAATTGAAATTGTCAGCACGTGAAGTGCATTTGTCTCACTGAATGTAATAAATGGAGTTTATAAAATCGAAGGAAATTGCACTTGAATTCCCCGAGATTTCAAATCAAATTTGTCATATTTTCTTTCTGTTGTATAAAACAAACAAAAATGCAAAACCAATTATACCGGCTCCATCTCTGGATTAACTTTTCTTTTTATTTAAAGTCTGTCACAATCAGCATTCTTGAGATTTATGTGGTCGTTTTCATCTTGGGAGGAAACAAAAACGATGCACTTTGTCACTGAAAATCCGTTTTGTTCACAAATTAAATATTACTTTGCCAAACTATTTAAAATGACTTTTTTATTAGAACTTACACTTCATTTTTGTAAACTGGATAGGTGCAGGCAGTGTGACAGGTTTCATGATTTAAACATGCCTTTTATTTACAGATGATTTCTTTCAAGGAAATTAAAGGGGAATTAAAGGAGAAGTAAACCTTAACTTAAGATGGCTCATTTGCACTTCTTACCTCTCCAACCTAGGTATCACAAACGTAATTGCAGTCGCAGGATGAATGTTAAATCAGAATCATTCCTACCCATCTGTACTATAGTAGCTCTACATCTCTCACCTCGTTACTGAGGAATTTTGACCTCCGAATATTAAAACTATAATAAAACTTCAAATGGGAGAATATTTTAAGGTGCTCAGTAAGTGATTGAAGCTTTTAACAATAATCAAGAATAGGGTTACAAATGTATAAAGAGCAGGCACGATTCTCAATGGGGGATCTTCTTGCTTCAGCAAGGTTCACTGGCAGAAGAAGACTTCTGCCTAAGGGTTTTATCATACAGCATTGAAAATTCATCTCTATTGTTACTAAACTAAAGGTAGCCATACACAGGGAGATCCACTTGTTTGACGATGTTGCTAAATGAGTGGATCTCTAACCGATATGCCCACATTGAAGTGGAAGATATCGGCTGATCCCTAGGGCCCAACGGTCAGAACAGAATGGAGGCCAAACAGGCAGTCGAATCGCGGGACCGCATCAACGAAAGATCCGGACGCAATCCAACTGGATTTCGCCCAGATATCGTGATCCGACTTTTGGGCATATATCGATCGGGGACGCCCATCGGATGGCCCCACACACGGGCCAATAAGCTGCCGACTTTGTCTGTTGAAAGCTTTTATCGGCCGGTGTATGGGGGCCTTAAGGCTCTAATTATGGTTAAACCCTTAATAATATGATTGAGATTCTTGGGAGGTGTAGACCACCGTACCCTCAAATCCTTTTGAATTTGCTTAGAACAAAGCAATGCCTATGCCTACATAGTTTTATGGTTATAGCTATGCTGTAAACTATTAGTTATTATCAAATAATGTAGGGTTAAAGGTCACTGTTTGCTAGGGTTGTAAAAACTTTGTACCGAAGAAGGAATAAATCTGGTGTCTCTAGTGATTGGTATTGCCATTGCTAAGCTAAGGAAATTACAGAGTACTGTGCTGACATAGGGCATTACCATTTTTACTAGAAATACATAGTTATGCTACAGTTGCTAGAAATTGTTTTTCTTTAGGAAGGACAGATATATGTAGTTCTATTAAAACAAGATGATCAGATGACACAGGATCTTCCAAATGGAAGAAGAAATGGTGAAAGGTAACGTGCTGTTTGTCCCCCAGCATTGTCAGAAGCTTTCACAATGCATGAGCTAAAATATTCTGTATTGTTACAGGTATGGTATGGGACCTGTTATCCAGAATGCTCGGGACCCCGGGTTTTCTGGATAAAGGATCTTGTTGTAATTTGGACCACCATACCAGAAGTCTACTAGAATATCATGTAAACATTAAGGCGGCAAATTTACTTAGCTCGAGTAAAGGAATAGAATAAAAAAAACTTTGAATTTCGAAAGATTTTTTTGGCTACTTCGACCATCGACTACGACTTCAACTTTGATTCGAACAATTCGAACTAAAAATCGTTCGAATATTCGACCATTCCATAGTCAAAGTACTGTCTCTTTAAAAAAAACTTGGACCCCCTAGTTCGCCACCTAAAACCTACCGAAGTGCCATGTTAGCCTATGGGGAAGGTCCCCATAGGCTTTGTAACAATTTTTAGGTTGTAGAAAAATCGATCGATCAATGGATTAAAATCCTTCGAATAGAACGATACGAAGGATATAATCGTTTGATCGAATGATTTTTCGTTCGATCGTACTATTTGCGGTAAATCCTTCGACTTCGATATTCGAAGTCGAAGGATTTACATTCGGCAGTCGAATATCGAGGGTTAATTAGCCCTCGATATTCGACCCTATGTAAATCAGCCCCCAGATAAAGCCAATAGGCTGGTTTTGCTTCCAATAAGGATTAATTATATCTTAGTTGGGATCAAGTAGAAGCTACTGTTTTATTATTAAAAATTTGAATTATTTGATTAAAATGGAGTGTATGGGAGAGGGCCCTCCCGTAATTTGGAGCTTTCTGGATAAAGGGTTTCCTGGTAACGGATCACATACCTCTATATCTGTAATACTCTATATTAATATACAGTGTTTCCAGTGGTGTAACTACAATGTGCCGGGCTGCAAAAAAATCTTTGGAGGGCCTGGCGCACTGCATTTCCGAACCCGCCCACTCGTCTGTACTTCACCGCCCAATGCCATTTCCCTTCCCCGGCCAAAGGTAAGAGAGCACTGGGGAGGACGGTTCCACTTAACTGTAGAGGAAGTAGAGATCTGATTTCTCTATAGTTACATCACTGTATACAGTATGTCAAATACAACTATCTGGTTAGTATCTTGGCTCTAGTCAGACCCAGAGGGAACTTTGAGACCAGGCTCAGTTTGTTATTTATTAAAATGCAAAATTTGCTTTCTCACGCAGGGCAATAATCCTATTTATCTTAGGAAAGGAGAATTATCATTTTCTAGCATTGAGTCCCCAGTTCTGTGGGTTTGCATTTTTAGTTCGATTTAATGTTAATTTTTTATAGTAAAAATACGTTCTATGCAGGTGTGTGAGAATATGATGCATCTGGCAAAAATTTGGATCAAAACGGAAATGTAATATTGTACAGCAGTTTATATGGAATACGGTTTATTCCTTTTATTTTAATAATGGGTTAACTTGTGTTCCCATAATAATACAGAAGCATCCCTCTGCTGAATGAAAGATGAACAAACATCTGGTCTAGTGGCAGCTGCTCCTGGAAATTACAACAGGTCTTTAACCAGCTGCCAACTATTCCTCCGTGCCTTATACTACATGTTCCGCCTGCTGAGGTGCGTGTTCAGTCTCAGGGACCTCCGTTATGCAGCTGGTAAATGCAGTTAGTCAGTTGAGTTTATGGTCCTTGGCAAATCATTTCAGGCCTTTATACAACAAAAATGAATTGTTTATAGAACTCATGATAATTTAAACGACAGTAAAAGAAAACACATTTTATGCATTGACCAAAGGAAAGACCAAAGTCTAGGGAAGGACTATGTATATTTAATTTATAGGAATTTCACAGATGATTCTCAAAATAAACCATATGGAGCAGATTCACTTCCGGGCCTGTTGAAGACTTCATCACACTCCGCACCACTTCAGCAGGTGCTAATTCGCCACCACTACATAATTCACTTACCGGTAAATGCAAAGTTGCGTCTCGGCAGCTCAATGCTGGCAAAGTTTTGCTACCATTAATTTGTCAGCGCGAGCATTTCATAGCAAACTTTCATTAACGTTCGTTTCTGCCTAGTTAATACACTTACACTTAGGTTGATTTGAAAAGGGCGGGTACATGTAGGTCGTATATTTGTCTTTATTCGTGATGTTGGTGCAAATGCTTGAATTGGCAACTTATTATTACTAGTAATGAGAGAATTTTTTTGCCGCGTTTCGCCATGAAAATGACGCCCATAGACTTCAATGGGAGAAAAAAAAATGACGTGCCTCTAAACAAATTTGTCGCCCATAGACTTTAATGCATTTCTGCGAATTTTCGCCGACAACAAATTCTTTGGCGAAGCGAAACGGCTTAAATTTTCCCATCCCTAATTATTACAAATGTCCAAGGAAGCAAAATAAAGGCAAAAGAGATCCTCTGAGCCCACCCTAAAACCAGGCCCGGATTTGAGGCACGGGCCTAGGGCGGCATCAATTAAGGGGCGGCATGCAGCCCAGCCACACATGCAGTTTTTTGTCGGAGCACTAGCGCCGAGCTAAGAGGACGATCCCTAAGCAGCCCAGATCACACTGAGCATGTGCACCGTCTTGGTCTTGCAAAGATGTTTAACAAAGTTACAAGATGGTGGTCAGAGGCTAAGAGGATGCGCATGCACTCTAGAGGGAAGGGGGCGATGGAGGACGCCTGCCTTTGGGCATCCTCAGGGCAAATCCAGCCCCACAAACGTGGCATGCCCCTCAAATGGTAAAAAAAAGGTTAAAACAAAAATTTGTAAAGAGTTACAATTTTTAAAGACATTTCCACTTTAAAATATGAAAAAAAACATAAGCATTTTTTATCATTTTAATCACTTATCGGCATACAGGATATGATGTTACTGACATAAGATTAAGGAGGATGTAGCTTCATCTTACCATTCCGTTGGGCCTAAGCTGGACAAAGAAACCCTGGCGAAAGAGGTAAAAATAGGTGATCGGGCACAAAACTCGACGGTAAGGGGCAGATGTATCAAGGGTCAAATTTTAAGGGTTAATTAACCCTCGATATTCGACTGCCGAATTAAAATCCTTCGACTTCGAATATCGAAGTCGAAGGATTTTGCGCGATTCGTTAGATCGAAGGAATAATCGTTCCAACGATTCAAAGGATTTTTATCCATCGATCTAAGGATTATCCTTCGATCAGAAAATTGTTAGCAAGCCTATGGGGACCTTAGGGGGTTGAAGAAATTTTTAAAGAGACAGTACTTCGACTATCGAATAGTCGAACGATTTTTAGTTCAAATCGTTCGATTCGAAGGTCGAAGTAGCCAAAAAAGCCATTCGAAATTCAAACTATTTTTCCTCTATTCCTTCACTCTAACTTAGTGAATGGGCCCCTTAATGTTTTCAGTTAGATAGATTTCATTACATGGTGAAGGGTATATCATAGATTTCATCAGTACATACTTTTGGGTTTGAAGGACAGACAGTATTTTGATCACTTCTTTTCCACCGAGGTCTACTATACTGAAGCAGCTGAGAACCATAAACCTTTATTTAAGCTCGTTCACACCTGTTTTAAGCTCATTGGCTCCTCTTGTGATGACCATATACAAGAGAACATTATAAGTTTATAGGTCTCACTGGGGAGATTTCACTTTGTCTCCACATTTGCTTTTCAAGATAGAGGCTTTTGAGATCTACACCGTTCTTTCCTGGAAATAATAAAAAAGATAGAGGAACACAGGATTGTATGTACAATTCCTATCTGGGACATAGAGAGAGACCGATGCAAAAAGATAAGTCACGATGGGTTTCCCCACAGTGAGAAGAAATTACTTTTTCAAAGCATTTATACTGATGATAGCAAAAGTGCAAGGATAATTGTCGACAGTCAATCAATGGGAAAGCCTGTTGGGGTCTTGATGGGAATAAAGTCAATAGAAAGGATTTGGAAACCATCATAAGATTGCAGAATTTATTAACATCACAAAAACAGGAAAGTGTTAAATGAAGGCAATTAGAATTGTATCAATTGGATTTATTTGGAAAGAATAATGATAGTTGACCTGCCATAGCCAACTAAAGAGATCATTTAATGGTTGGGGCCAGCCAAGAAGATAGAATACATTGTTGCGTAGTACATTTAGGTTAAGGTTCTGTCATATTTTATATAGTGAACTTATTGCAAGAGGCTTAAGTTTCAGCTTGTCAATAGCAGCAATGATCCAGGACTTCAAACTTGTCACAGGGGGTCACCATCTTGGAAAGTGTCTGTGACACTCACATGCTCAGTGGGCTCTGATTGGCTGTTGAGAAGCTAAGCTTAGGGCTCGTCACTAATTATCCAGCAGAAAATGAGGTTGTTCTGTAATATAAGCTGATGCTACAGGGCTGATTATTAAATTCTGATGCTAATTGCACTGATTTCTGTGCTGCCATGTAGTAATTATCTGTATTAATTACTAATCAGCCTTATATTGTGACATTTCTATTCTATGTGTACTGTATATTGTGAGTGGGTCCCTAAGCTCAGTAAGTGACAGCAGCACAGAGCATGTGCAGTGAATCAACAGAAAAGAAGATGGGGAGCTACTGGGGCATCTTTGAGACACAGATTTTCCCTGTTAAAGGGCTGTGTTTGCCTTGGGCTGGTACAGAACCCCAAAACATAATGTACAACATTTCTAGCTATTTCTTTAGTTAGACTTTATTTCTCCTTTAAGGAGTTACCGAGTCTTAAGATTAATTGGTCTTGTCTTGGATAACTGGTGGTCATCAGAGCTGGACTGACATTTGTAGATAATGGCAATTTAATGGGTTGATGTCGGGTTGATAGTGTCAATGGAGCTTGGCAAAAATATGCAGCAAAAACTTTAGCCCTGGGTATATGGGATGTATGGTCTACATTTGGTTTTCTATGCATTACTCAGACCTCTAAAATGTAAGTATTCAATATTTTGTCAATTTCAAAGTAAATCGCTGTATACCTCATGTATATTGCGGGGGTGGGGGCAGAAAAAACAATATAGAGTAGTATTCTTAATTAGTTTGCCACCAAACAAGTATTTAGCGTCACTTAACTCAGTGCACCCCAAAGGTGGCCTTTACTATGGTGAATAGTGAGAAATAACACATCAAATGTTGTGATTAATTATTGGTGATGAGAGAGAATGGGGTATAATTAGTACCCACACTATAATTCGTTTAGGTAAGAAAAAGTGAAGTGTAGAAACATTTGCCACCAAACACTTGTTTGATGGCAAACTAATTAAAGGGGAAGTAAAGTCTAAAGAATAAGGCTAGAAATGCTGTATTTTGTATACTAAACATAAACATAAACTTACTGCACCACAAGCCTAATCAAACAAATGATTTATGCTTACAAAGTTGACCACAGGGGGTCACCATCTTGTAACTTTGTTAAACATCTTTGCAAGACCAAGGCTGTGCACATGCTCAGTGTGGTCTGGGTTGCTTAGGGATCGTCCTAAATTATCAAAACAGCACAAGTCAAATAATATCTGGCAAAAGCCGATACAGCAAGACTGATTAATAATCAGAATATACAGACTGCACTGGGTCCTGTGTTGTCATGTAATCTAATGTGGATTTTATAGTTTTTGTATTGTTTAATGCAAACTTTCTCCAACTCTGCAGAACCAGTGGCTGCAGCAAAATAATCCTTTAATGAGAATCCCAGTTTATCTGTTTAAATCTGGCTCTATGATCTTTGTCCCTGCAGCTGGAGTTGGAAACAGTAAAGGGGGTGTAAAGGTAAAAATAAAATCCAATACAAATCTCTACACAGTCGCCGACTGCTCTACAGGGAAACAAACAAAGCTGCTTGAGTTCTGCATGGCTGGGAAGTAATGGGGCTCCCCCTGCTGTTCATAAGTATGATTATTTTCCTGCAGAGCAGTTAGGGACTGTCTGACAATTCCTATTCACAGCAGTAAATGAAGGGAGAATTTCACTGCATACAGTCAGGTTTTTATAAAAACGGAACACATTTTTTAATTAGCATATTGGAGATAGGTTTCTTTTTCATTAAAGAAAGTAAAAATTGGATTTTATTTTTTTTGCCTTTATATGCCCTTTAAAAATACTAAACTATATTTAGTGATGGGCAAATTTGGAGCGCTTCGCTGAAAAATTTGCCAATTTCCAGCGAAATTGGCAAAGGTGCAAAAAATTTGCAAAGCGACGCCGGCGTCCGTTTTTTTCTTTTTTTTACCCCGGTGAATTTTCGTGGTCGTTTCATGAATTTATTCATTGACGGCGAACCGCAGGAATTCGCCATGAATTCATGCCTAATTTTATTATATTAACTAATTATATTATGTTTTTTGCAAAGCGACGCCCGGTTTTTGACGCTGCCGTCCGTTTTTCTATTTTTTTACGCCGGCGAATTTTCGCGCCAGTTTTGTGAAATTATTTGCAGGAATTCGCCATGCATTCGCGCCTGGCGAATAAATTCGCACATCACTAATTATATTATGTTTTCTGTTTTTTTCCCCCTCAATATAGTTTTGAGGTTTATTTTGAAATTGTCGTTTGTTTGGGGGAGGAAGAGAGCCCGACAAATTGCTGGACTGGGAACACACTGTGTTTGGGATTCACTTTTGTAAAAATAGTCAATATTTTGTGCATTTCTATCCTCCTAAACTGGCTCAACCTGTCATCATTAAACTCCTCATTCTTTTAATAAAAGTTGGTTGATTTAATAAATTGCTGCAAATAATGATTTTAATTAAATATTAGCAAATTAAAAAAAAATTGAAAGGTCTTCTATGATTAGCAAAACTGAAAGCATTGGTCTTCTCGTCCAAGTTAGATTTTGGAGGATTTCAAGATTAAAAAAATCATCGGCAGACTGGTGTTAAGTGGGATTAACACTACAGAAAACGGCACCTTGTTCACATTTTTTAGCAGCTACAGAACTAAATTCCTGTGATCAAACAGATGCTTGGCTTAGACATACAGATAAGTATTTCGTTTGTCTCACAAAAGAAAAAAAATCTGCCAGAACAAACGCAACTGGCTCCAACTTCAAACTTTTCCTTCTAATCTTTAGCCTACTTAATTAGAATATCATTTCTGTCAGCCTTAATGTTGACATATCTGGAACAATGGGACATTTGATAATAATTATTCCACTTCTGAGACTTTCACTTTTTTTTCTCCCCCGGTTCTGTATGCACAATGTAATAGCTTTCAGCATATTTGACCTTGCAGATGAACCTGAGTTATAGTAAATTAATTCTGTAATGTGAAGAATAGGTAGAATCGGAGTTGAATAAAAATTCTAACCTGTTAGAGGAGGAGGCGTGCGGTGGGGGGGACCTCATTACCAACAAAATGTTTCATTCCACTTACTAAAAGTGGAAAATCCACTTTATGTCTAATGCAGTCCACACACCTAGTGGTATAGGAAATTTAAATAGAAATTCATCATTTTTGTATATAAGCAATTTTTTTCATTGAAATCCTAAATCAGAACAATTTTGTGTTTTTCTTCATTAAAGGAAATCTGTCATTATTTTTATGATGCATTTTCTATTTCTAAATTGATAAATTATTTCTATTTTACATTGCAAATAATTCTCTATACCATATAAAATGTTATTCCTGAACCAACAAGTATTTATTTTTTTAGTTGTAATATTGGCATGTAGGCAGCCATCTCTGGTCATTTTTTTTTTTTTTTTGCCTGGTCACGTGCTTTCAGAAAGAGCTGGCACTTCCTTATGGAACTGCTTTCAGATAAGCTGTCATTTCTCCTACTCAGTGTAACAGAAGGAGTTGCAGTGGGACTTTGGATTTTTTCTATTGAGTTCTATTCTTATATATACCAGGGAGCTGTTATCTTGTGTCAGGAACCTTCCTATTGTTATATTGATCAGCACAAGTTACAAGATTTATGGCACCTGGGAAACTGACAACATGTTTAGCCCCATGTCCAATTTCAAAATTAAATATGAAAAAATCTGTTTGCTCTACTGGAGCAGGACTATTAACATGCATTTTGAAGGGAAAAAAAATGTTTTCCCGTGACATAATCCCTTTAATTTTTGATTGTGATGACAAAATCACATCACAACTGAACGTGGCATATTGTTTGCTAGAAAGAAACCCAATCCATTTAATTTCCACCACTCAATACCGCATCTCTTGGAAGGGAATTTCATAAGGTGTCTTTGAAACCCTTACTATAGTGATGGCAAACATATTATTTTGCTCATTTCCATTTGATATCCTCCAGTATCTTTAGTAAAAAAAGAAAAATTGTTGACCCTGTACATATTGATGATAAACTTTCCCAAGTTCCTCTTTTATAGGAAGAGGAACTCCAACCTAGCAGGTAGAGAGAAATATAAGGGGTCATTTATTTAGATTTAGAATTGCAAGAACACTTTTGCATTCCTTGCTGCTCATTCAAAGAGCACAGTATATTGAGGCCAACTTCATCTTCTATAGCAATACATCAGTGGACTGTGGAAGGGTTCACAGGTCATGGATTTGACCAAAATTAGGATCCATCATCCAGCAGCATGGCTCTTTCTATAATTATCCTTTATTGTTATATGCAGCTCTTTACAGAGAATGGTTAATCTTTCCTATCAGCCTCTGCCCAATGGTCTAATTACAATTAGTGATGGGTGAATAAATTCGTCAGGCACAAATTCACGAAACTGCAGTGATAATTCGCCGGTGAAAAATCCGTTGCGTCCAAAAAATTTGGGCAAGCGTCAGAATAGTTGCGCACATGACAATTGACGTGCGTCAAAGTTATACGGACGCCCATTGAGTTTAATGAATTCAGACAAAATAAAAATTCTAGGGGATGCTTTTGTGTCTTACAGGTGGGAGATCCATTATCTGGAAACCGATTATCCAGAAAGCTCTGAAGTACGAAAGGGCCATCTCCCACAGACTCCATTTTCTCAAAATAATTCAAATTCAAAAACAGTATCTTGTATTTGATCGAAACTAAAATAGAATTAGTCCTTATTGAAGGCAAAACAAGCCAATTGAGTTGATGTAATGTTTGAATTGTTTTTTTATGTAGATTCAAATTATGGAGAGGTACATAATCCAGCATTTTGGATAACCGTTATATATATATTATATATTGTATCCCTCCACTTTTTAGGAAACTGAAAATGTTTTCCTCAATCTCCGAGGCTGCCTAGAATAATAAATATTCTAGTTTTACTTTATAATTGTCCAATTATTTGGCCTTTTATTGCTCACTATCTTACCCTCCCATCTTGATGTTTTTCCCCCTTTGCATAAAGAGAATTCCATTGTATGTATGAATACCTTTAGTGAATAACCTCATTGTTCAAAGTATGATTCATATTAAACATTGAGTATTTATAACATTAGAGCTATAGTGCATTGCTTACAAATGGATATTCTAATGTAGTGCCAATCTGTAGGATTAATTAAAGTAGGAGCTTTCAAAATTGAAGGACAAACAAGTATATTTAAAATGCTTATTATTATAAACAAAGGTTATTGCTTTCATATAGGCAGTAAGTGACATTTATAATAATGATGAAAGATCAGCAGTAGAAATAACGGCTTTATTTACATTGTGGCTTATGGGAAATTGGTTATGGGCAATAATAATTCATTAAGGAAATCTTTGCAAATGCATTTTTTGCCTAAAGTTTATATAGTTAATTATAACGAATCAGGGTCATGTATAGAGGAGACTGGGGGTCATATCTTTAGAAAAGAACAAAGTCTACAGCCTCTTAGCCAAAACCCAACAATCTTTATCTGTTGGACTGCATTTTGCACAAGCCAATCTAGAGGATCTAAATTGTAAAACTGGTATTCTAGTGATCTGATGCTGAGATTTGGGGAAATTATTTATTTGCTGCCCTGGATACCCCTGGAAATATAGCAAGGTGACGGTTACCCCAATGTTTCTATATATCTGTAACCTTGTTATGAGCTAAGGGGGCCCAGTCTGAAGGCCAGTTAGGGGGAGATTTGGGGTGAGTGTTTATTTGTGCCCTGGGTACCCCTGGAACTATAGCAGGGTGACTGTTACCCCAATGTTTCTATATATCTGTAACCTTGTTATGAGCTAAGGGGGCCAGTCTGAAGGCCAGTTAGGGGGAGATTTGGGGTGAATGTTTATTTATGCCCTGGGTACCCCTGGAACTATAGCAGGGTGAATGTTACCCCAATGTTTCTATATATCTGTAACCTTGTTATGAGCTAAGGGGTCCCAGTCTGAAGGCCAGTTAGGGGGAGATTTGGGGTGAGTGTTTATTTGTGCCCTGGGTACCCCTGGAACTATAGCAGGGTGACAGTTACTCCAATGTTTCTATATATCTGTAACCTTGTTATGAGCTAAGGGGGCCCAGCCTGAAGGCCAGTTAGGGTGAGATTTGGGGTGAGTGCTTATTTGTGCCCTGGGTACTCCTGGAACTATAGCAGGGTGACTGTTACCCCAATGCTAATGCCTGGGGACATTATACACTGTCATGCTGATATTTCCAAAAAGATTATTAATGGGGGGAAATGGTTATATAGTTGAATTTTAATTGGCTCAAAGACTGAAATTATCTGCAGATGAGGGGGGGTTCCAAAAATAACCGCCCTTTTAAGAAGAGTATTTGTTAAATAAGGGAAAATATATGTGCCATAAGTCATTTAGGACAGCTGAAGGAATGTAATACACAGTAACAGAATATCAGCCAAATTTCTGTCTCTTATTTCTTTTCTTCTCTGATTCCTACTCATGCTGAGAGGCTGTTGTCAATGACTCAGACAGAAGATGACAGCTACTGAATTATTACATATATATATACATAACAGTTTGTCCCAGTACAAGCAGGGAGAATGCACTTCACTGTAACTGTATAACATTACTGCAGGAACTGGAGAAACCCAGCGCAAGCAACATTTTCTCCTTAAATCTTGGAATGCTCAAAGTAATAGATTCTTGTTAATGGAAATAATATTAAATATGCTTTAAAGGAATGTGCATCTTCATAAAACATACCTGGAAATTCTGGCTTGCATAAGATCAATAAACACATTTCCGAACAGGCATCCATTGTTGATTGTAGTAGATCAATAATGATTGGGGCTCCAGGAGTTCAAGCCCCAGACCTTCAACTTGGGGAGGACAGTATAAGTGGAACTTTGGCTTGCCAATAGCACTCTATGATTAAAGAGGTAGTTTACCTTCACTTTGACTTTTAGGGGCAAATTTATCAAGGGTCGAAGTGAATAAGAGGGAATTTTCAAAGTAAAACAATTCGAAATTCAAAGTAATCTTTTGGATACTTTGACAATCGAATAGGATACTATGACTTCAAATTCGATTTGAAATAAAATAGTTTGAATATTCGACCATTCAATAATCGAAGTACTGTCTCTTTAAAAAAAACTTTGACTTCAATACTTCGCCAAATTAAACCTGCCGAAGTGCTTTGTTAGCCTATGGGGACCTTCTAGAGTTTTTGGAAGTCGACGAGAAATCGTTCGATCGATGGATGAAATACTTTGAATCGTACGATTCGAAGGATTTCATCGTTCGTTCGATCAAACGATTTTACTTCGACCGCAAATGCCCAAATTCGGTGTAAAAAAACTTCCAATTCAATGGTCGAATTTTGAAGCTTTTTCTACTTCGAAATTCGACCCTTGATAAATCTGCCCCTTAGAGTATACTATAGAATGGCTAATTCTATGCAACTTTTTTTTTAATTGATCTTCAAAAATATATATTTTTTTTAATTATTTCCCTTCTGACTCTTCCCAGCTTTCAAATAGAGTTCATTGACCCCATCATCCAAAAACTTTTGCTTTTTGAGGGTAATATTGGTATTGTTACTTTTAATTAGTCATCATTCTATTCGGCCCCTCTCCTATTGTAGTCTCTCATTAAAACTACTGCCTTTTGCTAGGGTAATTTGGACCCTAGCTACAAGAAATCTGCTGAAATTCCAAACTGGAGAGCTGCTGAACACAAATCTACAGAATTCAAAAACCACTGGAAATAACAAGCAAATTGTCTCAAAAGATCCAATGCTCCTGCTCAGTTTAATGATCAGATATCAAGTTCCTTTAAACAAGGGCCGGGAATTTCTTTCTGTTTTCTGTTGTGATCAGGTATGTACCAGACTAATACTGGTCTGCTTCCAATCTTGGCCTATGGCCTCCTACCTTTGGCTATGACTAGTGATGGGTGAATTTATTCGTCAGGCGCGAATTTTTGTAGAATTTCCAAGTTTTGTCGCCAGCGAATAAATTTGTGAATATGCCACGAAAATTCTGACGCTGGCAACAAAAGCACGCCCATTGACTTTAAATCAATTGTCGCCAGCTTCGCTTTTGACGCCCACTAATTGACACTGGCATCAAAATTCGCAAATTTTTCACCATTTCGAATTTTTCCACAAAGCAAAATGGGACAAATTCGCCCATCACTGGCTATGATCTCCCTTTCAGTGTCTGAACCTCTGTTGTCTGACCTGACTTCATTTTTACCTGATCATATCTCTACCTCGTCATTGGTATCTCATCGTCTGTACTTCACTTGGCCAGAAGATCTTATCAGCTTCCTCTTCCAACCTTTAGATAACTTGGTACAAGCAATTAACCAGGATGGTTTAGGGTAAAACAGGAAGAATCGGGACACTTCTGGTGAAAAATGTACTTTCCTGGTCTTCCTCCTTCTCTGAATATTAAAGGGATACTGTCATGGGAAAAAAAAATTTTTTCAAAATGAATCAGTTAATAGTGCTGCTCCAGGAGAATTCTGCACTGAAATCAATTTCTCAAAAGAGCAAACAGATTTTTTATATATTCAATTTTGAAATCTGACATGGGGCTAGACATTTTGTCAATTTCCCAGCTGCCCCAAGTCATGTGACTTGTGCTCTGATAAACTTCAATCACTTCTGTACTGCAAGTTGGAGTGATATCACCCCCTCCCTTTTTCCCCTCACCAGCCAAACAAAAGAACAATGGGAAGGTAACCAGATAGCAGCTCCCTAACACAAGATAACAGCTGCCTGGTAGATCTTTGAACAACACTCAATAGTAAAAACCCATGTCCCACTGAGACACATTCAGTTACATTGAGAAGGAAAAACAGCAGCCTGCCAGAAAACATTTCTCTCCTAAATTGCAGACACAAGTCACATGACTTGGGGCAGCTGGGAAATTGACAAAATGTCTAGCCCCATGTCAGATTTCGAAATTGAATATAAAAAAATCTGTTTGCTCTTTTGAGAAATGGATTTCAGTGCAGAATTCTACTGGAGCAGCACTATTAACTGATTCATTTTTTAAAAAAAATTTTTTCCCATGACAGTATCCTTTTAAGCCAAAATGTATTGTGAATACAAAGTAATAATTTCTAGGTATAATAAAAGTTTTTTTGCTTTTTTTGTGTGACTGTGTCTTATAAAAAGTAAGTTACATTTCAACATTTGTTCCCTGAAAGGAAATTATAATAGAATTTATGCTGAATGGAATTCAAAAATGCTAATTTCAGGGCATCGTGCAAAACTGATGCAATCTTTCACAAATACAATTCAAGCAAGAAGAATTTCATTGTATGTGCCAGTGCTTTTATACTAAGTGGAATTTCGTGTACTTCATAATTACAATCTGAATTTCTTTAAAATGTTAATTTCCATTGGTTCTGCGCTGTCATTTCTTCTCTCGGTGCCGCAGTGCATGAAAATTGTATTAAATTAGCTGCAGAAAGAGCGGGTAAAGGGAAGCAGATATATGTTGAATACATTAAATGTTTTTTCTACAAGCGTCTTCTGGTTCCTATAAGCTCAGATTTGTATGTGTCAAGAAGTACAGAAACTGTAGACTTCATGGATTCAAGTCATTCACCCAACAGCCAAACAATTCAGTCCCTTTCCAGCTTGTTGTAGGATGATTTGACCTGTTCAAATTTGAACGACTGACGTGAAACGCGTTGGGTAATTTATGTCCATCCTATGGTACCTTGAAGATAGTGATTAAATCTGTCCCATTTCGATTCACCGAAAAAATTCGCAGAATGGCGTAAAATTTGCAAAAGTGCATAGGCGTCAAAATTATTGTGAGTGACAATTTTTATATGCGCAAATATTTTGTCCAAATACATGAGTGTCTCAATAATTTTGACATGCAACAATTTTTATGCACGTAACCATTTTTTTTGTCGCGGTGGAATTTCTGTCGCAGTTAGGCAAATTTATTTGCGGGCTGTGGAGCGCAAAAATTCGCCGTGAATCCATGTCTGCCGAATTCATGCCCCATCACTACTTAACTCTTTTTAAAAGTAATGAAAGTAATGAAATTAAGTTACTTGTTTATAATCTAATTATACACTTTGGATGAATGCCGCATTGTATGACATCTGGCTGTACAAACCAAAGGGGACCTATACAGGGCCAGATTTACATAGTGGGCGCCCCTAGGTCCACTACCATTTGTCGCCCCTGTCCCCTCCAGGGGACAGGAGCAATGGGGATTGGCACACAGGAAATTTAAAAAAATGATTGCATCTCCAGCACATCCCCAGTGCTTTTGAACCAATGTGGGTGTGGTTGGGCAGCATGCCGCCCCCCTAAAATCCTGCCGCCTTAGGCCCGGGCCTAGGTGGCCTTTCCACAAATCCGAGCCTGGACCTATACAGCTTTAAATGAGACGGGCGCAGAACCATTTGATTTCTACATTGAAGCTGTAACTCATAGTTGAGAAGTAGATGCCGATTTACTAACATTCAGATTTCTTTTTTTTCCATGAATTGTATTTTTTCATTAAAAAAAATAGTTGTCTTTTAATTCCTCTAAAAATTTGAGATTAGTGTAAAAACCACAAAAAACAAATACAAAACTGCGCCAAGTAAAAGCCGTCGAGGTCCCACAGTTAAAGGGAGCTGCACTGATCCTATTGGACCATTTTTAATCAATTTAGACTTTGGGAGGTTTTCTAATTTTTTTTTTTTTTTGCTAATGATTGTTCAAACATTTTTTACATTTTCATAGGTTTTTGTATTTTTTTCATGCATCGTTTAATTCACATACTTTTTATATGCAGATCCTTTCATGGTATTTATGATTTTATAGAGATAGTTTAATCGTGGTTTCAAAAACCTTTAGGGCCAGGGCACATGCTGCTATTTCGGGAGATAGTCACCCATCGTCAAATCGCTTCTTCTTCGGACGACTAATCTCAACGAACTGGCATCTCGCCGGCCAGAATGTAAATCGCTGGCGGGATGGCAGATGGATTGCTTCGGCTTTCCAAAGTCGCCCAAAGTTTCCTCGTGAGGCAACTTTGGGTGACTTCAGAAAACGAAGTGCTCAGAGTGCCATCCCGTCGGCGATTTCGATTCTAGCCAGCGGGAAGGCCATTCAAGGAGATTAGTCGCCTGAAGAAGAAGCGATTTGTTGCTGGAGGACTAATCTCCCGAAATAGCTGCATGTGCCCTTACTCTTAAAACCAGTACAATCTGACAGTTGAGAAGTCTGCGCCTTGGTGTAATAGAAGGAAGCATGAATATTAAGGGTAATGAAGACAATGCTAGAAATGTAGACTAAGAAGATGGCCAGGGCTGTACCTGGATGTTTTATATAAACAGGAAAGAAAAATCATGATGAAACGAACCCCGTTGATATGGTTTAACCTTTATTCTCTATTGTTTGTTAGAACAAAGCATCAGTAAATAGGCAGGGTCGTGTCACAGCAAATGCTGCATGGCACAACACAAATGCCAAGTTTAATACATGTGGCTAGACCTCTCATATATTGACTAAATCCCCAAACTCTACTGCTATTAAACCTAGTGTGGCTTAATGATTTATTGAGTAACCTGTGCTTCCCTTGCAGATAAGAGAACCTGGGGTGGTACAGACCTTTGCTGGTTTCTATCTTTCATAAAGCTGCCATGAGCATTAATTCAGTGGCTGTGTTTGCCTGGCATTAGTAGTTAAGCCTATAGGTGCATTAATAGAAGTAAAAACGACGTTATCTGCTTTTTGCATGTTTGTGTTGTGCCTTTGTGGTTTTCCACAGAACATGAAGCCAAATACAGTATATAAAAGTTAAAAATACATTGCCAACACATTGCTGATCAGATTATGTATTGTTTTTGCAGAAGATTAAATAGTAACATGATATTTTATTTAATATTAGAGGCCTATAGCTCATCTATAGGTTAGTGTTTTTACTTACTCTACTTACTCTTACCTCTTCCTCTCTCATTGGTAAAGGAATATATGTACAAATGTGGCCTTTATTGGGCATAAATATACACACCGACAGAAATAGACCAACTTGCACTCTAGGAAATCACAGGGCCACAGATATAAAAGTAAAAGCAATATTTATTTTAAAAAAAAGTTAAAATAAAGTTTTTTCCCATGGTCCTACACATTTTGTGCACCTGATTAACTGCCTACTGGGCACAAAACTCATAGGACCAATAGAAATGCCTTTGTTTTAACTTTTTCCATTAAATATTGCTTTTATTTTTATATCTGTGGCCCTGTGCCAGTTGGCCCATTTCTGTCTGCATGAATAACAGCTTATTGCTCCCCAAGCTGAGGGTCTTGGGCTTTTGTGCACCTGGATTACTGATTCTACTTGGTGAGTATGTGTTGAGTACATGGGTTAACTGTGACACACCATGTTTCAAAATGAATCCTTTTTTCAATTGTACATTAGCATTTTGGGTAAAGGACCATTAAGCCTGCTCTGTATTCTTGGATTTAGGCTTCTTCGGCATCTCATTGGGCTGCATACTTGGCTAAAACGGTAACTTCACTGATATTTGTTTAACTCCAGTCAGATATTGATTGAGAAGACTGGAGAATCATATAGATTTTGGATTGTATCAAGCAGTGGTTTTAGTGATGTGGTGGTTTGGCCAAAATCTGGACACGCACCGACACGCACAAGTCTGGCCAAATAAACCCGACCCGCGGGCTTTGGGCCGGCCTGCACATTACTGGTGGATTCCATCTGCCCTTTATGAGTGTATAGTTGGTCCCTATATGATTTGGCCCACCATATTGGTGGTGGGCATGGACTTGACCTCACCAGATGAGTAGATGTTCTTGTTTTTATCTTAACTTTTTCAATAGACCAACTGTAGAGAATGAATAAACATAATTTTATGAAGCACAATCTAGGAGCATTCCAGAGGACAGGGCCGGAACTAGGGGTAGGCAGAAGGGGCAGCTACCCCTAGACCGGACTGCAATCCTCTACCAGAACGTATGCACTAGCGAGCATCACCTCGCATGTGCGCACGCTTCAGAACGCTTCACTGCGCATGCGTGCGAGAGCTTCAGTGCACATCCGTGCAGAATCTACAGGTGAAGGAGGGGACAAGCTGGCAGGCTGGGCTGCCTAGGGCACCCGGCAGGCCTGGCCAGCCTCTGCTAGAGGATACCCCTTTTGTCAGCCACTCCTTTATGCCAGGGATCCCCAACCTTTTGAACCCGTGAGCAACATTCGGAAGTAAAAGGAGTTGGGGAGCAACACTAGCATGAAAAAATGTTCTTGGGGTGCCAAATAAGGGCTGTGATTGGCTATTTGGTAGCCCCTATGTGGACTGGCAGCCTAAAGGAGACTCTGTTTGGCAGTTCACCTGGTTTTTGTTCACGCAAAACTTGTCTCCAAGCCTGGAATTCGAAAATAAGCACCTGCTTTGAGGCCACTGGGAGCAACATCCAAGAGCTTGGAGAGCAACATGTTTCTCACGAGCTACTGGTTGGGGATCACTGTTTATGCAATGCAGCATACAGAGAGAGGCTCTATTGCCACCTTAGGGGGAAAAGTAAACATTAATTGGGGCAAGTTTCAAAAAGGATGGAGCTTCAATGATGACATTGAACTATAAGCTGGGGAAACTTACATAGAACTTCCATACTTACTTTCTCTAACACTAGCCTTGAGTGCCATCTTGTCATTTTATGTTAGGGTTAAAATTATTTTATGTATCAACGTCTGCTGAAAATATGATTGCATTAAATGACATTTTTTAATAGAGGAATAAGTCATTGCAGTTTGTGCATTCAAACAATTCCTTCAATGCCTTAACTCTCTGCTATATTGACATTCAATAATTACAATCTAATACATTAAGCATTCAACACTAATTATTCCAGAACAAAGTCTATTACTGGAGGACTCCATAAATCTCCGGCTACAGCTCCGCTATTTCTAGTTGCTCGAGTGACCTGCCTTCGATAAATAATTTATAGTTCGTTAGAGATGATGTCCTTTTGGATGCCCTCCCGGTTAACTTTAGAAAATCTACATAGAGCGTCCAGGAACGTAATGTATTATTGGAACGTGGATCTATCTCCCTCTGCAATAAAGTAACACTGATGTGCTTCTATACTATTTATTGTAAAGAACAACAAAGAATATATATATATTTAAGGGAAGGCCATTTCCCACAGACTGCATTTTATCCAAATAATCCAAATTTTAAAAAATGATTTCCTTTTTCTCTCTAATAATTAAATGGTAGCTTGTACTTGATCCCAACTAAGATATAATTAATCCTTAATGAAAGCAAAGCCAGTCTATTGGGTTTATTTAATGTTTTAATAATTTTCTCGTAGACTTAAGGTTTGAAGACTCAAATTACAGAACGATCTGTTATCTGGCAAACCCCAGGTCCTGAGCATTCTGAATAACAGGTCCAATACCTCTATATATTAGTTAAGCACATATATTAACTTTATGTTAGTATTGCTTTCTTTTAATGTTCTTTAAATGACATAGGAGGAGAAATAATTGAATTCAGTTGAGCTCTATTGATATTCAGGGTCAACCAATTAGTCACAAAGAAGAAGTTTTCAAAGTCAAATAAACACAGTGGAGGGATGTTTATGACCATTGCACAAAGTATATTGAGGCGATGTAGGAAAACAATAAAGAAAAGTAAAAAAAAAAAAAGCAAATAAAATGCTGTAAATTAATTTCTTCTTTTCCATGGAGGAGTTTGCAACATTTAGGGGGTTATTTATCAAAGGTCGAGTTTTTTCTTATACCTCGAATGAAGTTACAACTCAGATGGTATCTTATTTATGAAAAAACTGAAATGGAAAAAACTGGATTCAGCGAGTTCGAGGTTGACCACCTGAAAACTCGAATTTATCAAGTTTTCGCCAAAAAAAAACAAAAACTTGAATTGAATTGATTGAGTTTTTGACCAAAAGCCTCAGAAAAAAACTCGAACATCATACAGGCTATTAACATCTTCAAATGGTCCAAGGGTCTTCTGCCATTGACTCCTACGTGACACGTCAGGTTTTAGATGCTGTATTTTCGGATTTGAGATATTTCCAGGGTGAAGTTATAATAAATCTAGAAAATATTGTTGTTGTTTTTTTTTAAAAAAAACAACTCACAAATTTATACTTTTTTTTACCCTAAAATGTTATTTTTGCCCAAAAAAACTCAAAAACTAAAATTTTCATGAAAAACCCAACTGTTTATTTAAAAATAAAAATAAAAACTGGGTAAATAGATAGACTGTGCAAAATAAAAAACATGTTTCTAACATAGTTAGCTAAAAATGTAATGTATAAAGGCTGGAGTGACTGGATGTGTAACATAATAGCCAGAATACTACTTCCTGCTTTTCAGCTCTCTAATTCTGAGTTAGTCAGTGACTTGGGGGGACCACATGGGACATAACTGTTCAGTGAGTTTGCAATTGATCCTCCGCATTCAGCTCATATTCAAAAGCAACAGTTATGTCCCATGTGTGTCCCCCCCCCTCAAGTCACTGATTGGTTACTGCCTGGTGACCAATCAGTGGAAACCAAGCGAGCTGTAAAGCAGGAAGTAGTGTTCTGGCTATTATGTTACACATCCAGTCACTCCAACCTTATACATTACATTTTTGGTTAACTATATTCAAAACATTTTTTATTTTGCATAGCCTAGTAAAATCTATTTACCTTTTTATTTTTATACTGAACAATTTCTTTAATAAATCTGCCCCTTACAAATGCAGATGATGTTAAATTGCATGCCCAAGGACATAAGAAGAATTGATGTAATGCTATGAGATGGTACATGTAGATACAGTACTACAGAAGGGTCAGTCTCTGCCCCTTATTGGCCACCAGTTGTCCTAGGCTTCTGATGTGGTCTAGGCCCCAAATAGACAAGTTGAAAAACAATGATACTTTCTATGATGTCGGTGCTTTTCTGCTCATCATTATTTAATCTTAGCCCATTAGAACCGAATATCCATGCAAATTCATTATATTTTTGGAAATTGTTGATTTTAGCAATGTCACTGCCAGTGATATATTTAGAAAGACACAGAACCTTCCATTTTTTTTATGTTACCCCTATGTCAAAGCTTGGAGAAGAATATCTGATTTATACTCAACCACTGAAACTGTTAAGCAGTCTATCCTCAATGTTCCACCATCATCCAATCATTATCCATTCATCATCCAATCATCTTAACAATTATACTCTTTATTATTCAGAGAAGATGTGTGGCAAGGCACGCACTCCTACTCCACACCAAGTTTGTAAAAATTAGATCTTTATTCCAAGGGTAAAAACAAACGTCCTGACGCGTTTCGTATCCAAAGATACGTAGTCATAGGCACAGATTCAATACAACTTTTTAAACCTCAAAGGAGGAAATGACGAAAGAATCAATCTTATTAAAAACATTTAACCCTATGGTACTAATATCCAGTTTTCATTACAGAAATGGACATCATTACTATTGAATCAATTTTAAACAAACGGGAAGTATAAATATAACTACGATATAAGATAAATATTAAATATTGATAAAACCATTGAGGTACGTTCTTTATGGTATGAGGTTTAAGGCTTTCAAATATTTTGAATTTCAATTCTTACATTTTCAGATTTTAAAAATGTATATGTGGAACTTTCATTGCTGCAGCATGGGTGAGGGATTTATTGATATTCAGTAGACCAAATCAATTTAAATTAAAGGGAAAAATGATTATTCTGGGATCAGCATAAATCTATGCAAAACAATGCAAATCCCAATGTGACACAGTATCATTCAATTTGTAAATTGATAAAAATTATTGAAATCCTAATTACTCAAAATGTGGATCGAGGCAATAAAATGAATTAATCTCTAGCACCAAATGCATTCGGAAATTGCCTCCATGAGCAAAACCTGAAATTTGGATAGGGCCTGAAATTATTTTATAAACTGTCATGGTTGCTTATTGAGGTGTATGTGCTTCAAATCACTTTATTTCTCTGTAGGTCAATTATTGGGGAGCATAATGTATTACATTAATAATCTTATACAAAAGAGATTATAAAACCCATTGGAAGGGCTAGTTATTTGCTGGGTGGTGTCTAATTAGTGAGTACTTTATTCACAAATAGCCACTCACCCCAAATCTCACCATAAATGGCCTTCAGGCTGGGCCCCTTAGCTCATAACAAGGTTCCAGATATATAGAAACATTGGGGTAACAGTCACCCTGCTATAGTTCCAGGGGTACCCAGGGCACAAATAAGCACTCACCCCAAATCTCACCCTAACTGACCTTCAGGCTGGGCCCCCTTAGCTCATAACAAGGTTACAGATATATAGAAACATTGGGGTAACAGTCACCCTGCATAGTTCCAGGGGTACCCAGGGCACAAATAAGCACTCACCCCAAATCTCACCCTAACTGGCCTTCAGGCTGGGCCCCCTTAGCTCATAACAAGGTTATAGATATACAGAAACATTGGGGTAACAGTCACCCTGTTATAGTTCCAGGGGTACCCAGGGCACAAATAAGCACTCACCCCAAATATCCCCCTAACTGTTCTTCAGGCTGGCCCCCCTTAGCTCATAACAAGGTTACAGATATATAGAAACATTGGGGTGTCACCCTGCTATAGTTTCAGGGGTACCCAGGGTACAAATAATCCCTCACCCCAAATCTCCCCCTAACTGACCTTCAGACTGGGCCCCTTAGCTCATAACAAGGTTACAGATATATAGAAACATTGGGGTAACAGTCACCCTGCTATAGTTCCAGGGGTACCCAGGGCACAAATAAGCACTCACCCCAAATCTCACCCTAACTGGCCTTCAGGCTGAACCCCCTTAGCTCATAACAAGGTTAGTAGTGATGGGCGAATTTACCCGGCAGGAGGAAATTTCTGCGTTTTGCCATCGGCGAATAAATTCATGAAATTGGCACGAAAATTCGACAGCGTCAAAATTATTTTGACACCAGTGACGATTAATAGGCGCCCATTGACTTTAATGCGCGTCAGAATTGTTCCCGGCATCAGAATAATTTTGACGCCGGCATCCAAATTCGCATATGGGAAATTTTTTTGCCATTTTGCCGGAAATTTGCGAATTTTTTGGCGAAACCGAAATGGGAGAAATTCATCTATCACTGGGTTACAGATATAAAGAAACTGCTATAGTTCCAGGGATACCCAGGGCACAAATAAGCACTTCCAAAGTTATATACATTATAACATGACAGATTTTAATATTTATATGTTTAGGCATGCAGCAACTAGCCTCTAGATATTATAATTCTGTTTGGCACCATTTTTTTAAAAGTGCATTTTTAAGAAAATCGCTGACTTTAATTGGCAGCCTACATGTTTTGCGCCAGAATTTGCTTAACTGAAATGCAAGCCAAGCAAACATTTTAGCTCATTATAAAACATAATCATTTTCTAGACATATATATGGGGAAATTTGCTGTGCCTCAATGGCATAATGCAAGTGCCGTTCTCCTCACTTCAGAGGGTTATACAATAGTGTTCATTTTCGGTATAGGCTAGAAAATGGGAGTTATTTATTCTAGCATTCATTTTTCGTCCCACGAATGGGAATTTCTTAGCCTTATATTATCTCAGTTTTCCTCCGTATGGTACTGCATTCCTAGTTAGATAGGTATAGAGTATGTAATAACATATTGCAGTGCTGTCTACTTGCACAACCTTGTGATGTAATATAGTAAACAATGATGGCATAATGATGCCCCTGGTCAATCTGAGGATCAAATAAAACCTTTGAAGGATCAGATTCATGTTCCCATGAAAATGTTTATGAATATTTTATCCATTGATGATATGACGTCTTCATTGGTCCTTTAATGTTATTGAGGATGCACGGAATAATGATATATACAGTAGGTTGGCCCCAAACCCATGGGACCTATAGGAGTGGCATGTCCAGACTTCACCAAAAATTATGGACCACCCTTGCAGCTGTAGACCTTTCCTCTCAAAGCCTATTTTTTCTCGCCTCGTCCCACCTTGGATTTTGTGTCTTGTTCATTTCAGTTGGCGTATGAATCCAGAAGATAGCTTCTTCAATTTCATGGTCAGCTAAATGTTAGGTTTCGGTGGTTTTCATTGCAAATTTGCCAGTATCAAGTGTGGCAGAATAGCTGTGTACATTTTTATGCAATGCTTAATTATATATATGTGATGATGTTTAGTATCAAGACTACCACTGTTATATAGGACTTTTCCTTTAGCACAGTGGCCGATTTGCTACTTACAATTCCCTGCATCTGTTGAGTATGTATTACATAGGTCTCTTGACCAGTGCAGTGTTGAGGTCTCCGGTTGGCGCCCCAGAACTTACCAGTATGGAAGTACAGTACTTATAAAAACTGCTAACAGCACCCCGGTACTGCTTGTGGATCAACAACTCCACTGCAGTGCATGGGTCACCCTACAATACCGGGAACACAGACCCCTTCCCACCTGGCAAGCATTCCCTCACTCACTCTACCCTAGCTGTGACAACAAACCTCTCCACATACATTTAGGGGCAGGAGGCCAGGATATTCCACCCTGCATGCCAAACAGAAAAGGAAGTGCCATTTTCAGGCCCCATCCTTATATCCTCTCACTGACCATCCTTTACCCCTCCCTTCCTTCCAAGTGCACCAAACCCTGTTAATACCCTCTCTTCCCTCCTAGCCTGGTGAAGGCTCCCTCTTCCTTAACCCTTTGGCATCCAAGAGCTCCAGTCTTTGTTTGCCCTTGTAGAAGTATTAAAGGAAAGGTTTTCCCCATGGACTTCTCCCAGACTTTGCAGAGCTTTCAATAACTTGGGTGAATGTGGTTCTTAAAACACAGCTAAATTTGTTGAAGCTTCACAACCAACTCTTATAAACAAAACCTTATATGTTATTCCAGGATTGTACTTCCATGATGACAAGGGCATAGGCAAGGTATTCGTTAGCACCAGTCATAGTTATCACTAACATATATATGTTCCCCAGACTGAAAGTGGTGCTCCTCCTTGGATCTCTTTATCCTTGCACCTACCAATTGATGTATAGGGTAGTGACCTCTGCTATCCTTGGTGGAACTTCTGACCTGCTTGCTACCCTCAGTGTATCGCTTACTTATAGGGTGGACTATTACTGAAGCTAGCTAGTCCTACCTTAGAGGTCATCTTCTCTCACTGCTGACTCAGGCTTTTCACCAAAATACCTCCCTTATAAAGACTCAGAAACACATGAGATACCTAGCCAAGAAAATCTCAGTTTCCTTGGACAAATTTCTATATACAAATTTCTATATAACTGACAACTTGAGCTAAGCCTTCTGTACAACTACAGAGTGGGTGCTTTCACAATGGCTACTCTATTGTATACACTGTAGTTAGTATTTGCCTCGGCCAAACTTCAGTAGGAATCGGCAATTTAGTATGCCAAACTGCCAAACCACAGGAATCTTATCGGATGAAAGAGATGTACTAATAAGCCATTAAATATGTAAAAAAAAAACCTATAGGCAAAAAGCTTAAAAAAGCTTTATTATCTTGGGTGTCATTTTTATAATTTTCATAACTGATTATCTTCTTAGTCCCCTGTACCCCCCCCACCCATGTGATGATTGCAAAGCTCTCACTTATTTAGGAAACGTAATACAGCATCACTAACGTCAAAGAAAAAGTTGCATTGAGCTTAATATTTAAACCGATTCATCTCTCAGTGACCCAATGCATTCAGCAGGGATCTCACTTCACAGTTTGCTGCCAATGTTCTATTTCGGGAAAGACAATATAACATAATACATCAAGCCAGGAGACGTTTTGTAGCTGATCAGCAGAATAGAACAGAAGTAGTAGTCTTGAAAATGACGAATCCTTAGAAGAATTCATCTTGATTAGTGAAGAATGCCAATGTGTATATAACGCACAGGAGGTGAACACTTTAATCAAAGGACAGAAAATTGATAACATATTGACAAACATCTTAATCAGCCCTGAAAGCACTTGGAGTCAGTAAATAATACGTTCTTATTTCAATACATAATTGCTGCGCGTCTCCTTGAATCAGGGAGAAATGAAGCTATTTCACCCATGTAATATCCAAAATTTGTTGTGGTTAGTTAATGACCCGTTTGCGGATTTAGACAAGTTTTGCACTTTTTATAGTCTTAACTCAATGGGAGACCTTAATGGCTCGACTTTGAACCCTTTCATGCGATAAAATCTTTTCCTGTTAGGACAATGGTCCACAAGGCGGCTAGTCACCCTCTTCTGTGGAAGACTGATCTTCTTCAATACTTTCCCACTGGTGATAAAAGAATCAATGGTGGTAAAACCCATGCGCTTCAATCTTCTAATGGTGGTAACTTCAGAAGACCAAAGCGACACATGGGTTTTACCATTGGCGATTCACTTTATTGCTGGTGGAAAAGCATTTGGAGAAGATTAATTTCCTGTAGAAAAGGAGCTTGGCCATGTGCGATTAATCTCCTCGTGGACAATTGCCGTAATTTGAAAACTGACTTTACCTTGCTCCGTACTGTGATCAGAAGTGAACTTTAAGGGATTTTATGTTCTGGCCAAGTTCATGGTAGACAACCAAAGGCAACAAAGTGGTAAACTGCAGAAATAAACTGTTCTCCCCTTTTCTCAATATCGCTTCACATTCCATTTTCCATTCATCTCTCTTATTTCTTGTCTTGTGTTCCCCCCCATCATCTTATGGGTCCCCCTTCTTTTTATTTTTCTCTTTTTTCTACTTCCCTATAGGCTTCTTTCTCCTCTTCATTTTCTTCACACATGGAATTTTGTGGAATACAGGATAACCTTAGGCAATGAAAACAAGGAAATGCTTATTTATTTTCATTTTCATGCACTGTTCTTTTTTATGCTTGTATATGCGTTTGTTATTTTGAACTTTCATTCTTGGAAAGTCCCTTTGTTACCTTCCCCACAGGCGTAAAACATAACATATAGATTGAATGGTTTCATTTCTAGCTTCTGCCAAGGACATGCACTGGTAAAATCATTTCACATGCTGTTAATCTATACATTATCAAACATGAAAGCTGAGTACTCAGGAATACAGAACTTTCTATCCACACTTATGTCTCCTTCCTTTGTTTGTTAAGTAATAGCCAATAGAAAAAGTAAAGTCAGGGTTAGACTCACAGAAACTTGGCTGCCAATACTTTATCATGTACGCACCCTATAAACACAGAGATTCCTTTTTTTAATGTACTGTACCATATGTTTTCTAGTAGACTTAGGGGCAGATTGATCAATGGTCGAAGTGAAAATTCTAATTTAAAATATTTTAATTTCAAGCTAATTTTTGTGTACTGTACTTTCGACTAGGGAATAGTCCAAATTCGATTCGAATTTGAAAAAAATTAATAAATGTGAATTTTGAAATTTATCATGTACGGTCTCTTTAACAATTTGACTTTGACCATTCGCCATCTAAAATCTGCTGAATTGCTGTTTTAGACTATGGGGGACCTCCTAGAACCAGTCAATTGGTGGACTTTGAAAAATCAAATCGAATTTGATTGAATGTGCTATTACTTTGATTAGTACAATTCGAATTCAGCTGACCTATTTGATCGAAAACGGGCAAAAATTTTTTAGTCTTTTTGAATTCGAATTTCGAAGTTTTTTCAATTTGAAATTCGACCCTTGATAAATATGCCCCTTAATGTATGGCGATCCAAATTACAGAAAGATCCCTAATCCGGAAAAACCTCAGGTCTCAAGCATTCTGGAAAACAGGCCCCATATCTGTATGCCTATAACACCTATAGTATTTTCTTTAGTTGGATCAGCTAAAGGCTAATCCAAGGTGGACAACTTTATACAAGGCCATCATTTAGAGGCAGATTTATTGAGATTTAAGTTGTGTTTTCCACAAAAAATCAAACTTTTCGAGAATATTGTGGAGTCAAATCTATTTTTCAGGTAAAAAAATCTTTTTTGATTTTTGATTTTTTTTTTTTTAAAACTTGAATTTTTCTAGATTTATGAAATCCTGACCTGGAAATAGCTTGAATCTGAAAATACACTAAACCTAAATCTAAAACCTGTCAAGGTCATGTAGAAGTCCCTTGAACCACTGGAAGATGTAAATAGCCTTCATGATGTTTTTTCAGAGGGTTTTACTCGAAAAACTCATTCAATTCTAATGTTTTTGATACAACCCAATCAATTCGAGTTTTTTCTTAAATTAGAAACCATTTGAGTTGAGTTCATTCGAGGTCTAAAAAACGTTAAAATTCAACCTTTGATAAATAAATCCCGTGATGTGACTGTGACTCCTAAACATTAAAATAAGCGGGATATTGTCCAATCATTTCATCATAACATAAGAAGCTGCGTATGGATAGCCTGGAAATTGAATTTTTTGGTTTGTAGAATTAAGAAATACTTTACTAAACTGCCCTAGAAAAAAATATATTTTACGCTATACAGGCATGGGATGTTACCCGGAAACCTGTTATCCAGAAAGCTCTGAATTACAGGAAGGCCATCTTCCACAGACTACATTTTATCCAAATCAATTTTTTGAAAATAATTTCCTTTTTCTCTGTAATAATAAAACAGTAGCTTGTACTTGATCCCAACTAAGATATAATTAATCCTTATTGGAGGCAAAACCAGCATATTGGGTTTAATTAATGTTTAGATTGTCTTTTAGTAGACTCAAGAAGTGATGGGCGAATTTTCTTGCCTTGTTTCACCGCAAAAAAGACGCTCATAGACTTGTATGGCATTGTGTGACATCCATAGACTTTATTGGGTGTCGGCAACATTTCGCCGGCGGCGTATTTTTGGCGAAACGAAATGGGTCAAATACACCCATCCCTAGACTCAAAGTATGGAGATCCAAATTACAGAAAGACCCATTATGCGAAAAGCTCCAAATTACGGAATGGCCATCTCCCATAAATTTTATTTTATCCAAATTTGTTACAATTATTTCCTTTTTATCTGTAATAGTGATGGGCGAAACGGCAAAAAAATTGCAAAAAATCGTGAAAATGGAAAGTTCATGAAAAATTCGTGAAATGCGCCTATTTTCATGAAAAAAAATTGTGATATTCGGATGTTTTCATGAAAAATTTGTGAAATTCTGACGTTTTCACGCAAAATCTAGCAATTCTAACCTTTTCGCGAAAAAACCGAGCATTTCGAACGTTTTCACGAAAAAATCATGAAAATCGGAAATTGTCGCAGGCAAATTTTCACTGGCGAATTTTCGCGAGAGATTCACAAATTTATTCACCCCAAATTCGTGCCTGGCGAATTTATTCGCCCATCACTAATCTGTAATAATAAAACAGTAGCTTGCATTTGTTCCCAACTAAGATACCATTAATCCTTTTGGGTTTATTTAATTTTTAAATAATTTTTAGTAGACTTAAGGTATGACGATTTCAATTACAGAAAGATCCCTTATGGAAAACCTCGGGTCCCCAAGCATTCTGGATAACAGGTCCCATAATTGTATTGCTGTATAATCTACTTGAATTGAAGTTTTACTTTTTATATCAAATGGAATAAGTGAGGCTATGAAACCCATCGCAACAAATACAAGAAAGGTTCGGAGTGTGCCGAGCAAATAAAACCCTAGTCGGAATGAAAAAGTTAGAGAAATCTACATCTGGAATACAGATCTTGTCTTTGGTGGTGGGGGGAGGACTTTTCAAACATTTACACATCACACCTCAGATTTATTTTTTCTTCTTCTTTTCTTTCTTTTATCTGATGTCTGAAAACCACAAAGCTCTAGGCAATGCTTCATAATGAGAGGAAGGAACATACCCAAAGGTACTTTTTCTTTTTTTTCCGGTGCCATCAAAACAGAACGAAATCTACCTGTGAATGGAATATATACGGTATAGTTTTAGACCCCCCAGGGAATGAAAGTAGAAAAATAACATTGACAAGAGAAGCAGAAATGCAAAGAGCATTGTATAATTACCCCAGAGTAAGGATATTGTGTATACATCACTTATTCTCCTACATTTGCTTCAACCCTTACTATTACAGAGGTTTTTATCCGGGGTATTTCATTTCACAAACATACTGGGGATTCAAACTGGTTTAAAGGGGATGTATGGTCAAAAAATGTAATCCCCTTTGGTTTGGGGAGTGAATATAAGGATTCTTCAAATAACTATTTTTTATTAGCCAATTTTTAGTTTATGGCAGTGCAAATCATATCCTCCACATACCTGTTCATGCTTCAGCAGCGCGCCAAACCTTCACGGCCCGAGGTTGTTAGTCAGTGTCGGACTGGGACACCAGAAGCCCAACCAAAAAAACCTTAGACCAGGAGCCCACTCGCAGTACTATTATTCTTCCTCTCCTCACTCAACCTCTATTCTCCTAGTCTCTTTTCTTTATATACTATAATCTATTATTCCATCTATTTAGCCTCTTTGTTCTCATAGAAATAGGGAATGGCCATGAAATAGGCCAAATGTTTAGCAGCATGAGGGGCCACTGACACCTGGGCCCACCGGGAGTTTTCCAGATATGCCGGTGGGCCAGTCCGACACTGCCGTTAGTGATGGGCAAATTTGCGGTGAATTTCCGCATTTGCTGCCGACTAATAAATTTATGCAACTGCAGCGAAAATGTGCAGCGAACCGGTGCACATTTAGGCGCCAGCGTCAAAATTGGTGCCGTCGTCAGTTTTAACGCCTTTGAATTTATGCTGGCGTCATAATTTGCTTTTGCAAATGTTCCTCCATTTCTCGAATTTCGCTGGAAATTTGTTCGGCAAAGCAAAACGGACAAATTCGCCCATCACTAGTGGCCATCTCTTCTTCCTGGCCCATCTGACTCTTCTGCTAGTCCCGCCCGCCTACCAATGAAAAACGATTAGGCAGTCTTGTTTGCAGATGCCTGATCGATGTGCCTCACCGTCACTCCCACCGTTGCTTGACCGCCACCTCGTTTTTCATTAGTAGGTGGGTGGGACTAGCGTAAGAGGCAGGTGGGCCAAGAAGAAAAGACAGCCATGAGCTGTTAAGGTTTTGGTTCTGGTGCAACATGAGCAGGTATGTGGGGGATATGATTGCGCTGCGAGCAACTAAAAAACGGCTAGTAAAAAATAATTATTGGCAATTTGAAAAATCCTTATATTCACTCCCCAAAGCCAAAGGGGATTAAAATTTTTGACCACGTGGTCAACATGTATAAAAAGAACTAAAAAAAATGGACATGGATACTGTGCACTGACAGATCTTTTAAGCGTTTTTGACTGGCGTTAACGAGAACATAAGTGATTTCATTACTCGTTTACAGATATTTCTGGAACAGCTGGGGATTTATATTGACATTTTTTCATACTACTTTTTTCCTACGGTCTCGAGAAATATGTTTCTCTTCTTCTCGCAGACATGTGAGAACCAGACGAAAATATTTTTCTATACTTTAGGAAAAAAGCTGGGTTATTTTTTTTTTTTACCGGTTTTTAACAATTTACACTTTTTGAAAAACAGGTATGGGACCTGTTATCCAGAATGCGCAGGGCCTGTGGTTTTCCGGATAACTGATCTTTCCGTAATTTGGCTCTTCATAGCGTAAGTCTATTAGAAAATCTTGTAAACATTTAATAAACCCAATAGGCTGGTGTTACTTCCAATAAGGATTAATTATATCTTAGTTGGGATCAAGTACAAACTACTGTTTTATTATTATACAGAAAAACAAAATACTTTTTAAAAATTTGGATAAAATGGAGTCTATGGGAGATGGCCTTTCTGGATAACGGATCCCATACCTGTATTAGCAGGTGTCATTAGCGAATAAATTGGGCAGATGCGAATTCGCAGGGAATTTCCGTGTTTTGCCACTGGCAAATAAATTTGCGAAACTGCGAAAAAAAAACGAAGGCGAAAAATCTGCCACGTCAAAATTATTCGGACGCCCATTGACTTTAATGCATTTGGACAAAATAGGCGCGTGTATAAAAAGTGTTGCAGGCTCTGAAATTGACGTGTGTCAAAATAATTACTTTGAAATTCAATGGTTTTGAATTCGAAAATTCACTTTGATCTTTAGTAAATGGGCCCCTAGGTGTCACATTCCATCAATTAATTTTAAATTAAAAATCCCCAGCTGTGGTTTAGTTTGGCCAATCAGCCACAATTGGCAGAAAATTAAGTTAGTAGGCAGAGGAAAGACTAGTAATATTGCTTTATTCCTCCTCTCACTAGTTTAACCTTCCTTCGAATGCGACCCATCACAGCTGAACATCAGGTTAAAGTTACCGGACAAAAAAATAAATGTGATTCTAAAATGTAAATGTGTTAAAACATCGGAGTCGTTTTTTTTTTTGTTTTTTTTAAAAAAACCAGATGTTTTAGTCACAAATTTATATTCAGAAACAGGATTCACACCACCAACCCAGATCTCTGATTATTAATTCCATTAGAAATAGCTTATAACACTTTATAAGCAGATTTTTGTCATTTTATTTAACCTTCTTATTCCGTGCACATCCAAACATTACAGAATATATTTGGTCTAATAAACCTCAGCGCCGGGAACCTTGGAGACTTGCTTAGCTGTGATAGAGCGCTGCTTGGTTATTTGCCTAAGAAAGCTCTTCCCATTATTGACACTTGAGCACAAGCCCAGCTCCGTGACATTATGGCTTATTGCATATCTAGTTCTAAATAAAAGGCAGTTTGTTCATATTGGACTATTTGCACAATGAGGCTGTTTTATGGCTGTTTTTGAAGCAACTTTTGGTGCATTAAAATGAAGTACAGAGAATGGGATTTTAACTCTTTGTTACATCAGTCTTGGGGGCAGATTCACTAAAGGGCGAAGTGGCTAACGCTAGCGACTTTGCCACCTGCAGGGACATCGCCAATTCACTAACAGACACAGGCGCCAATTTGCTAGTGAATGTGATGGTCGCTAGCGTTGATTCGCACTCTATCGCCAGGCGAATATTTGCTCTGCTGAACGTTAGCTCTTTCGCCAGAGTTGACTTTGCCAACTCCTTTCGCCAGAGTTGACTTTGCCAACTCAGACCAGGCTAGATCTTCCTCAATCTCCTGTCACTTACATCATATTCTGTGAGCTGAAAATGCATTAAAGTTCAAAAAACACTGGTGACTTTTCCTTTTTTGAAACGGAATTGCCTGCAAAAGTACTAATTTTTTTTTGGTAACCGTTTTTCTCCAGACATTTCGTTACAAATGGAACATTCATTTTACAGTGGGCTCATGTGTAGGGCATTGTATTAATTCTCTTGTCTTTATTAAAGGGATCCTGTCATCGGAAAATATGTTTTTTTCAAAACGCATCAGTTAATAGTGCTACTCCAGCAGAATTCTGCACTGAAATCCATTTCTCAAAAGAGCAAACAGATTTTTTTATATTCAATTTTGAAATCTGACATGGGGCCAGATATTTTGTCAATTTCCCAGCTGCCCCTGGTCATGTGACTTGTGCCTGCATTTTAGGAGAGAAATGCTTTCTGGCAGGCTGCTGTTTTTCCTTCTCAATGTAACTGAATGTGTCTCAGTGGGACATGGGTTTTTACTATTGAGTGCTGTTCTTAGATCTACCAGGGAGCTGTTATCTTGTGTTAGGGAGCTGTTATCTGGTTACCTTCCCATTGTTCTTTTGTTTGGCTGCTGGGGGGAAAAGGGAGGGGGTGATATCACTCCAACTTGCAGTACAGCAGTAAAGAGTGATTGAAGTTTATCAGAGCACAAGTCACATGACTTGGGGCAGCTGGGAAATTGACAATATGTCTAGCCCCATGTCAGATTTCAAAATTGAATATAAAAAAATCTGTTTGCTCTTTTGAGAAATGGATTTAAATGCAGAATTCTGCTGGAGCAGCACTATTAACTGATTCATTTTGAGAAAAATGTTTTTTCCCATGACCGTATTGGTAACTTCAAGCATTTGCACCAACATTTATAACTTTAAATTACCCGCCATATGCAAATTGACCTAAGCGCAAGATCACTAGCAAATTTTGCTATGAACGCTAGCATATCTTCGCTATGAAATGCTCGAACAGCCGAAGTAACGCTAGCAAAAAGTAGCCAGTGTTCGACGCCCAGGACGAAACTTTACATTTTAGTGAATTAGCGTATTCGTAGTGAATTTGCGCCTGGTGAAGTGGTGAGAGGGGTGCAGAGCTTACGCTGGTGAAAATTCACCTGTTAGTGAATCTGCCCCTTGGGTTTTGTTTTTAAATACCTAGATATTTACGGACAGCTAGTCTGTAAAATGCAGGGTCGGACTGGGCCGGCGGGGCACCAGGAAAAAAAATGGTGGGCCTCAGCTCTTTTGGGCCCTGCCGGCCCAGACCCACTCCCTGCACTCCCTCTCCTTCCCTTCCCACAAAAGGAACGCGCACGGGGTGTCAGGACTTTACAGCGGGGAGCCCTGGGGTTGGTCCGACGCTGGAAAGATATAACTAGAACAGTTTGCTCCAGTACAGAAAATAATTACAAGCAATTTGCTAAGCAGTACTAGGCACTACCACCCCATTTAACATTACAGTCTTAAAGCCGTTGAAAGCATTCTGACTAAAGGTGGCTATAAATTTTTTCAATTACCATCTTCCCTGGGAAAGATCTTTCCAAGAATGATTGTTTGTTTCAATACACACGTGTAAAGCTGAATTGTCAGATATACAGGTAGAAACAATAGAATTCTACCTGTATCTGACAATTCATCACAAACAATGGCCAACGTTCGGGTGCCTTCAAAGGCGTCCAATCAAAATTTTCCAGCCAGATCGATGAGCCAACCGATATCCAAGTCTTCTGCTGCTATCCGTCGACTCGCCTCCCACCATACACGTACGAAATTAATATTGTTAATGTGTCTAAAGACACCTTTACTGATCGTTCTTAAAACCAAGGGGTAGATTTATCAAAACATGGATTTTTTTAGGTTCTTTCGATTTATAATCTGTTAATTATAATTAAAAGTTGGAAACTTGATTGCTTCAAAATTTGAAAATAAAACTGGACTGCAGTAAAATCACATTGTAAACTTTATATTTAACTGGTCTTTTTTGGCAAAAAAAATCACAAAACCACTGAAAAGTGGCATTACATTCAGCTGACATTTCTGTTTTTTCCAACAAAAAAAAACCTGCACGGGGAAATTCTAATAATGTCATTGGTGTTTTCGTTAAAATGTTTTCCACTGGCGAATTTCACTGCAAAAGTTTACCAGGTTAACTTATCCCCATTCATATGTATTTAGTGTAACAAATTTAAAATGAATCTTGAAAACTATTGTTTAAAAAAAAATTGCTTACAATTTGGAAATTCAACTCCCATTGACTTCTATAGTATGTGAATACACCAACTTTTTGATGTTTTTGAATCTTGAAAATTAAAGTTTTTCGAAAATGTTATTAAAATTTATTATTTTTGACGCAAATTGTGGTAAAGTAATCAAATGCAAAAACGGATAAATCTGCCCCTACCCCTTTCTGGCTTTTTTCACACACCCCCCCCCCCTGAGCTCTGGGCACTTTCAGGGTTGACAGTAGCTCTTAAAAAAAAAAATCCCCCTTGATTTGATTAATTCTGTAGGTAAATATGCAACAATTTAGATCAACCTTACATTTGAATTGCCACAATTTATTGCTCTACCACGAACGTGGATGACATTACGTTGATTAAAACAGTAGTCTAATTTACATTAGGCCAGGCCAAGGAATGCGCACCTCCATAAAATTCAGAGAAATATGGGAAATTGCCATTAACAGTCAATAAATAAGAAAACGCGATCACTTAGACAGTTTAATTAAAACATTACCAGTACTGAAGTCTCCAGCTGCATTTGCTGGTGCCCCAATAAATGAAGTGTATTCTTGGATTTATCACCATCATTAAACATACAATAATAGACCTTTTGCGGTATTTATTTGATTGGATTTAATGCTGAAGGTGGCACCACTACTTCTCATAACTTGGTAAAAATGTCACATAAATATGATTTATTTTACTAGAGCAGATAAAGCAAACAATTTGCCTTTGCATTTATTTTTGTTGGGTAGAAGTGTGCTGCACCTATTGATAGAAACTACGGTAGGAACCCTAGAGCTAGCGCCAGGTCTAGGAGGGACTTCCCAGCATCAGCAGGTGCAACCATTTATCAGAAGAGGCAGGTGGACACATTGGCACTTTAATGAATTGTTTCAATATACGCTCTACTTTGCATCCACGTTAGAGCACCTGCACTTGGACATGTGGTTGGAAATGACCCCTTAGGTCTCATGGACATGCTGCAGTGCTCTAAAAGATGTGGTTCCTATCAGTAGATGGGATGGTTTAGTCTGTATTATTGATGAAGAAAGTAACATCAGCATTTATGGGTGTCTGAAACTTAGTGGTATCATTGATGTCCTACACAACCCTTTTAGATATCAGACATTGACCTAAGCAAACACATAGGCATTTAATAGACAAAATGGGCATTCCTTGCTGAGCCTACTGATGCCATTCATCATGGGTATTTGCCTCCAAGTCACTTGAAAAAGGCTGTGAACTGAAACATGTAGTGGCATACTTAATTTTTGCAGAGTAGAATTTTGCTTTCTGGTGTTTCCTCCACTTTTTCCTTGGACCACTAGTGTATCACCATATTTTCTTTGGACCAATGGAAATTAGTGATTTTACTTACCTCAAAACACTATAATTGTGCTCGGCACCACTTTATCCATCCTGCCTACTCCGATGAATTGCATGCAAGTGCGTCTGTTGATGCAAGGGAGCCCTGGAGATGCCACCACATTCAAGGTGGTGGGAATTCCATGGTTTTCTCCCAGCTCCGTTGTGGTATATGGACATAATTTACACCTTACTTGGAATATAATGAAATATTTCACCTATATTGTCTTGTAGTGTGCAGTTATTGGTGGAGGTAACATTATGGTGGCGGTAACATTATGGTGGCATGCACAATGACATGGGAACTCAATGGATCCCCATCAGTTGGGTCCAAATTGTACAAGTAAATAATAGAACTGCTTGATAGTTTTGCCATACTAATATATTTATATAATAGTATTGCGTATTCTTTCTGTTGCATTTCTCTGTATTTCTCCTCTAGGTCACAAGTAAAACTATCCAGGTTATTTTTTTTTTTTTTCATCTCTTACACAAAAGTTATTAAAAAGACATTTTCATCAAGAAAATCGAATCATAAGACACAGCATTTAGAATAACGCTGAAATAAAATCCGTTTCCTGTACCATAGCTGGGAAATCCTATTATTGGAATGCATCTGCCTTTCATTTAAACCCAGCAATAAAACATAATTTTGGTTAAAGGAATTAACATTTGAATAACAAAGTTTTACTGTATGTTTGTGTGGCTGGAGATCCACAGTTGGCTTCCTATAGGATTGCTGTAAGTGCCTCTCCCTAATGCATTTGCCGACACACCCCAGAGAGTCTGGATGTAAGAAAATGTTTTGTGACAAGCGACAACGAGACGAGCTGTCTAAAAAACGAACTGTAGCCTTGAAGAACCCAGAAGTTTCCATTCCCCAGTGTATTCATGAAGTTGTGACATGTCTAGCCATGCTCCATCAAAAAAACAGAAAATAAGTCTTCAAACTGTTTTAGGTAGTTGTTTCAATTGTTAGTTTGTCTTCATTGGGTTAAACTAAAAGATGTCCTTGGCTCTTCATGTGATTGAAAAGAATATTGGGGTTGCTAAACTCTTCTCCATCTTCTTTCTGTCCATTACCTTATCAATTCCTCTGTGGCATGATTTCTCCAGCTCACTTATCATCAATGAAGAGCATGCATGGAAGGGAGCCCCCTTACCATCAATATCCAATCTGAAGCATCTAGGTCAGTGATCAAATCTTACGTCATGGTTAGTTTGACCTTCTGTTTGGGTTTATTGTCCTGCTAAAAGATTAATGTTATCCCAAGCATCCATTTTATCTTCTGTTTTAATAAGAAGTAGCCCCAGCATGGAACTACCACCACCAAACTTAACGGATAGTAACATGTTTTTTTAAGGTCTAGGCAGTGTTTGATTGCTCATGTATTGTTTTGAATTCTGTCCAACAAACCTCATGGTCTTGTTAGGATGAGATCGGGGATTGGACATCTTGTTAAACCAAAAGATGGTGCTTAATTCAGTGGAACCTGTTCCAATTGGCTAGGAGGAAATCTATCTTTCATCAGGTCAATGATCCCAAACAAAAGGCAAAAGAAGCATTGGAGTGACTCTGGGTCCTAATCTGGGACATGCTTAACCAACAAACCTGCAACAGGTTACTATAAATATGTATATAAATATGATGGTGTTGGGTGTCTGAATATTTAGCAATTCACTGTTTGTACAGAAAGAAGAAAAGCTAGGATGTCAGGACTTACCAGTATAATCCAGACGTAGAAGAGGCTGGAGCAGAAGTTAATGAACCCACAAGCGCCTCACACAACCGCTACCCACCTGGAGTGGAACAGGGAGCAGGGTTGTGGAGAGTAGCCAGTGAGACGATCAGCGAAGTACAAGGGATTAGGCAAAGTCGTAGTCAGGAGATCCGAGGTCAAAAGGCAGGCAGCAATATTCGTAAACGATAAACAGGCAAGAAGGTCGAGACAGGCGGCAGTAATCAAAGTCCAGGTTCAGGCAAGGGTCAGTAATTGGGAATCCAAAGTTCAGAGTCGCTAGGGTTTCAGTCAAATAACCTAATAACCAGGCAATGCGTGTTAATCTGGTTTGGGTTTAAATACAGAGGTTTTGGCTCCAAACTGGCGTCATTGCGCTGACGTCGCGGAACTGACGCCAGCACGTCCGTCACAGGCGTTTCCGCCTACATCCTTGCGCCCGCGACCGTCGCCGGCGCGTCCGCGACCGTCGCCAGCGTCCCGCGTCAGACGCCGACGCGCATTAGCGCGTCCGCGCCTGCGCCGGACAGGACGCAAGCGTGCGTTCTCACATAGGAGTTCCTCGCCTAATGTGCCAGCAGGTTTCTGTTGATGTTACTGTAGACCAGTGATGGTTTGTGAGCAACATGTTGCTCCCAGTGGCCACAAAGCTGGTGCTCTGGACTTTTCCATCCTCGGGGTTTAAAATTCAGAAAAATTCGTGATTTTTTAAAAGTCCAAACCATTTGTGAAAGATTTGGCCGAATAACGAACCGAAAACGAACCGAATCCGAACCCTAATTTGCATATGCTAATTAGGGGTGGGAAGAGGAAAACATTTTTTACTTCCTTATTTTTTGACCAAAAGTCCTGAAATTTCCCTCCCCGCCCGTAATTTGCATATGCAAATTAGGATTCCGATTCGGTCGGCTGGGCAGAAGGATTCAGCCTAATCCGAATCCTGCTGAAAAAGGCCGAATCCTGGATTCGGTGCATCCCTAAAATAAACCCCATATGTGCTGCCAAACAGACCCTCCTGTAGTCTGCCAGGCCACATAGGGACTACCAGCTAACAAATACAGCCCTTATTGGTCATTGGTAGGAACATTTGTGATGCTTGTGTTGCTCCCCAACTTTTATTTTTATATTAAAACCTGGTTTATGGGTAAAAAATGTTGGGGACCTCTGTTGTAGACTTAACATAAATGGCACATCTCCAACAGCTGAGAGTTTCTCTATGTACATATATATCAGATTACAAGATTCCTATTCATAATATCTAGGGGAGACAGAGGCCGCCACGTATTAGGAGAACAAATGCAGTTATCAAGTAGTACCTGGGTGCGGGGGGTGGCAGATTCCTCTGATATTAGTTAAACGCTCTTGTCAAATAAGATGGATTAGAAGCTGTAGGAAAAATTCAAGTGCGCAACGAAATAATGGGACAATCAGAATCACAGTTTAATGGTATAAGCCTGAGCCATTTCACTCACAGGAATGATACGGTTGGTTGGCTGCCTTTCTCTGTTTCCCTTTAGAAGCTGTAATTATTAGCCTTAAACCATTTGGCAAGTTTCAACCTGAACATGCTGTTGTTTTGGCACCAATCAAATCATGATTAGAAAATGTGCTGCAAGATTCCAATGGTGATCTAGAGCTTATCTTATCCCCATTGTAAGCAGCAGTCCTGCCCTGCTTTATGGCTGAGATTCTAGCTATCTGTATAACAGAGCATTTTGTCCCAGTGTCTGCACAGATCCTATTTGATCCCCATCGTAAGCAGCAGTCCTGTCCTGCTTTATGGCAGATGAGATTCCAGCTATCTGTATAACAGAGCATTCTGTCCCAGTGACTGCACTGCACAGATCCTATCTGATCCCCATTGTAAGCAACAGTCCTGTCCTGCTTTATGGCAGCTGAGATTCTAGCTATCTGTATAACAGAGCATTCTGTCCCAGTGACTGCACAGATCCTATCTGATCCCCATTGTAAGCAGCAGTCTTGCCCTGCTTTATGGCTGAGATTCTAGCTATCTGTATAACAGAGCATTCTGTCCCAGTGGCTGCACAGATCCTATCTGATCCCCATTGTAAGCAACAGTCCTGTCCTGCTTTATGGCAGCTGAGATTCTAGCTATCTGTATAACAGAGCATTCTGTCCCAGTGACTGCACAGATCCTATCTGATCCCCATTGTAAGCAGCAGTCTTGCCCTGCTTTATGGCTGAGATTCTAGCTATCTGTATAACAGAGCATTCTGCACAGATCCAATCTGATCCCCATTGTAAGCAACAGTCCTGTCCTGCTTTATGGCTGAGATTCTAGCTATCTGTATAACAGAGCATTCTGTCCCAGTGGCTGCACAGATCCTATCTGATACCATTGTAAGCAGCAGTCCTGCCCTGCTTTATGGCAGCTGAGATTCTAGCTATCTGTATCACAGAACATTCTGTCCCAGTGACTGCACAGATCCTATCTGATCCCCATTGTAAGCAGCAGTCCTGCCCTGCTTTATGGCTGAGATTCTAGCTATCTGTATAACAGAGCATTCTGTCCCAGTGGCTGCACAGATCCTATCTGATCCCCATTGTAAGCAGCAGTCCTGCCCTGCTTTATGGCTGAGATTCTAGTTATAGATGGAGCAGACTAGTTCTAGACATTTGGCTCATATGACCCCATCCATGTTATTCCATTTAATGACATCAATAGCACACAAGTGTATTCTATCAGAAGAAAACATTCCTATTCTTGCTAACACAGAAATATATGGGAGTTATCAACATTTTTTAAATAGAAAGTAAGGGAAGATGCTCAGGCATCACTATAATTATTGGTGTGTGACCTTGAGTGCTACAATGCAGCACGAATATAATCTTCATTCATTAACCCCTTTCATTGATTGAAAGACCTGTCAGATATAATGACTATGTCGGCATTTCCACTCGCTCTCGGAATCTGCCCACCAGGGGAGGAACTGGAATCGAGGCTTGTTTTCTAAGCTTGCATCTGTTCTATGCTGAAATCTAATCAACAATTCCTTGCTGAACGTCGGGCAGGGCCCATGCTAAACGCGGAGCTAAAATTACAATGTAGGAAATTGCATTCAGCTCGTTCTGTATTGACTTCTTTCATGGGACAGTTCAGCCATGTACAATAGTGAAATGAAAAGTAATTGGACCATTAAACTGTCACAACAAAGGGGTGCGACAGTCGCTACATGATTCCATCTTAGCACCATCGGCAGACGTCAAGATTACGTTTTTAGAAGCACTTGGTTCTGCCCAGACGGGATCTACATTTATATTTGTTATGTTCCAGATTCTTGTATATCTCAGCCTATAATATATATATATATATATATATATATATATATATATATATATATATATATATATATATATATATATATATATATTTTCTGTAATAATAAAACAGTAGATTGTACTTGATCCCAACGAAGATCTAATCTTTATAGGAGGCAAAACAATTCTATTCGATTTTACTAATATTGAAGTCGTTTTTAGCAGACTTAAGATCTGGAAATCCAAATTACGGAAAGACTTGTTATCCAGAAAACCCCAGGTCCTGAGAATTCTGCATAACTGGTCCCATACTTGTATTAGGATTGATGTCAAGGGAAAGGGGCCGCTTTTGTTTTCCACTAGATGGCAGCGATGGGTTGAAAAACAGATGTGCCGTAGCCCTAAGATTCTGATCCACATGATCCAGTTGGACTGAGTGTTCATAGTATAAAAGGCTCAGACTGGTAGAATAACTACAACTTTGCTCTATTGAAGGAGAACTAAAACCTAAAAATGAATTTGGCTAAAAATGCCATATTTTATATAGTGAACTTATTGCACGAGGCTAAAGTTTCAGCTTGTCAATAGCAGCAATGATCCAGGACTTCAAACTTGTCACAGGGGGTCACCATCTTGGAAAGTGTCTGTGACACTCACATGCTCAGTGGGCTCTGAGCAGCTGTTGAGAAGCTAAGCTTAGGGGTCGTCACTAATTATCCAGTGGAAAATGAGCTTCCCTGTAATATAAGCTGATGCTACAGGTTTGCTGATTATTAAATTCTGATGCTAATTGCACTGGTTTCTGTGCTGCCATGTAGTAATTATCTGTATTAATTACTAATCAGCCTTATATTGTGACATTTCTATTCTATGTGTACTGTATATTGTGAGTGGGTCCCTAAGCTCAGTAAGTGACAGCAGCACAGAGCATGTGCAGTGAATCAAAGAAGATGGGGAGCTACTGGGGCATCTTTGGAGACACAGATCTTTACTGCTAAAGGGCTGTGGTTGCCTTGGGCTGGTACAGAAGCACAAAACATAATGTACAACATTTCTAGCTACTTCTTTAGTTAAGCTTTTGTTCTCCTTTTAAGCATGTTTTAATGCACTCTAGCAACTGCCATCCAATGTCATGTGTGCAGTGTTGGACTGGACCAGTGGAAGACTGGGAAATAATCCAACAGGCCGCTCCGACACAGGCCCACTCCACTGCTTGAACTGTCCCCTCTCCCCATCTGGACCATCCCCTCTCCCTGATAGTAGGATAAACGGGAGGTAAAAATGTACAGGGTACAGGCAGGGGTGATTTTGGGGCTAGATCCCGACCCCCCCCTCTCCCGTCCATGCTTAAAAAGCAGCATCGGAGTGTGTCAAAGGGGGGTAGCATCGCTAGTGCATTGAGCGCAATTGCACTCTCTGCACTAGTGGCTCTTAGAGTTACAAGAGGCGGCTTTTTGCCACCACTTGTAACTAGCTACTTACTGCCACCTTGCCTCATGGCAGAAGCTGCTCTGGGTGTGGGGGGGTGGGGCAGTGGTGGGTGCTGGGCCCTTCAAGTGGGCCCCGGATGCCCTAGTCCGACCCTGCATGTGTGCACGTATGTATACAAATAATGTCACCCCACACGCACAAAACAATGTGTCACTTATGGCACTGCACACAAATTGTGCATAGTTTAGAAAAAAGAAATGAAGGATAAGTTTTTATATGTAGCATATACAGAACAAATGCAATAGTTGTACCCGTTGATGGTCCCATAGGTTTCAGGTGCTGCTCTTTGCACAGACCTGTCATTTACATGATCAATAATGGGCAATAATGGGCAAGCTGGAGTGAAGCCGTGATCATGGCTCCATAGTGCCACTTAGTGTTGTGTTTTGTATCAGATTTCTAATGCAGCACAGAGGGCAAAGCAGGATTGAACTTGGCTATAAGAATAGCGCACGTGCTTAATATCCCCTTGTGAATGAGCCCTTATGGCTCCCGGCAGCTGCTACACATTTCCATTTCCAGACGGGAGAAAACGTTTCAGTTCCAAACACAATTCAAACAAGACCAACAAAAAAACTGGGACGTATTGTATTTTCAAGCTGTAAAATTATATCTCAACTCCCCAAAGAGGAAACATTTAGTTATAGTCATTGCTCATCCCTTTCTAATGGTTTATACCTTCATGTCGCCCGCACCCTGTCTCCGTGAATGAACCAGCCCGCTCCCCTCTGCCAATGATCAACGTCATTTAAATACCTGTGTAATTTGCACGTTTTTTCATTTTGCTTTGAGCAGCAGAATGTTGCAGGGGCCATATGTTCTGTTCCACCGAGAGGGAGATCACATGGCGGCTTTAGGTAATACATTGGCCTAATAAAGCTGGTTCCTTTTAGTATCTTATTACCAGTATTATATCTGTGACCCGGGATGGTTGAGTATATTTCGGCGTCATATTAACGGCACAATCTCTGTTAGCGGGGACAGTAAAATAAGAAACAACAGGAGTATATTTTAACCTTTATTGGATAAAGCCTAGGTGCTTTGCTGTAACTGAAAGGGGAAAAACATAGTCCTTATCCCAAATACTAGATTTGATATAATTAGATGAAAACAGAGACACCTTGTGGTTGAACTACCGAATCGATTTCTCATTATAACGAAACGGAAGTGCAGTCATTGCTCCGATTATTGACGTAGTAAATAACTAATATTGACTTCAGTGTGTTTTTCCCATTCCAGACCTGAAATTCCTTCAATAGTCAGAAATGATTTATTTATGGGAGAAAACAGTGTATATTATTGTGTATTAGGGTGTTGTCTACATTGCTGGGAAGCAAAATGACACCCATACACGGGGCACTTTGGTATGAACCCAAGTGTCAGTTGTGTCTGGAAAAAAGGAATAGAAAATAAAAGGAAAGTGCAGTATAATCAGGTGCTTTGTATTGCCTACCCTTGCACTGGATATCCCCTACCTCTCTTGCTTTAAGGGTGGTTATAGGCCATTTCTAAGCAACTTTTTATTTGAACTTCATTTTTCCTTTTTATAGTTATTCAGTTATTTGCCTTTTTTTTCTGACTCTCTTTCCAGCTTTCAAATGGTGGTCGCTGACCCCCCTCTGAAAACATATGCTCTGTAAGGCTCCAAATATATTGTTATTGCTACTTTTTATCTTTAAATGAAATGTTGGGGAGCACCTCCCATCAAGTATGAAAAACAGTAGATGGTGTGCGGGGTCATGTAATAAATCACAAGGAAAAGAGAAAGAACTGACCCATATATTTGCACCCTCCCACCTGAATGTGTCCAAATACACTCTCGCGCGCTCTCTCTCTCTCTCTCTCTCTCTCTCTCTCTCTCTCACACACAATTTAACCCTGCGCCCACGATTCTGGAAGACTGGGATAAAGAAGGGTGAAGACCGATCATTCTGGACTCTCATTCTCTCACTGGAGGATCCTTGCATAAAATGGCCCATGAGAAAACTTTGAAAAAAAGTAATTTATTTAAAAGATCTAGCCTTGTTATTGTTGGACAACCGCAGTAATAAATAGAATAAAATCTTGAGATAATATTGGAAACTCTGAGCTTGCCATCTAGTGGATATTTGCCATACTACTGAGCAGGTTAAAGTCAGATTAAAGAACAGCAAAAATATATCTAGTGCCCTGCAAGGGGGAAGAATACTTTTTCTTACATGTATGCGTGTGTATACCGAGATCTCTTATGATAAAAAATTAATATATTAGAAAGTGCATGGACAGCCAACGTGACCGTTTGGTTCCATCAGGGACCTTTTAATTACATGTATGTGTGTGTATGTAACTCATATGTTCTATGTAAATAATTCATGTGATTTACATTTACTTTACAGTGCTACGCAATATGTTGGCGCTATATAAGTACAAGTTAATAATAATTAAAAAAATATATATATATATATCTTGGTCTCTCTGCCCGGGTGCTGCAGCTGGGGTCACATACGTAGAGCAGGAAATAGCAGCGCACTCCTGGGACTCTATTTAAAATCGATAATTTTATTCTGGCATATTAAAAAGTTTTGGCTTCTGTCTAGAGCCTTTATCAAGATTAAATGAAATAAATATACCAACCCCCGCTTGGTGTGGTTATAAACAAATGTTACAAATTGATGATACAGATGTTACTACTCGGTGGATACGATATATTATCAGATATATTATTGCAGCTTAATTTTAAAATATTCAGATCTCAGGGTTACCACAAGTTCTGATTTAAGACAATTTCCATAATTACTATCTTGGATTTAAAAAACAATTAACATAATACTGCTCATTTAACCCTTTAGGTGCCATAGTGCCTGGTTTTTTTTTATCCAAGAAGTTTCACGTTGTAACAATAAACAAGATCTGTCTCCACCTCTCCTTGGTTCTGGCACATGGCATCTATCTATCTATCTATCTATCTATCTATCTATCTATTCATCTATCATCTATCTCTCGCTCTCTCTATCTATATCATGGAGAAACTAATTATTTGGCTTTATGTGTTGAGCCTTTATATTAGGCTTTTATTTTGTTGGGGTGGTGGATGGGAATTTTGCATTTGCTAAACATAAAGCACAAATTTCCATCGACGATCTGTCTGTCTCATGAGCACACAAGCATTATAATGGCATTTTAACTGATAAAGTGCAATATTTTAGAGTCCTGTTCATGTCCAGTAGGGCAGACCCATGTCCAACCTGGACCCACTGACCTGCAACCCAACCCACACCCGCCACCCAATAAGTTCCCATTGCTAGACCTGCTACCTGACCCGGCCCACAAATAGTTTACTTACCTTTCTGTCCCGGGAGCCATGAAACCGAAAGGGACATCACGCGGGAGCTGAAACACATTGGTAAGGGGGCAAATTGTGCTTGCACCTTAGTCAGGTACCCAGACGGGTTACCCACGGAATTCCTGCATGAACTTTCTGCCCAAAACCCGATCACTTTGTGGGTATTCTGCGGGGACCCATGGGTACTTGACCCGACGCAGGACTCTCTCATACAGTATTTAGCACAAGTACCTTATTCCCATCAACAGTAAAAAAAAAAAAAAAATGGGAATGTGTTTGGGGTTGAAATATGTGATCCTTTAAATAAGGTGTTATATGAAACTATGCGGAACTTGGCTGATATTTTAGTTTGGTTCTCCCTTAGACCTGAAGAGTGTGTTGGCATGACTGGAATACTGTAGGTCAATCTCTCATTATTGATCATTGTTCTGAGCAAATCATTGGGCCCCCACCATGATGTTGGTGCTGCTCCAAGAATTACTAATCTGGGGACCCCCAGGTCTTCTGGCTTCATTTATATTAATAAAACAGTTTAAGGGACCCTCTGTCATTGGTTTTTACACTAGGTTTCATGTCCTTAGGGGGTATAACTTTAAAATATATTAAATCCGTTCCCGTCCTTTTTTTTAATTATTGGTTGGCAAAGGTGATAATGTTTTTGATCTATAAATAATATATAAATGTACATATGGATTAAGAGCCAAATCAAGACAACTCTAAACATGGTGTAAGCTTGGGTTATAGGACTGATGTGTGTGATGAGGGGGTCCTACAGTAGGTCTTCATGTCTATCAGATTAGTGATGTGTAGACTGAAACCCGCTGGGATCTGTGGCTCAGGCAGGTTTGGGAAAACTTCCGCACACGATTGCTGGGTTGAGCACTTCCTTCCACTCTCCTCTCTCACGAGTGGCGGCTCATGGGTAGTCAACGATTTTTATAGACTCCCGCCTGTATGGCCTGCCCCTTCAATTACGTCAAAGAGGGGCGAGGCAGGTACAGGTCTATAAACAAGGAGGCGTACTGGGTTAGGATAAGGCGAGGCAGGGTCAAGGTGTGGTGGAGGGGCCAATTAGGGTCAGATGGGAGAGGGTCGTTGTGGGTGGTGGAGGGGCAGGTTAGGGTTGGGTGCGCATGGTGGAGGAACAGTTTAGGGGCAGGGGCGGGTTAGGGACGTGAGTAGGAGGAGCAGGTTAGAGTCTGGTGCAGGTTGTAGAGGCACAGGTTAGGGTCAGGTAAGTTAGTGGAGGGACAGGTTAGGGTCAGGCGAGTTAGTGGAGGGGCGGGTTAGTGTCCGGTGCACATCACTATTACAAATCCCAGTGTGACTCCTTTGCTGTTCCTCTCAAGTGACAAACCTCCTTGTCTAAGCACAAATTGTTGGGTAAATTCATTGAAACACGTGGAGCCGCTTACATTTATCCCATTAAAAAAAGAAAAAGGGGTGACCACCCTTATTTTCCCCCTGAAAGATTGTAGCATATGGCACCGTATTTCTTTTTCAATGTAAAGCCACTTATCCACCTAAAATAAACTTTAAACTATTCTCATTCTTGTTTTACTCTTTGGCGTACTTACAGAACCAATGGCAGTTCAGTTCCAGTTCTTGTACAATAAATACTGAAGTCGCTACCTTTTGCTGTTATTATTCTTTAATAATTATAAGCAACACCTGCCCTAATGGTAATTAAACTGCAGTATTTCCACTTAATTATGATGTGGGGCCTTGGCTGAAACGAGGCGTCGATTAATTATACTAATCAAGCTCTTCGTTTATTTCATGCCACCATTTATACGGTTGCCGTACATGACAATACGCTCCCAATGCCTGGCACAGAAATAGCTGACAGCCTCTTAATTACGACAGGGTCATGGATGTTATCAAAATTAATACTTCTTGTAAAATGGTTTCTATGGCAAAAGGCTTTGTAAAAAATATAGATGGAATAAAGATAATGAGAACCTTTAAATATCACTGACTGACCTGCGTGCGGAGATTGTGAAGGTGCCGTCAATCATCGGTTTAACATTCTAAAATATGTTGGTTTGATGCAATCAGCAAGCGAATCAGGACTAATTTGTGCACTTGTCACTAAATTGGAAGAATTATCAACTGATTTTTTTTTCCCAAAGTAGAATTTCATTCTAACCTTTATTAATAACAATGTCTGTGTGACTGTAAAGTTACTACAAAGTTTGATTAGAGATACTGTTGTTCCTGTTTGTAAGTTACTTTTGGGTCTGTTCAAGACTTCTGATATATAGGAGATTACATGATTTATACAGGAGCAGAAAGCTAAATGTCTTGTAGTTACAAATATGGGATGGAACTACCATAATGTTTCCATTGGACAGAACAGTATGAGAGTATAGCTTATTGTGTGCCCAGAATATTCCTTCTCTGTATATTGTATTTATACATATGGGAAGGAGGTGCCATATTGTTTCCCTTAGACAGTACAGTATGCGGGTATAGCTTATTGTGTGCCCAGAACATTCCTTCTCTGTATATTTGTATTTATACATATGGGAAGGAGGTGCCATATTGTTTCCCATAAACAGTACAGTATGCGGGTATAGCTTATTGTGTGCCCAGAACATTCCTTCTCTGTATATTTGTATTTATACATATGGGAAGGAGGTGACATATTGTTTCTCTTAGACAGTACAGTATGAGGGTATAGCTTACTGTGTGCCCAGAACATTCCTTCTCTGTATATTTGTATTTATACATATGGGAAGGAGGTGACATATTGTTTCCCTTAGACAGTACAGTATGAGGGTATAGCTTATTGTGTGCCCAGAACATTCCTTCCCCTGTATATTTGTATTTACATTATACATATGGGAAGGCGGTGCCATATTGTGTTCCAGACATCTTATTTGAGCATTTTGCCCTTTTCAGATTGAAATAAAAGTTCTGCCTGTTATCAATATACATCAATGAAATCTTTTTCATCTGTAGTTGCTCTTTCTGTATGTACCCCTCATCTTCCCCTCTGTCTGGGCAGGGTCCATCTGTGGTTCCTCAATCTGTATGTACCACTCACCTTCCACATTTTGCCACTTTCACAAAATGCAAAATTTTTCACAGATCAATGCAATATTTTTTTTCTTAAGTTGCCCTGACCTTGTGTTGGGAACTATATGTTTACTACAGGAATGAGAGGATGTTAGCTAGCAAGGACAGCCTGGGTCCCAATGAGGAGTGAGTGATTGGGATGTTTGATTGTGTACCAGTTAGGGAATCAGAGTGTTAAAGAAGCCCCTTAATGGCTAATGGCACTCAGAGGAATGTTGTGTGCATGTGAGGATTGGCCAGAGGATCCTTTGAGAAGTATATTTAGTGTAACTGAGAATTGCTGGTCAATTGAACCCATGAGAATGTTCAAAATGGGCCATGTCTACAAACTGGTGAGAGGGTTCATTTGTATTGTTTGATGGGAAAAGAACAAATCCCAAAGAAAGTAACATTTCAATGTTTAATGAATAACCAACATGTAACAGGTTTTTTTTATAACATGGTTAAATTTAAATTAAAAACAAAGATATTAAGAGAATTTACTTACTGGCAGGGATGAAATTCTAGGACATCAAGTATTCAAATAATACACATTTTTAAAAATGATTTACTTTTCTCTGTAATAATAAAACAGTAACTTGTACTTGATCCCAACTAAGATATACTTAATCTTTACTGGAGTCAAAACCAGCCTATTGGATTTAATTAATGTTTCAATTACTTAAGGTATGGAGATCCAAATTAGTGGAAGATCCATTATCTGGAATACCCAAAGTCCCAAGCATTCTGGATAACAGGTCCCATACCTGTACTAACATTTTGTTTAACTTCAGGATGGTCTAGTCCTTTGAATAATCTAATATGATTGGCTATTGGTTCCTTCTGGCTTGTGACGTTCTAATGTTCTGATTTGACAAAGGCTGGTCTAGCACAGAGGTTCCCAAACTGTGGGACTGTCCCCCTAGGGGCCTGGTTTTGCTCGGTGTGGGGGGGGGGGTATTCTTAAGAACTCTAGGGGTAGGTTTATTTAAACTCAAATTCAGGCTTTTGTAGAAAATAATGCCTTTGATTTAATTTTGATATTTATCAATAAAAATCTTGAAAATTAAAAAAGAATATTAAAAAAATATTGCTAAATCTTCCCCTTTGAGTGAAATGTGAGGATAATGACTGTGCACTCCAAGATAATCCTAAAAGTCTAGCTAGGAGGTCAATTAGGATGAGACTTGGGGGTGAATGTTTACACTGCCCTAGAGATTCTCAGGACTGTAGCTGATACACCAATGATTTCCTGTATTTGGAACCTTGTTATGAGCAGTGGGGGGTCCAAATAATCAGAGATTGGTCCTCCAAAAGTGGCTTGAATTATAATAAGTCCAACAAGCACTGTTCTACAGGTCTGAAGTTTCTAATGATCTTACTGGTTATGTAGATTCTTCTGCTTGACTGTTGGAGACTTCAAAGATGGCTGCATCAAACAAAAAAGGCTTCCCTATAGGAAAACATAGGAGTGGAGTGAAAGGGTAAATGGTAGAAGAAAGAGGGGAAATAGGTCACAATACAACAAAAAAACAATTTACAGATATGTAAAGGCAATGAAAGAAGAGTGATTGAGAGATCGTGGGCAGAAAAAAGGTTACCGTATTTGCTCCATCTGTTTTATATGACAGCAAAACTGCTATTTTCTTAAAACCAATAATCCAGTTACTTTATGTATTTCGGCTGAGTGCCTGGGCTTTATCCCATTTGTCCTACAACTGACAAATATTACACTTGCCAGTATTAATGTCTGCAACTTCTCAAGTTCAATAAACGGATCAATAGAATATGACAAACCAGCAAAATGTTTCACACCTACGCAATCTGCCATTTTCTTACCCGCCATGAAACAGAAGACTTGTTACTTCCAAGTCAGTCTTCATTATCCATAACAGAATTGTTTCCATTAAATTACAAAATATGTAATTTGAATTGTTCCAAACATGATAACTGATCGCACAACTAGGAAAATGGGTTTGTTCTAATGATTAAAAATTTCAATTCATTTCACGTAACTACACCGTGGTCATCAAATGAGTTGGTAACCAAAAAGGTCTATAGAGGTTTAGACTGAGGGTGTGACAAAATTGTATAGGGCTGCTGTATGTTGGAATCTGTAGAGCAGATTTATCAAATATACTTTTAGGGAGGGATTTAGGTGCCTTATAATGGGTTCATCTTTATTGCAAATGAACCAGTTATTGACTCTCACCAACTGATTTTGCTCTGACATCTAAAGTTGGAAAATCCCAGGACCAAAGACTGCCTTTGACTGCTGATGGGCCGTAACATGGTTCAAACTGATGTAAAGTGTTATTTTCTTCATTGCACACTATCATCTTGTCCTATAGTCTCCATCCTGTTCTTCTATCTGCCTATTTTCCAACTGTCTCTTATCATACCATACTAGTGAGAATTGAAATTTTTCACCAGGCATGGATTCACATGCCATAGGCAACTTTTTTCATTTAAGTGCTGAAAATTTCATGTAAATAATTATCGCTACAAAAAAATGTTCAAGCAAACAAGAAATCATGCCCTACTGTCTCCATCTTGTCCTGATGTCACCATCTTGTCATACTGTCTTTCCATTCTGTCCTACAACTCCCATCATGCCCTACTGTCACCATCTTGTCCTACTGTCTCTCTATCTTGTTCTACAGTTCCCATCTTGCCCTGCTGTCACAATCATGCCCTAATGTCTCTCCATCTTGCCCTGTTGTCACAATCTTGCCCTAATGTCTCTCCATCTTGTCCTACTGTCAATCTTGCACTACAGTCGCCATTTTGCCCTGCTGTCACCATCTTGCCCCGCTGCCACCATCTTGCCCTACTGTCTCTCCATCTTATCCTACAGTTCACACCAAGTCCTACTTTCTCCAACTGCCATAATTATCTTACATACAGCTCTCCACTTTGGCCTGCTGATCATCTTCATAGGACCTGTTTTCAGCCAGCAAAAACAACTTCTAATACGTTGCATACTATAAAAAATAACCGGCTATAGAATTTAGTACCATCATCGTAACTAGTGATGGGCGAATTTATTCGCCAGGCGCGAATTCGCGGCGAATTTGCGCGTTTCGCCGCGAGCGAATAAATTCGCGAATCGTCCGCGAAAATTCGCGTCAAAAAAATTCGCCGGCGTCAAAAAATTTTTTTCGAAAAACGGACGCCGGCGCCAAAAACGGGCGCCGGCGCCAAAAACGGGCGCCGGCGTCAAAAAAACGGGCGCCGGCGTCAAAAACGAGACGCCGGCGCCGTTTCGCGAATTTTTCGCCGTTTCGCGAATTTCGCGCGAAATTCGCGAATTTTTCGGCGAAGCGAAACGGCGCAAATTCGCCCATCACTAATCGTAACTGCTTAGAGACAAGTTTTGATTCGGTCACAATGTTAACAAATTGTAAGCAAAACCAGCCTATTGAGTTTCTTTAATGTTTATATGATTTTCTAGTAGGGGTGTGAATATTCAAATTACAGAAAAATCTGTTATTCGAGAAAACTCCAGGACCTGAGGAAAGCATATACAATATAAATATATATTTGCAATTGAAAGCAGTATCTCGGTGACACTTTGTGCATTGTTGGTTATGACTCTTGAAACAATGGCGCAGTATGCATCTCGCCCTTAACCAAGACAAATCCTACAATGACTTTTATATCCTTAAATCGGTAATGCTGTTGCAAACATTGTCTGTGAATAAAGTTCAAGTTTACTCAGTGACTGAAATGAAGACACTAGCCTCCACTTATAAACAGGGTATATTTTCCCTTTAACATTGTAAAATAAATGTTCTGAAGTTTACTTTTAAAACAAAGGTATGCAATGAGTTTCACACAATCTGTTTGTAAATGTAACAATAATATAGCAATTAACTAAAAGTAGTGTAATTTCTAACTATTGTGCCAAATTTAAATTCCAAACATGTTTGTGAATCAAGTGCTAGATGATGTTTCCTCTTCAGTTCATTCCAGATTTGCAAACTTTTTAGATTCAGTAACTCTTTTTGAGTTCCAGGATTTAGTTAGTCCCCTCTTAAATTCTAAAATGATATAGTGTAAACATATTGTTGGCCTTCAGACTGGGCCCCTTAGTTTATAACAGGGTTACATTAAATCAATACTACCCTGCTATAGTTCCAGGGGTACCCATGGCACAAAAACATCCACCCCAACTCTCCCCCAAACCTGGCCTTCAGACTGGGCCCCCTTAGCTCATAACAAGGTTACAGATATATAGAAACATTGGGGTAACAAGTCACCCTGCTATAGTTCCAGGGGTACAACAACCTTCACCCCAAATCTCCCCCTAACTGGCCTTCAGACTGGGCCCCCTAAATATTTGGGTAACAGTCACCCTGCTATAGTTCCAGGGGTAGCCAGGGCACAAATAAACACTCACCCCAAATCTCACCCTAACTGGCCCTAACAGTTATATTACTGTAACTGGCCTTCTGTCTGGTGTCTGATCACATTTAAATCATAGCATTCTTACAGATATATAGAAACATTTGGGTAACAGTCAACCTGCTATAGTAACAGGGGTACCCAGGGCACAAATAAGCATTCACCCCAAATCTCACCCTAACTGGCCTTCAGGCTGGGCCCCCTTAGCTCATAACCCAATGTTTCTATATATCTGTAACCTTGTTATGAGCTAAGGGGGCCCAGCCTGAAGGCCAGTTTGGGTGAGATTTGAGGTGAGTGCTTATTTGTTCCCCTAGATACTACTGTAACTATAGCAGGGTGACTGTTAACCCAATGTTTCTATATATCTGTAACCTTGTTAACAGTCACCCTGCTATAGTTACAGTAGTATCTAGGGGAACAAATAAGCACTCACCTCAAATCTCACCCAAACTGGCCTTCAGGCTGGGCCCCCTTCGCTCATACAAAACCGATATATATAAACATTGGGGTAACAGTCATCCTACTAAAGTTTACGGGGTACTCAGGAAAGCAAACAAGTTCTCACTTCAAATCTCACCCTACTTGGACACCATACTGTACCTCTTTTCCCTTTAACACATTGTTTAAGACCCTCCTGGGCATGGTCAATATCAAAGTTTGGGAATAAATAAATGTTTACAATATGAAATTAACAAAAAAAAAATACAATTTAATTGATATCACTCAGGAATCAAAGTCACACCAAACCACAATGGACAGACACATAGATTTGCAGATGGACACTTCAGATTTAAAAAAAAAAAAGAAACATTTCATTGTCCAGTTCATATGGTCAAATGTGAAACCAACGTTTCCTCAAATGTCTACAAAGCACATATTTTTAGTGAAGATATAAAAATTGCATCAGTGGGTAGAAAGATCTGCTCCGTTGTTGAAGTCAAGAAATCCCAGCCAAAATAGTTTGTGTCATTGAGTTCCTTGAAAGTCTCTATCAGTGCTCCGATCTGTAAGTAGGAAAAGTGTCCGTTCGGTGAAGTTTCTGAGGATTAGTGAGGTCTTTCCAAAGTATTGGTTTGTGGGAAAAGAAACAGAAATACTGAGTGTTATTATTATAGCCATTTATGTATTTTCATTGCTGATAATTAAATCAATATCATTAGAAAAATATAAAAATATTGAGTAACCTTTTTGGTCTAGAGCAGTGGTCCCCAACCAATGGCTCAACATGTTGCTCACCAACCCCTTGGATGTTGCTCCCAGTGGCCTAAAAGTAGGGGCTTATTTATGAATTCCTGGTTTGGAGGCAAGTTTGTGACCAAACAGAACTTCTTGTAGGTTGACAGTCCATATACAGTAGGAGCTACCAATGACCAATCACTGCACTTGGCATCCCGGGAACATTTTTCATGCTTGTGTTGCTCCCCAACTACTTTTACATCTGAATGTTGGTCACTGGTTGGGTTGGAGCTCCTGCTCTTGGGTTTTTCTAAGTAGTTCTGTTTGCAAACAAAACATAACTATACTAAAAGCTATGCATGCTTCTTAAGGCATTGATTCCCAAGCTAAAACCATCTTAACATTTTTGTTAATTAGGAGAATATCATTAGAAAGATATAAACAGATAAAAATATTGAGTAACCTTTTTGGTCTAGAGCAGTGGTCCCCAACCATTGGCTTGTGAGCAACATGTTTCTCACCAGCCCCCTTGGATGTTTTCCCCATTGGCCTCAAAGCAGATGCTTATTTTTGGTTTAAAGGCAAGTTTTGGTAGAATAAAAAACTGGACTGGCAGCCTACAGGAGGCCACAAACATCTTAGGGCTACCAAATAGACAATCATATCTTCTGTTTGGCACCCCAGGAACTTTTTCCATGCTTATGAGAGCAATTGGACTCTATACAGCAAGGTCTTTCTCTCCCTAGATACAGATACAGGCATGGGACCTGTTTTCTGGCATGCTCTGGACCTGGGGTTTTCTGGATAATGGATCTTTCTGTAATTTGGATCTTCATGCCTTAAGTCTACTAGAAAATCATGTAAACATTAAATAAACCGAATAGGCTGGATTTGATTCCAATAAGGATTAATTATATCTTAGTTGGGATCAAGTACAAGCTACTGTTTTATTATTACAAAATAAAAGGAAATCATTTTTAAAAATTTGCATCAATGGAATTGAATCAATGGAATTTTTTTAATTGAGTAGGCTGACCAGTCACTATGTTATTAGTGTTGAATAAAGTTATATGATCTACTGGTAAGCTCACGTGTTCACTGCCGTTACAAGCACTTGTGGGTGTAAACTGATTATAGATTCTATTTTAATAATTCGGATAATTGCACGAAACCCAGAGCAGATCAGGATATCTTCTCCCATTGACATCTACATGAACTCGGCAGGTCTGAGTTCTGAGTACTTTTTTTATTCGGACCCTCAGAGTTTAGTAAATTCCCAAAAAAAATCACGTTTTTTTCCCAATAACAATTCAGATTTTATAGTAAAAAAAAAACTAAACATTTTTTGAGTTTTTGGCATCCAGACTTTAATAAATAACCTCCTAAATGTGGAGCCTTACAAAGCATTTGTTTCTGGATGGGGTCAGTGACCCCCATTTGAAAGCTGGAAAGAGTCAGAAGAAAAAGGCAAATATTTCAGAAATTATAAAAAAAGAAAAAAATTAAAGCCAAATGAAAAGTTGCTTAGAATATAATTCTATAACATACTAAAGGTTCATTTTAAGATGACCCTCCCCTTTAAAGGAGAACCAACCCCTTTTTATTAAAATCCCCAACACTACATAGATCCACTTCCTTGCTCCACTCCCCAGCCTAGGTGTTACCCTGGGTAAATGCCCCTAACTCTTTACTTACCCCTCGTTGCAGATTCAGGGCATTGGAGTTCACGGGTGCCATCTTCTTCTCTTTGGTAATCTTCGGGTCTTATTCAATTTCCATGGCTTTCGCCGCATACACAGTTGTTCAGGACTGGAAGATTGCGCCAACTGCACATGCGCCTATACACCGCTCTCTTCCCAAAGATTACCGAAGAGAAGAAGATAGAGCCCGTGAACTCTGATGCCCTGAATCTGCAACGAGGGGTAAGTAAAGATTTATGGGCATTTTCCCAGGGTAACACCTAGGCTGGTAGGAACAGGTAAGGAGGTCTATGTAGGGTAGGTGATTTAAAAGGGGAAATATTGTGAAAATTTAAATTTAACATAAGCATCATATTGAAAAAATAAAGATTGAAAATACAATCAATTAAATATTCTGCATTGTTTCTGAAATAATCAAGTTTATGTTCACTATTCCTCTCTCAGTGTCTGTTTCTGTTCATTCTGTCTTCATGCAGCAGTTGGGTGTCAGATAATCATTGACAGTTAGATCCAATATATCTTATAGAAGGGGCTCCTTTTGCAAAGAAGAAGTATTAGAGCTCACTCTATTAAAATCACCAGAAATCATGTCTCTCTACATGCAGAATTTATGCAAAAGGCAGTTATTTTGTTAGATTTTGTTTTTACTGGAATCCGTTATTTGAGTGAGCTCTAATTCATCTACTAGGAAAGGAAGCCCCCCCTTTAAGATATATTGGATCATTCATCTGACACTCAACGGCTGCATGAAGACAGAATGTAGAGAAACAGATGCTGAGAGAGGAATAGTGAACATAAACTTGATTATTTCAGAAACAATGCCGAATATTTAATTGGTTGTATTTAGAAAGTTTCAGTATGCTGAAACTTATATTCAATTTTAATTTCCATGATAGTCCCTCTTTAATAAAAAGGGTTTGGTTCTCCTTTTAGCTTAGTACAGAGGGAAAACTGTTTTATAGACTTCATTGTAGTCTTCGTTAAAAAAACTTATGGTTCACACCACTAGATGTCCTCACTTGATCACTATTAATACTTCTGGCTTTTATCATAATGGTCCATAAGAGTTCAGAGATGCAAGTGTTGCGTATCTAGAGATGAGAAAGCAGAGAGCAAGTTCCCTTCTGCCGGATCATTATAAATTCAAACAATGTAATGTCGTTTGCAAGGTCAATTATATTGGTAATCAATAATGTGCCCAAAGCTCACTACGAATAATTGAGATTGATTGAGATCATTTCAAAAAACGTATTTACAGCAAATGCAATTTACCATTCTTTTATAAAGTTATTAAATTACACTTTTCTGATTTCCACTTGGACGCTTCACCAGCTCCTTAATATGTAAACGGAATTACCTTTCAGAAAGTGGAAATTAATTGAGCCATGCAAATGACAAACTAACAAAGAAGTAGTGAGAAATATTTTAATATATAAAATATTAATACGGGTATAGGATACCTTATCAGGAAACCCGATATCCAGAAAGCTCTGAATTAAGGAATGGCTGTCTCCCATAGACTCCATTTTATCCAAATAATCCAAATTTTTAAAAATGATTTCCTTTTTCTGTGTAATAATAAAACAGTCGCTTGTACTTGATCCCAACTAAGATATAATTAATCCTTATTGGAAGCAAAACCAGCCTATTGGGTTTATTTCATGTTTACATGATTTTCTAGTAGACTTAAGGCATGAAGACCGAAATTACAGAAAAATCCTTTATCCGGAAAACCCCAGGTCCCGAGCATTGTGGATAACAGGTCCCATACCTGTATATATAATTCTGAGATGTAGGTCCCCACTCCAGCTAAATATTCTTTCCTAAATGAAAAAAGCTGATTTATCAAAAATTGGTAACATTTCTGAGGGATTTTCTACTGTCGTGTAAAAAAGATTTTTTTTTTATATAATAACAATGGGGCACCTAAAAAGCCACAATGAGTGGAAACCCTTATTGGCTCACAGTTAAGACAATTTATCACACTTTAACAACAGATTTAAAAAACAGCAACATTCTTAAAGGGGTTGTTCACCTTTAAATTAACGTTTAGTATGATGTAGAGAGTGATATTCTGAGACAATTTGCAATTGGTTTTCATTTTTTATTGGCAGTTTTTCAGCTTTGTATTCAGCAGCTCTCCAGTTTGCAATTGCAGCAATCAAACAGTAGTACAGGTATGGGATCTGTTATCCAAAAACCCATTCTCCAGAATGCTCTGATTTATGGAAGGACCCTCTCCCATAGACTTAATTTTATCCAAATTATCCAAATTTTTAAAAATGATTTCTTTTTCTCTGTAATAATAAAACAGTACCTTGTACTTGATCCCAACTAAAATATAATTAATCCTTATTGGAAGCAACACCAGCCTATTGGGTTTAATTAATGTTTAAATGATTTTCTAGTAGACTTAAGGTATGAAGATCCAAATTATAGAAAGATCTGTTATCCGGGAAACCCCAGGTCCTGAGCATTCTGGATAACAGATCCCATACCTGTATAGAAAATATCAAATTGTATAATAGTATCCAGAAACTGACCACCTTGGGGCTGTATATGAAAAGTTATAGAGAACTTTCCAAGTCTACCCATAGTGGTGGCTTTTCAATATTATGAATAGTGATGAGCGAAATTTTTCACCCAAGTTTTGCCATGAAAATGACGCCCATAGGCTCCAATAGGTGGGGAAAAAATATTGTCACCCATCGACCAATGCATTCAGGCGAATTTTCACTTTTCCGAAATTTTGCAAACGGGTCCGATTTCCTCATCACTAATTATGAAGTAAAAAAAATTGTTGAGCGTCAAAATAATTTTGACGCCCATTGACTAACGCATTTGGACAAAAAACGAGTGTAAAAATTGTTGAGCGCTTAAAAATTGTTGCACGTCAATTATTTTGACTCCGGTTGACTTTGATGCATTTGGACAAAAAAGTCACAACAATTGTCTACAACGCTTTTGCAAAATTTTCGCCGTTTTTCCATGGTCTTTTTTTGGAGTTTCGCAAATTTTTTGGTGAAGTGAAATGGGACACATTCACCCATCACTAAATATGATACTTTCAGAGAATGGGTTTTTTTTTAGATGGGGTCAGTGACCCCCATTTGAAAGCTGGAATGAATCGGAAAAAGAGGAAGGCAAATAATTAAAAAAACTTTAAAAAAAGGTTAACGGTGAAGCACCACTGAATTTGTATTTTATTCATTTTTTTTCAATTGTATTGTTATATGTTTAAAAAAAAACACAAGAACAAAAAACTCTTTTGAAAAACTTGCAAGCCCCACATTGAATAAATTGCTTACATTTTACCCAGGACAGCTCCCACTGGCTTCTACATAAGCTTTTAGATGCCAAAGTTTTACTCTACAGTTTCACTTTTTTTGCTTAATACAATTTGAAATTTTGTGTATTTAAAAATCATGATTTTTGTACAAAAATAAAAATCGGAATCTTCATACCCTTCCCCTAGAGCTTTAACCGTCAAAAAAAGGGCAAGAGCAGTGCAAAATTCACCGCAGCATTATTTTTCGAAATTTCAAAAAAATAACTAATGTCTCTAAAGTAGGCATCACGAGTCTGTAGGTTACTCTTGGGTAAAAAAGTAGTTGTAGAATGATAAAATATAATATATTAGCTCAGCGGAAAATAATAGACAATTTGTTAAACATAAATCAACCTCCAGAATTGGAAAAAAAAATGACAAAGGCAAAATTGCTCGAGGCCAAACATTAAAAGATTAGCACGGAGAAATGATCGCGGCTCTCTGGTATAACGGACATGGACACAGAACAGATTGACAGCTGCAGCCTAATGTATTAATAGAGTTCCCTGAATATTTTCCCTGCTCTTTAAATTAATTGCTCTTTTCTCTCTTCTTTTATATATACCAGCAGCGGTCACAGAATGTGCAACTGTATAATTGAGTTGGGAGGCAGACTACTAAACTGGCTCTTTCTGTTCCTTTTTAATTAATTTATGCTTTTTTGCATTTAGAAATGCTCAATGATAGAGCCAACAAAAAATTACCGGTATAGGACCTGTTATCCAGAATGCTCGGAAACTGGGGTATTCCGGATACTGGATCTTTCCATAATTTTGTATCTTCATACTTTGTCTACTAGAAAATCATGTAAACATGAAATAAACCCAATGTGCTGTTTTTGCTTCCAATAAGGATTAATTATATCTTAGTTGGGATCAAGTACAAAGTATAGTCCTGCATTGGGTCAGGTACCCATGGAATATCTGCAAAGTTGGGTCGGGTTTTGATCAGGAAATCCCCAATTCCCTGACCATGTGGGCAGTCCGTGGGTAACCCACCTGGGTACCCGGCTATGGTGTTAGACTTGGCCTTCCCATCCTCCCTAGTGGTTTAGGCAATCTTTTTGTCCCCTCCCTGCTGAATCCGCACTGGAGTGATAGCACTTCTGGTCCCAGGCCGTAAGGTAAACCAGGTAGCGGCTCTGGGTAGGGAGATGTGTTGGGTGGCGGGTGGGGGTCAGGTTAAGGGTCAGCAGGTCAGGGTCGGGCATGTGTCCTTCTGATTGGACCCGTGCAGGACTGTTTTATTATGTCAAAGCAAAAGGGGAAAAAAAAAAAAAAATGTGAATTATTTGGATAAAATGGAGTCAATGGGAGATGGCCTTCCTGTAATTAGGAGCTTTCTGGATAACTAATCCCATACCTATATTATATATTTATATAACATATTCCCAGATGTTAGAGCTCGTTTACTGAAGGGTCAAGGTGCAAAAGGAAGGCTGGAGTACAAACATGGTGTAATGTGCAAAGTGCAAAAAGTAGCTTTGTTTTGGAGACTATTTGCCCATAATGAAACGTGCTCCTGGATTCCTGAAGCTGCCATGCAAGGGGAAGAGCATGGGCATAGCATCGGTGTACGTTGTTGTACGTATGGAATCTCTTTACTTGCACAGTTATTTTTGAGGCCTTATGGGCATAAGGCTCTTGAAGCACCCAGTACTTGCCGTCTGCTTTAGTTCTCTGCTCCCTTTCACCCCTGACCTGCACCTATGTGCCAACAAAAAGGCAACCAGCACAGCATGCAGAGTACACTTTGTACTACCACACTAAGGGGCCCTATTTTATGAATCTCAGCACACTAGCACTTGTGTTTACCCCATGGTACATGAGCAGGTGCACTGCAATGGATCCCAACATCATGACAAAACACAATAGGCTGGTATAAGAAAACATGGAGGCCCTGGCATCACAGGAGGACTGTATCAAGACCCCTCTGATATTTGGGCCAAATTTTCTTTTTCACCAAGGTTTCAGAAGCCTCCCACCTCATCACTCACCTTGCAGACTATAAAGTTGTCCTACGCTGTGTTGCCTTGTTATGTGCTTCCAATAAGCGCTACGTGGCAGGGGCACCATGGTGTTCAGAGAAACTGTCCGTTCACTCATTCTCATCTGAAGCTGTCAAGGGGAAGAACGGGAATTAGGACACATTATTATTGAATTTGACAATATTTCACTATTAACAGCAGATGCTGGAGTGGATGTGAGAGCTTATCTCTTGAAGACATGACTGAATTGTATTTATATATGAACCAAGTACCATCACTATCTATTTCTTTGGTTGGACTATTGATAGTGGTGCCTTCAAAGGTCCACAAGACAAAGTGATACCAAGTGCCCACTCTCACAATGAGGCAGTGAGAAATCGTATAGAGGTTATTTTATATTTTTATTGAGGCTTATGGTGGAAATAAAAAAGGACATTTTCTAATACTGCAGATTGTTCTTATGTACATGTATAGGGGTAACCCAGACAATGCACCAGTGAGGATCAAGGCTTCTCTAAGATCTGTCATTGAGAAATGTATCACCTGCCTCATCTGCTAGGGCAGTAGCGCTACAAGAGTTTGACATTCACACATAAATCATAAATGCACATTGTAAACTTATAATACAGGTATGGGACCTGTTATCCAGAACGCTAGGAAACTGGGGTACGTAGTTTAGATCTTCATACCTTAAGTCTACTTGAAAATCACGGAAACATTAAATAAACCCAATAGGCTGGTTTTGCTTCCAATAAGGATTAATTATATCTTAGTTGGGATCAAGTACAAGCTACTGTTTTATTATTACACAGAAAAAGGAAATAATTTTAAAATTTAATTATTTGATTAAAACAGAGTCTATGGGAGCTGGCCTTCCCATAATTCAGAGAACAGCTTTCCAGATAATGGATCCTATACCTGTATCTAATCATGCAATCCATTCAGTTCTCTGTCCTGTCTATATGGCGGCAATTGAGCAGGTCTGTTTTTGCACTGGGACTAATTGTGGTTCTTCAAGGTATTTTTACTGCCCACAGCTTGTCTAAAAGGATCAACATTTTATTGTGTGGCATCATTTGAATGATGTGGGAATATGTTGGTATAAAAGGAAAGTAATACATATAGAAGTTGGAGAGCGCATAGAACATATTGACGTTCAAGCGCTGAGGATTAGAGATGTCGCGAACTGTTCGCCGGCGAACTTGTTCGCGCGAACATCGGGTGTTCGCGCTCGCCGGAAGTTCGCGAACGTCGCGCGACGTTCGCCATTTTGGGTTCGCCATTGTTGGCGCTTTTTTTTGCCCTCTCACCCCAGACCAGCAGGTACATGGCAGCCAATCAGGAAGCTCTCCCCTGGACCACTCCCCTTCCCTATAAAAACCGAAGCCCTGCAGCGTTTTTTCACTCTGCCTGTGTGTGCTGAAGAGATAGTGTAGGGAGAGAGCTGCTGCCTGTTAGTGATTTCAGGGACAGTTGAAAGTTTGCTGGCTAGTAATCGTTTTGATACTGCTCTGTTATTGGAGGGACAGAAGTCTGCAGGGGTTTGAGGGACATTTAAGCTTAGGTAGCTTTGCTGGCTAGTAATCTACCTTCTACTGCAGTGCTCTGTATGTAGCTGCAGTGGGCAGCTGTCCTGCTTCTGATCTCATCTGCTGACTGCTGCAATAACAGTAGTCCTTGTAAGGACTGCTTTTATTTATTTTTTTGTTGTTTTACTACTACTACTACTACTACTACTATAAGAGCCCAGTGCTATTAGTCTAGCAGTGTTGGGGAGTGGGACTGGTGTGCTAATCTGCTGCTCCTAGTAGTTCAGCAGCACCAACTTTAATTTTTTTTTTTTAATATTCATTTTTTTTTATTTTACTTTTTTTATTTTACTACCGCTGTAGTAGTGTATAAGTTGACCTTTTAGGCATTATTTGCCCTGTAGGCATTATTTGCACACTGTTTTCTTCAACCCGCCATCGAGCTGTGTGACCTTGTTCACATTCTGTCTAAATATCCATAATATTACCGTCTCCAGAAAAAACACCGGAGTCACTTTTTTCAAGCAGCCATAATATATTTTACGTAATCCGTATCCACCGCTGTAGTAGTGTATACGTTGGCCTTGTAGGCATTATTTGCACACTGTTTTCTTCAACCCGCCATCGAGCTGTGTGACCTTGTTCCCATTCTGTCTAAATATCCATAATATTACCGTCTCCAGAAAAAACACCGGAGTCACTTTTTTCAAGCAGCATTCATATATTTTACGTAATCCGTATCCACCGCTGTAGTAGTGTATACGTTGGCCTTGTAGGCATTATTTGCACACTGTTTTCTTCAACCCGCCATCGAGCTGTGTGACCTTGTTCACATTCTGTCTAAATATCCATAATATTACCGTCTCCAGAAAAAACACCGGAGTCACTTTTTTCAAGCAGCATTCATATATTTTACGTAATCCGTATCCACCGCTGTAGTAGTGTATACGTTGGCCTTGTAGGCATTATTTGCACAGTGTTTTCTTCAACCCGCCATCGAGCTGTGTGAGCTTGTTCACATTTTGTCTAAATATTGATAATATTATCGTCTCTAGAAAAACCACTTGAGTTACTTTTTTTCAAGCAGCATTCATATATTTTACGTAATCCGTATCCACCGCTGTAGTAGTGTATACGTTGACCTTGTAGGCATTATTTGCACACTGTTTTCTTCAACCCGCCATCGAGCTGTGTGACCTTGTTCACATTTTGTCTAAATATTGATAATATTATCGTCTCTAGAAAAACCACTTGAGTTACTTTTTTTCAAGCAGCATTCATATATTTTACGTAATCCGTATCCACCGCTGTAGTAGTGTATACGTTGACCTTGTAGGCATTATTTGCACAGTGTTTTCTTCAACCCGCCATCGAGCTGTGTGAGCTTGTTCACATTTTGTCTAAATATTGATAATATTATCGTCTCTAGAAAAACCACTTGAGTTACTTTTTTTCAAGCAGCATTCATATATTTTACGTAATCCGTATCCACCGCTGTAGTAGTGTATACGTTGGCCTTGTAGGCATTATTTGCACACTGTTTTCTTCAACCCGCCATCGAGCTGTGTGACCTTGTTCACATTTTGTCTAAATATTGATAATATTATCGTCTCTAGAAAAACCACTTGAGTTACTTTTTTTCAAGCAGCATTCATATATTTTACGTAATCCGTATCCACCGCTGTAGTAGTGTATACGTTGACTTTGTAGGCATTATTTGCACAGTGTTTTCTTCAACCCGCCATCTAGCTGTGTGTATTATCGTTTCCAGAAAAACCAACTGAGTTTTTGTTGTTGTTGTTGTTTTTTTAAAAATAATGCCAGGCAAAGGCAGGCCGCCACGCAGAGGCCGTGCTAGGGGCCGTGCTGCTATGCAATCCTGTGGCCCTAGCAAATTGCCCAGTTTTAAAAAGCCAATGACCCTGAACTCCCAAAATGCTGAAGAGGTAGTTGACTGGCTTACACAGCACACCCCATCCTCTACCGTTTCTAACTTTACCACAACATCCTCCTCATCCTCCACTGCTATGGCCACCCCACGTAACACTTCCTCCACCACCGGTGCCCCTTCTTCACTGGGGTCAGAGGAGTTATTTTCCAATGAGTTTCTTGAACTGAGTAATGCGCAACCATTATTGCCAGAAGAAGATGAAGGAGATGAGGACCTTACACCAGATTTAATTCTGGCAGAGAACACGATAGAGATGGACATAATGAGTGATGAGGAGGAGGTCCCCGCTGCTGCTTCCTTCTGTGATGTGTCAGAAGAAATTGATGCATCTGAGGAGAATGATGATGAGGAGATTGATGTTTTGTGGGTGCCTAGTAGAAGAGAGCAAGAGGAGGGTAGTTCAGATGGAGAGACGGAGAGTCAGAGAGGCAGTAGGAGAATAAGACTTAGAAGAAGCAGGGAGGACAGCCCGCAGGGATCAGTAGGGCAACAACATGTATCGGCACCTGTGTTCAGCCGGCCAACGCACCCGCCATTGCCGCCAACTCCGCCAACTTCTACTGTTACCGCCAGATCGCACACTTCCAAAAAGTCAGCAGTGTGGGATTTTTTTAATGTGTGTGCCTCTGACAAAAGCATTGTAATTTGCAATGAGTGCAGTCAGAAACTGAGCCTTGGTAAGCCCAACAGCCACATAGGTACAACTTCTATGCGAAGGCACATGAGCGGCAAGCACAAAGCACTTTGGGAGCAACACCTCAAAGGCAACAGGCAAACTAAAAGCCACACTCCTTCTGGTCCAGCATCTTACTGCTCTACCTCTGCTCTCCTTGACCCGTCTGAACCACCCTCCACTCCGCCTTCCACCTTGACCACCTGTTCCCATTCCCAGTCATCTGCCACCAGCCAAGTTTCTGTGAAGGCCATGTTTGAGCGTAAGAAGCCAATGTCTGACTGTCACCCCCTTGCCCGGCGTCTGACAGCTGGCTTGTCTGCACTATTAGCCCGCCAGCTTTTACCATACCAGCTGGTGGACTCTGAGGCCTTCCGCAAATTTGTAGCAATTGGGACACCGCAGTGGAAGGTACCCAGCCGCAATTTTTTTTCTAAAAAGGGAATACCACACCTGTACCAACATGTGCAGAGCCAAGTTACCGCATCTCTGTCACTTAGTGTTGGGCCAAAGGTCCATATGACTACTGACGCATGGTCCTCCAAGCATGGTCAGGGCAGGTATGTCACCTACACTGCCCACTGGGTGAACTTGGTAATGGCTGGGAAGCAGGGAATGGGTAGCTCAACAACAACAGTGGAGTTGGTGTCACCGCCACGGATTGCACGCGGTTCTGCCACCACCTCTACTCCTCCATCGCTCTCTACCTCGTCTTCTTCTTCTTCTTACTCTGCTGCTGGGTCCTCCTTCTCCTCCTCCACACCTGTGCACCCCCAGCTCCCCCTAGGCTATTCGACGTGCCAGGTACGCCGTTGTCACGCTGTCTTGGGGATGACGTGCCTGGAAAGCAAAAACCATACCGGATCTGTACTCCTGTCATCTCTGCAGTCACAGGCCGATCGGTGGCTGACCCCACACCAACTGCAGATCGGAAAAGTGGTGTGTGACAATGGAAGCAATCTGTTGGCAGCGTTGAGACTAGGCAATTTAACACATGTGCCCTGCATGGCACATGTGTTAAATTTAATAGTCCAACGTTTTGTCTCCAAGTACCCAGGATTCCAGGACGTTCTCACCCAGTCCAGAAAGGTGTCGGCCCATTTCAGACGTTCCTACACAGCCATGGCACGCCTTGCTGACATTCAGCAGCGCTACAACATGCCAGTCAGGCGTTTGATTTCTGACAGCCAGACTCGCTGGAATTCAACGCTCCTTATGTTGGAACGTCTGCTGCAACAACAAAGGGCCGTCAACGAGTACCTTTTTGAACTGGGTGGTAGGACTGGATCTGCACAGCTGGGGATTTTTTTCCCCCGTTACTGGGTGCTTATGCGCGATGCCTGCAGGCTCATGCGACCTTTTGAAGAGGTGACAAATATGGTCAGTCGCACCGAAGGCACCATCAGCGACCTAATACCCTTCGCTTTCTTCCTGGAGCGTGCCGTGCGACGAGTGACAGATGAGGCTGTAGACCAGCGTGACGAGGAGCTGGAAGCGCACGATTTCTGGTCGGAATCACCAGAACGAACCCAGGCACCTGCTGCAACGCAGGGAGAGGTGCCAGAAGTGGAGTCAGAGGAGGAAGGTGGCTTTGTGGAGGAGGAGGAGGAGGAGGAGGACCAACAGGAGCAGGCTTCCCAGGGGGCTAGTGGTGACCTTTTGGGGACCCCTGGTCTTGTACGTGGCTGGGGGGAGGAGACCGTGGATGATGCAGTCCTTGATAATGAGGAAGCGGAGATGGATAGCTCTGCATCCAACCTTGTGAGAATGGGGTCTTTCATGCTGTCATGCCTGTTGAAGGACCCCCGTATCAAGAGGCTTAAGGAGAAGGACCTGTACTGGGTCGCAACGCTACTAGACCCTCGGTACAAGCATAAAGTGTCAGAAATGTTACCAACATACCACAAGTCCGAAAAGATGCGGCATTTACAAACCAGCCTGCAAAACATGTTGTACAATGCTTTTAAGGGTGATGTCACTTCAGGAACTCATCAACATTCCAGGGGCAGAGGTGCCAGTAATCCTGCCACGAGCACACCTGCAAGGACAAAGCCCTTTGGCCAGTCTGTAACGTCAGACATGCAAATGTTTTTCTGTCCAAGGCAGCGCCACAACCCTTCTGGATCCACCCTCAAAGAACGCCTCGACCGGCAGGTAGCGGACTACCTGGCATTAACTGCAGATATCGACACTCTGAGGAGCGATGAACCCCTGGACTACTGGGTGCGCAGGCTTGATCTGTGGCCAGAGCTGTCACAATTTGCCATGAACCTCTTGTCTTGCCCAGCCTCAAGTGTGCTCTCAGAAAGGACCTTCAGTGCAGCAGGAGGGATTGTAACTGAGAAGAGAACTCGCCTAGGTCACAAAAGTGTCGATTACCTGACCTTTATTAAAATGAATGAGGGGTGGATCTCGGAGGGTTACTGCACGCCGGAAGACTTGTTCTGACTTCTATGCAGCTGTCCTTCTCTTCAAGCCTCATGACTCCACACACAGCTGTCCTTTAGCGTCCTCCTCCTCCCTCCGCCACCGTTACAAACTAGGGTGCAAACCCTACTGGTTTAATTTTTTCTGGCCTCTGTGCTTCAGTGGCTGCAACCAAAAAAACTGGGCAAACAATGTCTACAAGGTCAACGTATGGCAAAAAATGACTATTTTCAGCATTTATATGGCATATTTTTTCTGGCAACTGTGCTTCAGTGGCTGCATCCAAAAAAATGCATATTTTCTGCATTTATATGGCATAATTTTTCTGGCCTCTGTGCTTCAGTGGCTGCAACCAAAAAAATGCATATTTTCTGCATTTATATGGCATAATTTTTCTGGCCTCTGTGCTTCAGTGGCTGCAACCAAAAAATTTATATTTTCAGCATTTATATGGCATAATTTTTCTGGCAACTGTGCTTCAGTGGCTGCGACCAAAAAAATGACTATTTTCAGCATTTATATGGCATATTTTTTCTGGCCTCTGTGCTTCAGTGGCTGCGGCCAAAAAAACTGGGCAAACAATGCCTACAAGGTCAACGACGTTGACCTTGTAGGCATTGTTTGCCCAGTTTTTTTGGCCGCAGCCACTGAAGCACAGAGGCCAGAAAAAATATGCCATATAAATGCTGAAAATAGTCATTTTTTGCCATACGTTGACTCAACGTATATGGCAAAAAATGACTATTTTCAGCATTTATATGGCATATTTTTTCTGGCAACTGTGCTTCAGTGGCTGCGACCAAAAAAATGCATATTTTCTGCATTTATATGGCATAATTTTTCTGGCCTCTGTGCTTCAGTGGCTGCAACCAAAAAAATGTATATTTTCAGCATTTATATGGCATAATTTTTCTGTCAACTGTGCTTCAGTGGCTGCGACCAAAAAAATGCATGTTTTCTGCATTTATATGGCATAATTTTTCTGGCCTCTGTGCTTCAGTGGCTGCAACCAAAAAAGTTTATATTTTCAGCATTTATATGGCATAATTTTTCTGTCAACTGTGCTTCAGTGGCTGCGACCAAAAAAATGCATATTTTCTGCATTTATATGGCATAATTTTTCTGGCCTCTGTGCTTCAGTGGCTGCAACCAAAAAAATTTATATTTTCAGCATTTATATGGCATAATTTTTCTGGCAACTGTGCTTCAGTGGCTGCGTCCAAAAAAACTGGGCAAACAATGTCTACAAGGTCAACGTATGGCGAAAAATGACTATTTTCAGCATTTATATGGCATATTTTTTCTGGCAACTGTGCTTCAGTGGCTGCGTCCAAAAAAACTGGGCAAACAATGCCTACAAGGTCAACGTATGGCAGTTGTTTAAAGAGAACAGTAGATTACTAGCCAGCAAAGCTACCTAAGCTAAAATGTCCCTCAAATCCCTGCAGACTTCTGTCCCTCCAATACAGAGCAGTATCAAGCAGATTACTAGCCAGCAAACTTACTATCATCTGTCCCTGAAATCACTAACAGCTCTCCCCCTACACTATCTCTTCCAAGCACACACAGGCAGATTTTTCAGATACATTTTTGCCCTTGATCCCCCTCTGGCATGCCACTGTCCAGGTCGTTGCACCCTTTAAACAACTTTAAAATCATTTTTCTGGCCAGAAATGTCTTTTCTAGATGTTAAAGTTCGCCTTCCCATTGAAGTCTATGGGGTTCGCGAACCGTTCGCGAACCGCTCGCGTTTTTGCGCAAGTTCGCGAATATGTTCGCGAACTTTTTTTCCGACGTTCGCTACATCCCTACTGAGGATAATTTCCAGGAAATGGGAAATTAGATATTTTTTTTTTAAGAAGAATATCTGTTCATAGTGTGTAGGTTTTATTTCAGGAGACTCGTGTTCTTGTGGCAATTTAATTAGAAAGAAGACTAGAATCTCCCGCATAAAGCAGGACAGGAGTGTTGCCTTGTAAGAAGGAGGAGAAGAAGAAGTGAAATATTGTACTGTACTTGTTCCAAACATGTTCCAAGCATACTGTAACTGATGTTACAAATACACCCAGCAGGGGTGTATTTACCATATAGGCACTCGAGGATACACAATGGCTGCCCCCCCTACTTAAGGGGGGGTGGCCATTGGATGCCTATATGGGAAGAAAAATTTGTGGGGGGAAAAAAAATCTTACTGCCCCTGCTGCCGGATGCTTTCCTACTAAAGCCGTCAGCAGAGGTGGGTGGTCCATTGATCATCTCACACAGGGGCGTTTGCTGGGTACCTAGGGCAGCACCGGATCTGAATATGCTATGGACTCCAGCATGCTTTAACCCTTGGTAATATATAGTGTTAATTGTAGTTTAGCAACATTTGGTAAACTCTAGGATGATCAGGGCTGCCATTTACATTTATGGGGCCCTATACTACTAGGTTTGCAGGATCCCCCCCCCCCCAAAGGCCTCAGTAATAAGCCCACAGATCACCATCTGTGCTTGCTGGGTAGTAAACACAGCCAAGACCTAGACATGGGTGTTCTTGACACCAATAGTCATACTCCTGTTCCTTTCCAGCAACACTCCATTATGCCAAATTCCACCCAATACTTGCCCACTCTCTCAAGCACCACCTATAATGGAATCCATGCATCACAACTCTTAGGCCCTCTTTACCACAGGGACCCTGACCCCAGTGACAATCAACTCATATGGTTTCCAATACCACATCTATGCTGACGATACTAAGATCTATCTCTCCTGATCTCAACCCAGAGCTCTTAACTGGGGTCTCCTCCTGCCTTTACGCTATCTCTACTTGGATGTCACAATGCTACCTTAAATTAAACCTCTCTAAAACTGAAATGGTTCTCTTTCCCCAACTAACACCTATAACATCCCAGAAGTATCTATCGTAGTAAACAATTCCACTTTCACCCCATCTGCCTTGGGGTTCTCCTAGATTCTCCCCACTCCTCATATCCAGTCACTTATTAAATCATGTCACTTTCACCTAAAAACATATCCAAAATATGATAATTTATCACCCAAGATGCCACCCAAAATTCGTATTCACTCTCTTATTAGATCAAGTCTAGATTGCTATAACTCTCTATTAATTGGCCTTCCCCTCCAGAGACTGTCACCTCTCCAGTCCACAATGAACATTGCCGCCAGGCTTATACACCTCAGCAACCGCTCCTCCTCACCATTCTGCACTGACTTCCGCTACCTTTCAGAGTAAAATTCAAACTAATGACCCTGACATTGAAAGCACTTCATAACTCTGCCCCAAACTACATTTCTGAACTCATCTCTATATACTCACCAACCGCTTACCACGCTTCTCTACTGACCTGCTACTCAGCTCTTCTCTCATTACCTCCTCACATGCTCACATTCAAGACTTTGCAACCCCTCCTCTGGAATTCTCTCCCATGGTCTCATGGACTTTCTCCCAACCTTTCTGCTTTCCAACAATCTCTTAAAAACACTTACTTACCCTTATTCTGTTTAGCTACCAAATGTAATACCATATGCTACATCGCTCACCTGCTTATTTCTGACCTTGCCCACTCCCACACCTTGTGTCTCAACTCATTCCCCTGTTAGATTGTAAGCTCTTTTATGCAGGGCCTTCACTCACTGTATTACAGTTACTGGTCGCTATGTATGTAATGCTATATGTTCTTTGTATAAGCACTTATTTTACAGTGCTGTAAAATATGTTGGCACTCTAAAAATACATAATAATACATAATGGGGTTATGAAGTATGGCGTTCTTGGTGTAAAACTTATTTAGATATCAGATATCGCATCTGTTATCTGGAAACTTTTATACACAAAGTTACAAAATATGTTCCAATAGAGATTTGTTAAAGGGGAAGTTCACCCTTACATTACCAGTATGCTGTTCTTAGCGATTTTGAAATTGGTCTTCATTATTTATCTTTCCCACTTTCAAATGGGGGGGTCTTTGACCCCGACGGCCAAAAACCATTGCTCTATGAGCTTAAAATGTTATTGTTACTTTTTAATAATTATCAGTCTATTCAGTACCTCTCCTATTCATATTCCAGTCTCTCATTTCAAACACTGCCTGGTTGCAAGGGTAAACAAGACCACGAAAACCCCAAATGTCAGAATGTCAACGTCTACATCATACTAAATGTTCATTCACAGAAGAACAACGCATTTAAAACAAGCAATTCTTTATTTTGGACAAATTATCTTTTTCTTTGTAAAAATGATTACTTTGTACAAGATTCCCTACCTGTATTTATAACGGAAATTAAACTAAAGGACACAGATTCATCCGCAAATAATGGTCATTGCAATCATTTTCCTTACATATTCCAGTAGATTGAAACAGATCATTTTGGCAGAAAATTGAATTAAGTGTAATGTGGGAATTTGCATGGAACGACTTACATAATTAAGAATGGTATCATTACAAAGAATGTTTTTACGGTGACTGGAACTATAATTGCCATTATCCTTTAGACATTTACATTATCACAATTCTATATGTACAGTACTATACAAAGTACACAGGAAATATAATGGTTTCTATTAATTTAATTTGGACAGAGTTGTGTATTTTTAATTTTCATAATTTTGAAGTTTGAAGGCCTAATTTATTCCATGTTCATAGTCACTGGTGTCATTCGCATGTCCACATGAATTAAATAGTCCAGCTTGAATGCAAGCTTATTTAAATTAAAATACTACATTTTGTGCATGCCAAGTGAGCAACACTAAGGGACATTGGTAAAAAGGTTGTTAAACTTAACTGAATTAACTTTTAGTATGATGTAGAGGGTGATATTCTAAGACAATTTGCAGTTAGTTTTCATTTTTTATTTAGATTTTAAGTTATTTAGCTTTTTATTCAGAAGCTCTCCAGTTTGCAATTTCAGCCATCAAGTTGCTTGGGTCCAAATTATCCTAGCAACTATGCATTGAATATGAATACGAGAGGCCTGAATGGAAAGATGAGTAATACAAAGTAGCAATAACAATACATTTGTAGCCTAGTCAAGTGACCCCATTTGAAAACTATAAAGAATAAAAAATGAAAGCCAATTGAAAAGTTGCTTAGACTTAGGGGTGGTTCACCTTTAATTCTGAGTCTGGAATAAAAGTTGATCATCTGAAGATAAGAGTGCAGAGGACACGTGCAGGGTCGGACTGGGGGGCCCAGGGCCCACCGGGACTAATGTCCAGGGCCCCCTCCGACCCCCCGCCGACCTCTCGCCCCTATATGAAGTACCAAGCGCATGGATGCAGTCGGCACTCGTCGCGCCTGCGTGAAGGCGCCGCGGCGCTCCTAAATCAACAGGTGCTGAGTGCATGCGGCGCTGCGCAGCGCCTGAAAAAAACCTTTTTTTTTCCCCGAATCTGATCGGGAGAGGGGACTGGCCCGACGGGGGCCCATTAAGGGTCGGGGCCCACCGGGTTTTTTCCCGGTGTCCCGCCGGGCCAGTCCGACACTGGACACGTGAGTAGTGATGAGCGAAATGTTTCGCAAAAATGAAGGCCCATAGACTATATTGGGTGAAAAAAAATTTGTGCGTCAAAAAAATTCAATGGATTTTCCCATCACTACATGTGAGTGATAAAAGTCCTCCCTATTTATAATGAAGATATCGGATACAGGAAGCGTTATATTTGATATATAAAGCCAGTGACGTAAATGTCTAATGGTTGACCTGTCTTCCCAATATTTATTGAAATTGTTTATGAATGAGGGCCCCTATACCTCCTGTCTGCTTCCTTTGTAGTTACACCCCTGTATAAAGCTCCAAAGTGATATATTTTTGGATAGCAGATGGCGAGTAGCAATATTAAGCTTTGCTTCTGCCACTCTCCAGCTATGTGGGATTCCCCTATAAATATCTCAGAATGTAGACTAAGTCCTTGTCTGAGCTTCTTACGTTGGTTGTGAAATTCCATTTAGAAGATACTTTGGTTTGGACACATTTAGAGATGGAGACATTCTGAAGACAAGAGTGAGGTGATCACGTGATATTTTAGCAAATGAAGATCGGGGTTTTAATGAGTTTGCCAAACGGCTTAAACTACTGGAGAGCAAAAACTCTGTTCACAAATTGCTATTTCCAGGGAACCTGTTCAACCCCAATTAAAATCCTTAGCATGGCTGCCTGTTAAGCAAAGGATAGCATATAAAATCCTTCTGCTAACATTCATATCCCTCACTCCTCTGCTCCTCACTCCATTTCTTCTTTTGTCTCACTGTACATACTGGCATCTCCTCCGCTCCTCATAGAGCCACCTTCTTTTCACACCACTGCCAGCTCTAGACTTAAAGAAAAACTAAACCCCCTAATAAGAAAAGCCCCTACCTAGTACCCTAGATAGTCCCCCACCCTGCTTCCCCCGTGCATTGTTCATTACCCCTAAACGTGTCCCGAATACATTGCTCACATATCGGTAAGTGAAGCGGAGCTCATGGGTGCCATCTTCCGGATCTTCAGTCCTCTTCCTTCCCTTCAGCAATTCACTGCACTTTTGGCGCATGAGCAGTCGATACGAACTGGAAAACTGCTCCAACTGCGCCAATATGGCGTCACTTACAGATGAAGACTGGCGATCTAGAAGATGGCGCCCATGAGCTCCGCTGCGCTTACTCTGCACCAATACATGAGGAATGTATTCGGGACACTTTCAGGGGTAATGAACTATGTTGGGGGGGCTATCTAGGGTAGTAGGTAGGGGCTTTTCTTACTGGTAGGGTTTAGTTCTGCTTGAAATCTTTCTATCTTGCTGCTCCTTACCTCTGGAATTCCATCCCCAAATTCCTCTGTAAGGATTGCTCTCTCAATCTCTTCAAGAAAAAACTAAAAGAAAAAAAAGTTTACCTTTTGAAGCTCTAGAACAGTGGTCTAATCCTGGTACCTATTGGACAATGCCTTTACCTTGTGCATTTTTAACCCTCCAATTTGTGCCTGTATGTTAGCCAGCCACCCAATTACATTGTAAGATCTAAGGGGCAGGGTCCTCCTTCTGTCTCTTACAACATAGCACTTAAGCACTGTGTACTGTGTTTATTTATTGTATTTATTATGCGACATGTCCTCCCTGGGCGCTTTACAAATAAAGTTATACCTACATACAAGTATGGATTACATAAAGATGTGTCCAGAGTTATCCAAAAATCTTAATAGGGTTATTCCAAATAATTGCCCTGAGGGTGGACAGACACGGGAAGTGCTCAAAGACTAACCACCCAGCTGGCCATCCACCTCAATAAATATGGATCACATATGATCATTAAAGTATGTCTACATGAAACTGTAAATATGGCTCTGAAATGGAAAAGGAAAGCCTAGGCAGTTCAGCAATTTCGAATCTACATCTATAAGAAGGGCTTTCAAGACAAAGCTCAAACCGTATTCCATTGGATGATACAGGGGCTGCTTAAAGGAGAAGTAGAGTCCTTTTATACTTGGGGGTGCCAAAAGTTAGGCACCCTAAGTGATCACATTTACTTACCTGACACCCCTGGTTGATGCTCCTATGAGGAGAAAACTCCACTGGCCCGGGATTCTTCCAGCGAGCACCACGGAGTGATTGTCTTGCGCATGCACAGTAGCGCAAAAAGCTAAATTTTAAGCTGGAAGAGGATCGCTCCATGGTGCTTGCTGGAAAAAACCCTCAACTGGTGCAGTTTTCTCCTGATAGGAGCAATGGCCTGGGGTTTCAGGCAAGTACAAAATGTGATTACTTAGGGGTGTCTAAAAATTACTTTGCGTCTCCGTCAAAGCTGCAAATGGTCTGCGTATGGGACCTTCCTGAAATTGACCATATATTTATGGCCAGTTTTAAAAACCCATTGGGCAAGGATTGCAGTAGTGCATGGGTATGCAACTCTCTTGATGGGTGTCCCTAGGTCCACATTATGATTGGATCATTGTCCCAGGGGCCAAAATGTCAGATCATCCTAATTTTTTCTAGAAAAATATCCTCTTGTCTGGTGAACTCACCAAATTAGTCTATAGTATAGTGTATGCCCAGCTTTTAGACAAGGTGAAGAGAAGTTCAGGAGGTTTTGAGCTGGCAGAAAACAAAATTTATGGCAAGAAAGGCCACGGATGGATGAAAAGTCCTTTAAAATATGTGAGATGAGATGGAGTGGTTAAAACCAGCAATTTAAAATGTAATTTCTGTAACTTGGACACAGAGGACAGCGGAGATGAATGGGACCAAAGGAGAAGATGTTTAGGAGGTTTACTATTCAAGTAGGTAAGGTTTCAGTTTGTTTGTCAGGGGGCCAAATAGAAGTGCATAATTGCTAGTCTAGACAGGATATTCATGGAGTTGTCTCATGTGAGATGGGTTACTTTTATTTTTAGGATTAGGCATCAGGGCAGAAAATAAACTGCAAGGGATGACTATTAAGAAGCAGAGAGAATGGAATGGAAGTTCTTCAGTGCAGTTCTACAGTTCTAATTCTATCAGGTGCCACATTTCTGGTCTCAGCCGACTCAAGCTCAGCCACTGCTGAACAAAGGCATTTATATTGCCTACTTGTTTCTGTTTGATCCATAATAACGTGGGTCTAAAGCCACTGGGAGCAGCTGTCATCAACTTCACCACTGACACTCCTCACTGGGGACACGTCAGCACAATTTATATATTAAGTAATGTATTTTGGATTAAGGGAATTAAGAGGGCACGTACCATGGAATTCTTGACACTCTGAAGCAGCCGCTCATGTTGCTCTGCAATTGCCAAGGCCGATGAGTGAACCTTGTGATAGATGGCTTCACCCTCTCTGGTCTGGAAGATAAACAGTCCCTCCCCTGTGTCACACATCCTGCCAACAAATAGAACACAACCAGTGTGTGTGTGTGATTAAGGGCTTGGATTCAGCAGCCAAACACATTTGTACATACCAGCTTGTCTATCACAATCAAACCTCAAAAATTGGGTCCCTGTGCAAACAAAGTAACTGATAAGAATGTTATCAACCTCAATGGCAATCTTCAGCTTGGAAAAAAAAAAATACTGCAGGTGATTAATTTGGATTAAGGTGATCTTGTCTTGTGCTGTTCTCCAAAAAAAAAGATTAGTGCTGCTTTAAAGGGATACTGACATCTCTATAAAAATATAAAGCTCCGCTTTAGCGTGAAGCAGAGGCTGCAATAAGCTTGGTGCTGTAGCTACACTATATAAAGTATCCGGACACCTGCTTGCCCAACATTTCATGCCCTATGGTCCTACACAACAGCCTCTACTCTTCTGGGAAGGTACTTCCTACTAGATATTTGCTTCCATTTAGACAAAGGCTATTGATGAGGTTGGGCACTTTTGCTGGGCATCAAGTCTGGCATTCAGTTGGGTTGAGGTCAGGTTCTTCCCATCTCAGCAAACCCATCCTGCACTGACCTGGCTTTGTGCGTAGAGTCATTATTGTGCTGATACAAGAAAGTGCCTTCCCCAGACTCTTCCACAAGTAGGAAGCATGAAGTTGTCAAGAATATCATTGTACCCTGTGGCCTCAGCCTCAACCCATTACTTAATTTCACCATTGGTGTTGTGCATTTAGGGAAAGTGTTCTCCTGCCATCTGCCAAGACAATGTATGGCATTACACAAGGTGATGTTATGTTTCATTTGCCTCTGATCATCCAAAAAAAACTTGACAATTCCTATGTTGTTCCTGTGCTGACATTGCTTGGTGAGACAGTTTGGAAGTCAACAGTGAGTGTCTGGATGTTTCCCTTATAGTCAATCCAAACGCTAGTTTGTTAGCACCAAGATTTTATGATGTACATTAATCACATTAACACAATTAAAACGTGGCTGGCCAGCCTACTCTGATTCATACATTTAATACCCACAATAAATAACACTTTAAAAACACAATTCATACACTTTAAAAACCAAGGAAATTCCTATATGGTTACGGATAAAAAAAAAAAAAAGTTTAAGCAGTTGGGGTTAAGTTGTTTTCAATGGATACGGTGTGGCTAATATACAGGATAGTGTCCATATAAAGAGCTTGAGAGGTATTACAGACAATCCAAGCTTTTTAGTTTAGCTTTGATGTATTTTTATTAAATATTCAGGCACTTATCATCCACATAGGTGTACGGCCCTTATATTAAGTGATAGATGTAGCAACATGTTCCTTATCCCTCAAAGAATATAGGACCATATAGTCTGTTAGTTGGAGCAAGATCTCAGCGAGTGGAACTGCAGAATGAAAGAGTGGAACGCTAGGCATATTAGAGTGGTGAGGGACAAGTGTGAGAGGAGAGCGCTGGAAGTTGGCATGAAGGGTCATCGCTACATCGGAACAGACTATAATTAAGGCAGCATGAGCTACCCAGACTGTTCCTAGTAGGGGCTAGAGTGTAGTGGGCTGGCGCAGGAATACAACACTGAGAAAAGAAAAGCAACAGGTGTGAACTTGTATATAATAATCCCTGAGCTTCAACCCTAACCGCCTATATGGTCCCATCTTATTTGAGGGACAAAGAACAGGTCAGTGACTGTTGCTACATCTGTCGTTTACCTTTAAATTAACTTTTAGTTTTAGTACGTTATAGAATGCCCAATTCTAAGAAACTTTTCAATTGGTCTTCAATATTTATTTATTTTTTTTTAAGTTTTTCTTCTGACTCTTCTGTCACTGACCCCATCCAAAAAAAATAAATGCTCTGAAAGGCAACAAATGTATTAGTTATTGCTAATTTTTATTATTCACTTTTTCTATTCTTCAAGTCTCTCCTATTGATATTCCAGTCTCTTATTCGAATCAATGCATGGTTGCTAGAATAACTTGGACCCTAGCAGCCAGATTGCTGAAATTGGAGAGCTGCTGAATAAAAACCTAAATTACTCAAAACCACAATCAATAAAAAATGAAAGCCAACTGTAAATGGTCTCAGAATATCAATCTCTACATCATACTAAATGTTAGCTCAAAGACGAACAACCCCTTTACGACTCCATTCCTTGGATTTAATAACGGATCCTTTGCCCACAGACCGTTTTGAAGATAGATTAGAAATGTCATGTTTAGACAAATACATGGGAAACATGAGTCAAGTTTAGAAATCTATATCAAACAATTGCTTCTTCATTTATTAAAGGGGTGGTTCACCTTTCAGTTATGTTTTAATATGTTCTAGAATGGCCAGTTCTAAGCAACTTTGCAGTTGGTCTTCTTTTTAGCTTTCAAATGAGGATCACCCCATTACAACACCACCCTTATATTAAAGACATACCTTACCATCCGAGATATTCACTAAGTTCATCTGTCATCCATAAATTCATACAATGACACAATACCATGTTACATTAAACTAAATATAAAGGATTTTTGAATAGCCAATGGTTTGACTTTACATCGTTAGTAAAGAACAAAGCTGAGTGCTCATTAGTCTATAAAGGTTTGATCTTTGCCTGGTGTTTTTTATATTTTGTTACAATCCTTGATAACCGCATCTAATTGTCACGGCTAAAGAGATAATTAGGTGCAACCAGGGATCTATGGCGTGCTTGTTACTTTTGTCTTTAGCTTTGCACGTTGGCATGTAAGGTCTTTCTATGACCTTCATGGACATTATAAAAAGCCCTTGTCTGCTCTTTCCTCTAATTCACCTGATGATAAGGTCGGCTTAAAAGCAAACTATAAATAAACAATTCATGTTTTATGCTTATTAAAAGAATTACCTTCTACGCTGTAGGATTCACATGATAAATAACGTTACAATTTCAGACTTTTGAGCAAGACGAGGGCGAGGTGGGTTAAAAGGACACCAAAACTAGACAATTAATGAATTGCATATCCTCTTTAAACAATGAGTGATGTTATTTAAAACCGTGAGGTTTGGGGAGAATTGATTTACTTCTCATCCAATTCTAGATGTTATCAATCAATGCTATGAGCCGGTGTCTGCCAAGGTGTAGGACATGGAGAGGAACCCACAAGAGAAAGCAGAAGATTATGATAATGTCAGCTAAAAGTAGCCAACTAGTCCTCCGCTATGAAAGAAACCTAAAAGATACCTACATGACCCCTTAAACAGTTTAAGATTGATATTATTTTATCCTAGCTAGAGGATATGCTCCGGAAATAAAGATCTTAATGGTTTTCACTCAGAACACAAATTGCCTCCAGCCACCCTTGTTGACCTCTACTTTTCTTGTGACGGTTTTTCCATTAGCCAGGGACAAGTTACAGTATTTCAGTAAGTGTTATCGGTTTGCATATTGTTAGGCTAAAGAGATGTGTCGACTCAAAGCTACCTTTTATAAAAGCAACCTTGTCCAATAACATTACAAAGAAAGTAATAAAAGGGCACTTTTTTATACTATTTATAAATAAAGGGAATTGAACACCAGGCAGTGAAAGAACGGGCATAACCCAAGCTCCCCTTTATGCATCGTATACACTAGTGATCGCCCATATCTTCCATTAATAGCTGAGATGATGGGAAAACTGGATCTATCTGGTAGAACTTTAGTAAAGTTCAAACAAATGGCAGCTAGATAGGTAATATGTACATGGGTTAAACCAGTATATGGAGCTTGTTCTTTCCTACTGTGATATTGCTACTGACAGTCGCTAATGTATTCTACAGCCAGTTGGTTGAGGCCCCTCTGCTGGAGGGAGTAATGCATGACTCGGCTTGGGGACAGTGATAGTAATTATTCAATAAATGAAGCAAGCCTTTTAAAAGGATAACATAAACCTAAAAATGAAGAGGTCTAGAAATGCTGTATTTTATATACTGAACTTCTAATTCCAGCCTTGAAGTACAGTAGCCTTCAAAGCAGTAACGTAACTAGGCAGCGTCATGGCCGGGTGCGTGCTGCACAGCCGGGCCGCCCCCCCAGAAGCGATCTTCTTACTGGCTGGCTACATCAGTGTGCGATCTGCCAGCAGGCCCCCGAGGGGGTCGGTCCTGGTCCGATCGCACCTCCAGCTCCCCCGGTAGTTCAAAAGTTGCCCCCAGCAGCTCCCCATCTTGGATCCTGTTGGGCCGTCATTCGAGTCTCAGTGGCACTGCACATGCCTGGTGTGTTCTGAGCTAAGCTGTGGGGTTGTTGCAAGAGGTTAATACTCTGGATATATATACACAATATATTGTGCAGAGAATCAGCTGCAAAGAAGATGGGGAGATACTGGGTGGAATCTTTGTAGGTGAAGATCTTCAATAAAGGGCAATGGTGGCCTTGGGTTGGTATGGAAGCCCAAACATGAATTGCATAATTTCTAGCTTCTTCTTTAAGCTTTTGTTCGCTTTTAATGGCGCCGTAAAACTCAACAATCTGTCCAGATATGTAACCGTTTTCCGTTTAAACATGCTCGCTAGGCACTTCTGGTACAGGTATGGGACTGATTTTCTGAGTTATTGAAAGTCTGTATACCATGGACTCCATTTTATCCAAATTTTTAACCAATAATTTCCTTTTTCACTGTAATAATAAAACAGTAGCTTGTACTTTATCCCAACTAAGATATAATTAATCCTTATTGGAGGCAAAACCAGCCTATTAATGTTTACATGATTTTCTAGTAGACTTAAGGTATGGAGATCCAGATTACGGAAAACCCCAGGTCCCGAGCATTCTTTATAACAGGTCCCATAACCGTATCTTTCTTTCAGAGCTCATTAGCAGCAAGTGCTGGTTTATTCCAAACTATATTATCTGGGCTCAAGTCATGAAGCAGTCTTGACTCCTGCAGCATCACAAGGGTATATTGCAACAATATGAGAGCTGAACTATAGTAATAAGTCAAATCAACTGGGCTTGCTGTTTTTTTATTTTTCCTTTTGAAAAAAAAAAAAAAAAACAGTCCAGCTGATTTGACTTATTACTATAGATATATCATGACCTGGATGAATGACAACTTTCACAGACAGAGGAGAATAGTGATGGGTAAATTTGTCCTGTTTTGCTTCCCCAAAAAACTTGCGAAACGGCGAAAAATTTACGAAACGCATTGGGCATCAAAATTATTTCAACGCCAGCGACAATTTTTATACTCACGCCTATTTTGTCCAAATGTATTAAAATCAATGGGAGACTGAATAATTTAGACGCGCGTAACTATTCTATTTTTATGACACAGCGGATTTTTCTCAACAGTTTCATGAATTTATTCGCCACAAACCCCAGAAATTTGCAGCAATTTCACCCTCCCGAATTTATTCGCCCAAGGCTAGAGGTGAACCTTAAAGGGATACTGTCATGGGAAAAAAAATTTTTTCAAAATGAATCAGTTAATAGTGCTGCTCCAGCAGAATTCTGCACTGAAATCTATTTCTCAAAAGAGCAAACAGATTTTTTTATATTCAATTTTGAAATCTGACATGGGGCTAGACATATTGTCAATTTCCCAGCTGCCCCAAGTCATGTGACTTGTGCTCTGATAAACTTCAATCACTCTTTACTGCTGTACTGCAAGTTGGAGTGATATCATCCCCTCCCTTCCCCCCCCAGCAGCCAAACAAAAGAACAATGGGAAGGTAACCAGATAGCAGCTCCCTAACACAAGATAACAGCTCCCTGGTAGATCTAAGGACAACACTCAATAGTAAAAACCCATGTCCCACTGAGACACATTCAGTTACATTGAGAAGGAAAAACAGCAGCCTGCCAGAAAGCATTTCTCTCCTAAAGTGCAGGCACAAGTCACATGACCAGGGGCAGCTGGGAAATTGACAAAATGTCTAGCCCCATGTCAGATTTCAAAATTGAATATAAAAAAATCTGTTTGCTCTTTTGAGAAATGGATTTCAGCGCAGAATTCTGGAGTAGCACTATTAACTGATGTGTTTTGAAAAAGACATGTTTTCCGATGACAGGATTCCTTTAAAAAACGACTTCACGATGCAGCCAACGCCTCTCGAAGTACAGTTTTCCCTAAAAACTCATTTCTAGGTATTTCACTAAGACCTATCGGAGAGTTTTGCAAATCCCTTTGAGCTTCTTCATCCTTTCCGTCGTCTCTCTATAAGCCCGAGCGGCAGCAAAGTTTGTTTACAAGATTGTTTTCCATTAGATAAAACCTGCTAATTAATTCCCTGTTTTCAAAGAGACTCGAGTTTCGTCTGTGTTCTAAAATTGTCCTCGTGTTCTGGAGATTTGCGATAGGCTTATTTTTGAGGTTTTTTTTCCCTCAAAATAAATCTTTTTCTGAGTTGTGAGTAATGACCCGATTTGCATATTTTTTTTGCACTGTCTATTTGTACAAGATAACGGAGATTTTAAAAAAAATATTTATATTCAAGTGTTGTTAAAAATAAAGCAAACATATTTTTTTTTAATCCGTATTTCATTCCAGTAATTTACATTTCACTTTGCATAGATATACTAAATGTTCTGCACTGCATTGTGCTTAGCATAAAAAAATACTAGTAATGACAAAGATTTATGATATCAATCTATAGAAGCTGTATCCAAACTAAGGAGGGGCTGTTCTTGCAGAACAGGGTGATATTTTTGTGATTTCTTTGTACAGGCAACTTGGGGTCCTATTCCAGCTGTACTACAGAGGGTCAGGATTGTTGCTGCCATACAGAGAGTTGAGAAGCACATCTCGGGTAGTAGTACCCAGCAAAACGCCTAAATTCCAATTTTTAAATGAGAATTTTGTTTGTCTAGTGCAGAAAGTACAACTGCCTATCGCAGCACTGAGCCCTAAAATGCCCCTGGCAATACTTGTGCTAGAATAGAGCAAACTTAGGGGGGCTGTTCCTGCTGAATTGTGCTTAGTACTGGGGAGTATCTATGCTGCCATAGTTTTATGGGATCTCTCTGTACAGACTATGAGCAAACTTAGGGGCTGTTCCTGCTGAATTGTGCTTAGTACAGGAGAATACCTATGCTAACATAGTTGTAATCTTTCAGTGGAAGGTTCAGATTTACATTTCAAGTACACAGAAACCCAAACAACCCATTGAAACCCAGACTAGAGACTGATCTTAAAGCAGACCCTTTGGCATTTTCCAGAAACTACAGTCTGGGCCTGATTTGGATAAGACTGGAATATGTATAGAAGAGGCCTGAATAGAAAGATGAGTAATAAAAAGTAGCAATAACAATACATTTGTTATTGCTACAGACCATCTGCTTTTTAGATGGGGTCAGTGACCCCCATTTGAAAGCTGGAAAGAAGGAGGCAAATCATTAAAATATATAACTGGAGACCAGCTGAAAAGTTGCTTAGAATGGGCCATTCTATAACCTACTAACAGTTCACTTGAAGGTGAACCACCCCTACTACTTTAGGAACCAGTGTAAATATTTATTCCAACATGAACAATAAATGGAGCCTGGAACTATAAAGTCAGGAGGGTTCTTTCTGTTCATAGACAAAGTCTAAAGACTGGTGTGTGGCAGTGATAGGGCTGTGCCAAGCTTCTTCTACAAATTACACATAAAATTGAGGCCAACTAAATTATGGAGTACAAAGAAGGACATCCATTTACATTACAATGACCATGGCAGAGCCCAGAAAAGGGAGAAATTGGCGCTGTTTTATTATTTACGTACCTGCCAGCTTCAAAAGTGAACCACGCCGGGTCCCTGCCGTACCTCCGAAGTGAACTCAGGGGCCACGACACCAGCTTCATCCTGGGATTCTGAATGTCCCATAGGCAGATATTCTCGAACGTTATCTGCAGCGTGCATTCCCCGTGGATGTCTAAATTAGGGGACGGCATCAAATAAACATTGAATCTCTCTGGAAGAGACAAGATAGAATGTGAGGCTTACATCTTCTCTAAAGGAGAATATACAAAGAAAAGACGTGATAAGCAGCAGCTCAGTAGGAATAGCCCAGCGTTGAGCAAGGGACATGAATTGGGAATAAGAATTTTTTATGGAACATCACATCATGCACATTCTGTTGTTTTCCCCCCAAATGCAGATAGTTTATTTACATTATTGTATTTAAAGGAATATTTTAAAATATAAATGATGGTATTAAAGATTAGATCAAAATACAGTTGACCTTTAAAAGCCTCATCTCTTAAGTGGTTTACAGGTAATAATGCAGCAACTGTATCACCATAATAAAAGCCAATATCCGATTGGTTTCTATGGGTCTTTTTACTGGTCCTCGCTGCCAACAACATTTTGGCATTACACAAGATCAAGGCTCATGGCATGTGGGCTATATTGCCCACCTATGTTATTGCAGCCGGAGGAGAAGCACCAGGACCCAGCCGAGGAACATGGTGTCAGTATGGACACTGATTATTACTAAATGTGATTTTTCTTAGACCCAAATCCACATGTAAAATGATTCAGAGAAGGAAGAATTTGTTTTGTTGTAGTTTGGCCAATTAGCCATCTAGGCTTGGGTTGAACCATGCATCAAAGTGTCCCTGCCTATGAGAGAAAAAGGACCTACTGTATCTAGCACTTAACCCTGAACTTGTTGCACAGACTGGCAAATTCTACTTGTATACTGACCCTTCTTTTCTTCTCGGCAGACCATTAGTTGGTCATATAGGTGGTCTACTCCTGTCTCGCACCCAACTAAAGTGAACCAAGCAGAAGCTGCCCTATCCGTAGATGGCCTTTCTAAAGAATGTTAGATAATGAGCACTATCACTTAGACATTTGTCTAAAGCTGGCCATAGACGTGCAGATAGCCTTCCTATCGGAATTGTGCGGTGCATTCTCCCGACCTACCACTAACCACTCCGATCAAATAAACATATGAACATAAGAAACAAATCAGGTGATGTTCTTTCACTGACAGCAATCGTATGAAAGTTATGTCTGACAAATAGTAGTTACACAGTTAAATCGGGTTAAAAAAAGACAAAAGTCCATCAAGTTCAACCCCTCCAAATGAAAACCCAGCATCTACACACACCCCTCCCTACTTTCACATAAATTCTATATACCCATACCTATACTAACTATAGAGCTTAGTATCACAATAGCCTTTGATATTATGTCTGTCCAAGAAATCATCCAAGTCCCTCTTATAGTCATTAACTGAATCAGCATCACAACATCACCCGGCAGTGCATTCCACAACCTCACTGTCCTGACTGTGAAGAACCCCCTACGTTGCTTCAAATGAAAGTTCTTTTCTTCTAGTCTGAAGGGGAGGCCTCTGGTACGGTGATCCACTTTATGGGTAAAAAGGTCCCCTGCTATTTGTCTATAATGTCCTCTAATGTACTTGTAAAGTGTAATCATGTCCCCTCACAAGCACCTTTTTTCCAGAGAAAACAACCCCAACCTTGACAGTCTCCCCTCATAATTTAAGTCTTCCATCCCTCTAACCAATTTAGTTGCACTTAGTCTTTGCACTCTCTCCAGCTCATTTATATCCCTCTTAAGGACTGGAGTCCAAAACTGAACTGCATACTCCAAATGAGGCTTCACCAGGGACCTATAAAGAGGCATAATTATGTTTTTATCCCTTGAGTTAATGCCCTTTTTTATGCAAGACAGAACTTTATTTGCTTTAGTAGCCCCAGAATGACACTGCCCAGAATTAAACAACTTGTTATCTACAAAAACCCCAAGGAAACTCCCAACACACTGCCATTTAGTGTATAACTTGCATTTATGTATATTATTTTTGCCAAAGTGCATAACCTTAGTGACAGTCTCCCATTGATATCGTCAGATCGGCAGAGATATCATCGTTAGCTGATAAACATTTTCTAACCTGTCCGATCGACTAAATGACCGATCCCCATGGCACAAAAAGTGTCGGGACACTCGAAATATTGTTTTAATTGAGGATTCGTATGGCTGTATCTTTTGCGTTTATGGGCAGCTTTAGGTAATAGTCCTCAGGCCCTTTAAGTCATCACTTCTTCCCTTTCAGAGGGAACAAGGTTTGGGCCAACTACTCGTTTCTCACTATGAACTTTACAGGGCTAACCCCACCCTCTTGGTTGACACTGAGAAATGCCCCCTTCATGTACCATGCACTTAAGGGACAGTTGCTCTATGGGAACCAATTTTGGAAGGCTGGCTAATACCTACCCAATATAAGGTAAGTTAATTATAAACCATTGCAGCGTTGTGCAAAAGGATGGTTTGTACTTACATGTTCAAAATAAGTACTACACTTCAGCCAATCAGAAGTGACTTTGTACTAGTCTAGTAAGGTTAGTAATGTGAAAAGGGGTGATTGGTTGGTACGTATGGGTTTTCAATGCAAAACAAAATTTGGGCATATATCTACATACTCAGCAAGTGATCGTAGTCTATTCATCCAACTGTATTATGATGCTTCACAGTTCACTGTTGGGTGTTTTTGCAAGAGACAATGAGGATGTGGATAACAGCCCAAATTAGAGGAGGAGCTTTAAATTTGATGTGTTCATTTTAAATAAGCTTTATATCTGAGTGACATGATTTCTCTGTGGTCTACAAGACAATACTCAACACACCAAAATGTCTTCTGAGGAAAGTATAGTAAGTAAAGGTGCATCATATATTTAGAACGATTGTTTGGCTTTTGAACCAATTTATTGACTGGTATCTATCATGTCTCTGAAATGGAAATATTTTAAACATATTCTTCTATGATTTTAGATCAAGAAACCCAACCACATCCTATGCTTACAGGCCTCCGGGGGGCCTATACTCTGTACTCTGCACAGGTGGATACGAAATGAAGTCTACATGTCTCTTTGATGAGTGTTGGACGGTATAGAAAGGTATTTTTGCTCCTCAACATCTATTATTATGAGGGATAATGTACCCCTTCTGATAAATATATCCAAGGATTATGTGACCATATAAAGACATATACAGGGAACTCTGAGTATTAAGTGATAATGTACCTCCTACTGTAAATGATAAGGATATTAGAAGTCACTGAGGGGTTCTGTGACCATATAAAGGCACAAGACTGCAGGCTGAGTTATACAGGGAATTCTGAGTATTACTCATGTATTATAAGGGATAATGTACCCCCTACTGTAAATGATAAGGATATTAGAAGTCACTGAGGGGTTGTTCTGTGACCATATAAAGGCACAAGGCTGCAGGCTGAGTTATACAGGGAACTCTGAGTATCACTCATGTATTATAAGGGATAATGTACCCCCTACTGTAAATGATAAGGATATTAGAAGTCACTGAGGGGTTGTTCTGTGACCATATAAAGGCACAAGGCTGCAGGCTGAGTTATACAGGGAACTCTGAGTATCACTCATGTATTATAAGGGATAATGTATCCCCTACTATAAATGATAAGGATATTAGAAGTCACTGAGCTGTTCTGTGACCATATAAAGGCACAAGGCTGCAGGCTAAGCTATACAGAGAACTCTGGAGTATCACTCATGTATTATAAGACATACTGAACTCCCTAAATAAATCCTCCTTACATTTAAGGATTTAAGTTTTCGAATACCTTATTATCTCTTCTATCTAGAAGGATAATCATTATCTGTTAAATAGATTCTTTTCTTTACTTCTCACCAGCAGTTTTTACAAATACCACTTCCTCTAGTCAACATAATATTTACTCACTCCATTTCCTCTATACACAACTTTATTTCCTTCCATCCATCATAGGTCAAAATGAAATTACCCTAAGCAGAAATATCAGTAGATATATTTCAATATCCTTCTCCATATAATACAGTATAATGCCGTCCCACTTTGTGACCACTATCTATAAATCCTTTGCTATAATGGATAAAATATACTGTATGTATTTAAACTCAGGTAAAGGCTTTTTCAATTCTTTTTCCCAACCGTTTACAGCAATACCAGGTTTCTGACTTGGATTAAGTACTTACTTGTCACTTACCATTTTGCTCTCTTTCCACACCAGTGGCCAATAAATCAGGTTCTCCTAGACTGATATCATTTATCCTTGTTCCCAAACATTCTGTATGCAAAACCTTGCACCATTCGTCAGCTTCAAGTTCTGCCCAATGAGAAAGAAAATGCACATGAAGAAGGGAGCCTTTTAGAAGATTGTTTATCGGTAGAGAGGAGAAAACCACTAAAGCAGTGGCTGTAGGACATTTTCAGTGAAATCCCCCCTTGTAGGCTTATGCTTCAAAGTCCTCTTTAGTTAATAACAAGCTTACTGAACTATAAAACCATTTACAGTCATTTACTGTAGCCTTAGTTCACGAATATTTAGGCATCAAATAACTTTCCTCATACATTTCACCATAAGTGACCTTCAATGTGGGCTTCAAATCCATCCTGAAGAACTAACATATGTATCAAGTTTGAAAAATGTCTATTTATGATGGGTTCTCTGACCACTGTCATGGTTATCTTCTTCTCTTTCTTAGCCTCTCCGGCCTCTTTAGCCTCTACTTATGCCTCAACAATCCTCAAAGAACACAGTGGTTTGAGGGGTGACTGTTATCTACTGGGGTATTATATATTGAGGAACCAGACGTGATTGTGGTCCCAGGCCAGGTCTGTATAGCCACGTACAGCTGTATTATGCCTTTTTTACCAGTAAGCAACATTCCGGTGTAAAAAGAGTTGGGGAGCAATGCTCTCGTGAAAAATATTCCTTGGTGGTGCAAAATAAGGGCTGCGATTGTCCATTTCGTAGACCCTATGTGAACTGCCAGCCCACAGGAGACTCTGTTTGGCAGTACACCTGGTTTTTATGCAACTAAAACTTGTCTCCAAACCAGGATTTCAAAAATAAGCTCCTGCTTTGAGGCCACTGGGGGCAACATCCAATGGGGTTGGTGAGCAACATGTTGGGGATCACTTCCTTAGACGGTCACTATTTATATAGAGGGGGACTGTTTGTGTACCTAAAATGCCAGGGTCTCTTTTGAATCTTTGTCCAGACCTGCTTGATGACATTGTGAGAGAGGTCTGGCAGAAATGGCTAAAGATGAAAATGACCAAGTAGAGAGGAATTTAAAATGTCTCTTGCTCATAGCCTTAACAGATAAAGACCATCAAACTATGGCAGCATAGGTATTCCCCTGTACTAAGCACAATTCAGCAGGAACAGTCCCATAAATTTGCTCATAGCCTGTACAGAGAGATCCCATAAAACTATGACAGTATAGGAATTCCCCTGTACTAAGCACAATTCAGCAGGAACAGCCCCTAAGTTTGCTCATAGCCTGTACAGAGAGATCCCATAAAACTATGACAGCATAGGTATTCCCCTGTACTAAGCACAATTCAGCAGGAACAGCCCCCTTAGTTTGCTCATAGTCTGTACAGAGAGATACCATAAATGGTAGAATATATTCGCCTGTACTAAGCACAATTCAGCAGGAACAGCCTCCTAAACTTACTCATAGCTTGTGCAGAGAGATACCATTATAAACACTAAGCACAATTTAGTGGGAGCAGCTCTAAAATTGCTCTGAACACAGAAAAACAGCAAAACCAAATCTAACATAGATATTATCCTGTACTAAGCACAACTGAGCAAAGTAAATCAAGAGGAGAGTGTCCCTGGGGCTCTGTCTAACAACTAGAACATGATATGTACCCCCCATGGAATTTTCTGTAGGGATTTGGCAGATGGTTTCTTATCAACAGACCATTCATGGGATATGCCTTGCAGCTAGATAAGCAATCTTACGTGCAATGGAGATGTTCCCTCGCATCATGACACATGTAAACTGCTTCTTATCTGGTAACTCACTCGTTGTAACGAAACGGCCTCTATTTAATAGAATTATTGCATTTACAGGATTTCTGAAAGTGAATTCCTTCAGCAAGAACCACCTTTATCTGTAAAGATCCTGTATATTCACCTGCGGGATTAATGTACCAAAACAGATCGGATCTCTTAATTTAAGCAAATGAACAACTGCTCCTAATTATTCTGTAAGATCAGGTTTAGCGAAATGGTGCCGGCATCTTGTTTTTGATGCAGGTGTCCGTTTTTTGGTCGATGCCAGTGAATTTTCGTGACCATTTTGCGAATTTATTCGCCAACTGCAAATTCGCGCCTGGCGAATAAATTCGCCCCTCACTAATCAGGTTTAAAAAAAAAAGTGATCAGTGTCAGAGTTCAGGTAGTGACTTGGGTTTTCTGGCATTGATTTGCACAAACCTGACCACAAAGGTAAGTAAATATGTCCCTTTTTTATTCAGTATGTGCATTTAAACTTCTATCATCCAAGCTTTGCAGGCTCACTTTGTACTCATTTGTGACTTGACATTCCCCACAACTGCTGCATTCATTGGCCATATTCTGAGTAGTTTTTCATTTTGTTACAAATAAAGCCAGACATTATAAATAGGGATGCACCGAATCCACTATTTTGGATTTGGCCGAACCCCCGAATCATCCACGATAGATTCAGCCGAATACTGAACCCTAATTTGCATATGCAAATTAGGGGTGGAAAGGGGAAATAATTTCTTACTTCCTTGTTTTCTGACAAAAAGTCACACAATTTCCCTCTCGCCCCTAATTTGCATATGCAAACTAGGATTCGGATTCCGTTCGGCCAGCATAAGGATTTGGACGAATCCTGCTGAAAAAGGGTGAATCCTGGCCGAATCCCAAACCAAATCCTGGATTCGGTGCATCCCAAATTATAAAAAAAAAGGTTATTTATAAAATATTGATTTGTTGATACATGTATGGGATCAGTTATCCAGATAGATTATGGAAAAGCTGTCTCCTGTAGACTCCATTTTATCCAAATCAACATTTTTAAAAGTGATTTCCTTTTTCTGTGTAATAATAAAACAGTAGTTTGTACTTGATCCCAACTAAGATATAATTAATCCTTATTGGAAGCAAAACCAGCCTATTGGGTTTATTTAATGTTTACATGATTTTCTAGTAGACTTAAGGTATGAAGATCCAAATTACATTATCCGGGAATCCCCTTGTCCTGAGCATTCTGGATAACAGGTCCCATACCTGTATATATAATGATTATTCATCCCCAGAACCTGCTTTTCCAGGAAGGACACTCAAGTAGTCAATTGGCTGCCTTTTCCCCTTATACAGATATGGGATCCATTATCCCGAAACTAGTTATCCAGAAAGCTTCGAATCACGGAAAGTCTGTCTACCACACGCTACATTTTATCCATATAATCCAAATATTTAAAAATTAAAATTAAGAAAACTTGATCCAAACTAAGATATAATTAATCCTTATTGGAGGCAGAACCAGCCTATTGGGTTTATTTAATATTTACATAATTTTCTAGTAGATTTAAGGTATTAAGATCTAAATTACTGAAAGATCCGTTATCAGGAAATCCCCAGGTCCCGAGCATTCTGGATAACACTCTGGATAATACCTGTACAATGTTACTGCACTGGAGCATTTATAAAACGTGTCTCCCTGACTCTAATCTAAGGGGCAGATTTGTCAATTTTCAAGAATGAGAAAAAAAAACAAAAAAACTTGAATAGACACAGTAACATTTTTTTAAAATCAAACACCACAAAAACATATTTCAAAACGTTTAAGAAAACTTGATCATGCTTATTACTGAAAAAAAAAACTTGAATGCAATAAAAATCACTTCATTCCATTGATTTTGTAAAAAAAAAATCTCAAATGAACTTGAATCTTGACAAAGGTAGTGATGGGCGAATAAGTTCACCAGGCGCAAATTTCTGCATTTCACGCCGGCGAATAAATTCACGAAACGGTCGAGCAAATTTGCCGGTAAAAATTCTGCCGCGTTAAAAGACACTCAAATGTTTTGAATTTTTGCCCGAAAATTTAGAAAAAGACGGAACAGACCACAAAAACTTAAAATTGACATAGATGTCTCTCCCATTCACTTACATAGGACCTCTTCAGGTCTGAAATGGTGGATTTTTAGATTCAAGCTTTTTGCTGCATGGGGGTATAATAAATCTAAAAAAAAATCTCTAAAAATTTGAATTTTCAAGTGAAAAAAAATAGAATTTTGCAAGATTTTAACATTTTGACTTTAATAAATAACCCCCTTAATCTGTACCCATATAATTACAAACTGATTTTTGGCATTTTAGAAATAAGCTCTTCATTTGTAACACGCACACACATGGACTGTTTAAATTTAAAAACTCAGATGCGATGTGAGTAGAAGGTGTTTTGTTAACATTCAAGCTATCTTATTTTTTGTGTTTTTCAACAAATGAATTTTAAAATCCAATTGAACAATGCAATTTTTTCTAGCCAATTAACTCAATTTAAGATTTTACAATTTTTAGAACAATGTTCTAGGCTTTAGAACCCAGTCAAAGGTGACCACTACCCCCACCATATATATAACAAATGTAACCTTGCTTTCTTGTAGAATTTTGGTGATTTCCAAGGTCCCCTAAGCTTAGCTTCTCACCAGAACTCACTGAGCATGTGCAGTGCCACTGACACTCAGAAGATGATGTAACAAGATCCAAGATGGGGAGCTGCTGGGACAAATTTGAATCTTTACCAGGAACTACAAGATATTACCAGAAGATGATTATAGAGTGATGGCAGTTTCAACAACATCTTCAGAGTAGTAGATATACTTTTTTAAATTTTTGGTTCTAAATCGAAGGTTTTCATCCTCTGATAATATTCTCTAAAAGAAAATACTATTTCCAAGATAAAGAATGAACCTTGATGAAAACCAGAAAAGCTTTATCTGTCTCCTTTAATAATTCATAGTGCATTCTTAAGGATAACGTACCGGATTCGCAGGCGAAGGTTTTTGAGGTGTCGTCTGTGAAAAATATGCCTACAGCGTGCTTCTTCGTGGTTTTGGGGAGCCGAAGCACATTTTTCACATTATTGAGTTCTGTGACCTAGAAAAAAAAAGAGCACTTTTTATATTAAAGCAGTAAAGAAAAGGAGTTGGTCGTATAAGGCAACAAATGAAATTCCGGCACAAAAAGAGGCAGAAATTACAGAGCTCAAGGGTGCACAGTTATAAAAGCAAAGGGGTTTATTGAAAGGTGCCGGACCTTTATTTAACACAAAATAACCCTCTGCATCAGCATAAACACAGGTTCTATTATTCATCAGTTGACTGTTTAGGCACTAAATTTGCACAATATCATTCTTTCAAATTCTGATACATAAACAGTGGGTATTGAGCCTGATATTCCTTCTAAAAGGCATCCCTACTGAACCTAAAGATAAATCTCTACTAGTAACCCAGGGGGACTGGGTTTGTATTTGGCTACAAGAATATATATATAATATATAGTATCATTTCCCCCATGATTCCTTGACTGAGGGCTAAAACCACTCATTTTTGTTTTGAAGGAAATGCTATGTGTGCATAATGCATATAGAGAAAAGCTTTTACTGCAATGCTTGCTCAGTGGAAAAAAATTTCAGCACCTTTTAGATCTCTTCACACTTTGGAACTGGGTTCTTCCATTAATTGTGGTGCCCAATGCAACAGAAATACAAATACCGGTATGGGATCCGATCTGGAAACCCATTATCCAGAAGACTAAAAATTACAGTAAGGCCATCTCCCATCCATTTTATCTAAATAATCAAAATTTTGAAAAAGTATTAACTTTTTCTTAATAATAATAATAAAACAACAACAACAACAATAATAAGTATCTTGTACTTGATACAATCTAAAATATAAATTAATCTTTACTGTTTAAATGATTTTATAGTAGACTTAAGGTATAAAGATCCAAGTTTAAGGACAGATTTGTTATCCAGAAAACCCCAGGTCCCGAGCATCGTGGATAACAGGTCCCATACCTCTAATAACTCTTACCTTTTATAGTACCCTCCCTCCACCCGAGCTCGACTTGCAGCTTCCCTTTAAAGACCTGCGCCGACCCGCCCCACCGATGACATCACAAAAGGGACGTGGCTAGCAGGTGCGCAGCTATAAAGCCGGAAGTCAGAAGCCGACAGTTGAAGGTGGCGGGCGGGGAGAGCAGGAGGAAGAGCTTGACCCGGACCCGCCTGCCACCCGCACCCGACACTGCACATCACTAGTAGTCACTAAGACTCAGGGATCCCCAACCTTTAGAACCCGTGAGCAACATTCAGAAGTAAAAGGAGTTGGGGAGCAACACAAGCATAAAAAATGTTCCTGGGCTGTCAAATAAGTGCTTTGATTGGCCATTTAGTAGCCCCTATGTGGATTTTCAACATACATTGAGACTCTGTTTGGCAGTGCACATAGTTTTTATACAACCAGAACCTGCCTCCAAGCCTGGAATTCAAAAATAAACTCCTGCTTTGAGGTCACTGAGAGCAACATCCAAGGGGTTGGAGAGCAACATGTTGTTCAGGAGCTACTGGTTGGGGATCACTGCACTAAGTGGACTAAAAATACTGATGTCCAACAACCACCATCAGTGCAGTCAACATAGACTGAGGTTCAGCCAATTAACAAACAGGGCAGCCTGGTTGCTCCATTATTGTCTTCTTGGCGATATGAATTCCCCTTTCCTTGAGAACTAGGGGCAAATTCACTAAGATTCGTAGTTGCGCCAGCGTCCGCTTCGCCGCACTTCGACAGGCGAATTTTCGCCAGCACTACGCAAATTCACTAAAATCCGAAGTTGCGCTCAGGGGAAACAAAAGGTTGCGAAGTTGCACTAGCGTTAATTCGCCAGGCAAAGCGAAGTTACACTAGAGATGCTTAATTTGCATACAAATTGAATTTACAATGGAGGTATACGTAGCAGAACTACACAAGCCTGGGAAACCTTCAAAACATCAAATAAAATGTTTATTTTGCCCTACACATGTGCCCACTGTATAGTTAAAGTGCCATGAGTTAGGAAATGTAGGGGGGAAGGAGGGGAGCCACAAAAACAATTTCGATCTTTTTCAGCCTATCACCCATAAAAAAAAGAAAAAACTTCAACTTTTTTGAAGCAATTCCGATCTACTCTATTGCACTTCGCCTGGTCTGAGGTGGCGAAGGAAGTCTAGCGTAAAAGGTAGCGTTCCGAAAAATGCGCGCGTTAGTGAATTTGCGTAGTTACGTCCATTGCGCAAATTCGCCAGGCGTAAGGGTGCGAAGTAACACTAGCGAATTTACGCCATCGTCCGAGCTACTGGTTGGGGACCACTGACATAGGGCAACTGAATAGCCAATCATATCCTTTATTTGGCACCCCTCAGTAACTTGTTTCATGATTGTGTTGCTCCCCAACTCTTTTTACAATTTTTCTGTGGTTCACAGGTAAAAAGGGTTGGGGACCCCTGGTTTAAAGGGGCCATGTGGATGCACAGTGTATATTAAAACCATTTGTTTTTTAGTGATATATTTCTATTAATAACAAATGAAGTTCTGTCTTAAATACCATGAATACATTGGTACCAGGGGGCAGCTCTGAGAAAAAGAAAACCCACAAACTAAAATCTAGAAGACAAACACAAAAGTCACATTTTATGAGCCAAACATTAATAGTGTCTTGGTGATACATTATGTGTGTGATACATAGTCCTGGGCCAGTACCTCTAAGAGAAAAATGAACACTCAGAGAACGATGTATTATATATTCTGCCCAATTCTGGGTTTTTCCCGCATGTGTAGGGCCATAAATCTTTTCTGAATCTTGCGTTTTGTCATTCTGCCTATACTGCACATAAAATGACGACATGTTTAGAAACACAGAAATGTTGTTGAGCATTAAAGGCAGAAGCAGCAAAAATACAAACAAAATCACTAGGGAGGGATAAAGAAAATATTCTGTAGGCTAAAATTGCTCAAGTGTTGTTTAATTATTGCCATAGTATGGAGATTAGGACAATTTGTTTAATGGATAACCCAGCATATAGTTCTGCCCATGCTTGTTGGCCTGTAGAGCAAGCTGAGAGAAGGGAGGTTTCATAGTAGGGAAAAGAAGATAAATTTGATGAGCACAAGACTTAAAGCAGAGGTGCAAAACTGAGGTGCTATACCCTGTATAGAAGCCAAAAGCAGGACTGTAATGATGGTCAATTGCACTGTGAGTTAAGAAAATGGGTTTATTTTAAGATCAAATTGCCCCTGGAACTATAGCAGGGTGACTGTTACCCCAATGTTTCTATATATCTGTAACTTTGTTATGAGCTAAGGGGAACCAGCCTGAAGGTCAGTTAGGGGGAGATTTGGGGTGAGTGCTTATTTGTACCCTGGGTACCCCTGGAACTATAGCAGGGTGACTGTTACCCCAATGTTTCTGTATATCTATAACCTTGTTATGAGCTAAGGGGGCCCAGCCTGAAGGCCAGTTAGGGGGAGATTTGGGGTGAGTGCTTATTTGTGTCCTGGGTACCCCTGGAACTATAGCAGGGTGACTGTTACCCTAATGTTTCTGTATATCTATAACCTTGTTATGAGCTAAGGGGGCCCAGCCTGAAGGCCAGTTAGGGGGAGATTTGGGGTGAGTGCTTATTTGTGTCCTGGGTACCCCTGGAACTATAGCAGGGTGACTGTTACCCCAATGTTTCTATATATCTGTAACCTTGTTATGAGCTAAGGGGGCCCAGTCTGAAGGCCAGTTAGGGAGAGATTTGGGGTGAGTGCTTATTTGTGCCCTGGGTACCCCTGGATCTATAGCAGGGTGACTGTTACCCTAATGTTTCTGTATATCTATAACCTTGTTATGAGCTAAGGGGGCCCAGCCTGAAGGCCAGTTAGGGGGAGATTTGGGGTGAGTGCTTATTTGTGTCCTGGGTACCCCTGGAACTATAGCAGGGTGACTGTTACCCCAATGTTTCTATATATCTGTAACCTTGTTATGAGCTAAGGGGGCCCAGTCTGAAGGCCAGTTAGGGAGAGATTTGGGGTGAGTGCTTATTTGTGCCCTGGGTACCCCTGGATCTATAGCAGGGTGACTGTTACCCCAATGTTTCTATATATCTGTAACCGTATGAGCTAAGGGGGCTCAGTCTGAAGGCCAATTAGGGTGAGAGTTAAGATGATAGCTTATTTGCTCCCCTAGAGTGTTATGTAATGGTAACATTATTAAGAGAAGGTTGGGGGGCATTACTATCTTTTAGACCACTAAGACTCCAAATGCACTGGCCAATATGGCAGCTCTTTCCTATAAATATAAAGAGAAGGAATGTTCTGGGCACACAATAAGCTATACCCTCATACTGTACTGTCTAAGGGAAACAATATGGCACCTCCTTCCCATATGTATAAATACAAATATACAGAGGAATGTTCTGGGCACAAAATAAGCTATACCCTCATACTGTACTGTCTAAGGGAAACAATATGGCACCTCCTTCCCATATGTATAAATACAAATATACATAGAAGGAATGTTCTGGGCACACAATAAGCTATATCCTCATACTGTACTGTCTAAGGGAAACAATATGGCACCTCCTTCCCATGTGTATAAATACAAATATACAGAGAAGGAATGTTCTGGGCACACAATAAGCTATATACTCCTACAGGTATGTTATCTGTTATTAAGAATGCTTGGGACAGGACATGGGGTTTTCTGGATAATGGATCTTTCCATAATCTTGACACCTTATGTCTATGCAAAAATCATTTAAACATTAAATAAAGCCAATAGGCTAATTTTGCTTCCAAAAAGGATTAATTATATCTTAGTTGTAGTTAAGAACAAGCTACTGTTTTATTATTACAGAGAAAAAGTAATTGGGGTTTGAAAAATTATTATTTGGATAAAAGGCAGTCTTTGGGAGATGACCTTCCCGCAATTTGGAGCTTTCTGAATAACAGGTTTCCGTATGACAGATCCAAAACCCGTACTGTCTTAGAGGAAACAATATGGCAACTTTCTTAAAAATACAAATACACAGAGGATGAATGTTCTCTGTGTGCAGTAACCTATACCCATACACTTATAGTCTATGAAAGTTATAATTAGTTACCCAATATACCACATTTACAACTAGTCTCTGAGTCACCCCGTGGATACAAACACAATACAAATCTCAAATGTGACACTGCTGCCGGTGTTTCTTTCATCAGCGATCTCTCGCCTACTAAGCGCAGTTTACCTCTCATGCCGAAATGTAAGTTGTCGGAAGAGCAGGCACGCAATAATGGGGGACATGAATAAAGAGCAGGGGGAAAGCATTAGTGACTCTTTTATACATTCATCTTTTATGTGCTTGTCCTACATGCAGCCTGAATAATTCACGTGGCGGTTACAAAGAGCTGAATTAATCGCTTCCACTGTGTACAGAGTACAGTTCCTCGTTCCAATTAACACCCTGTCCAGATCTTACCTGCCCCGCACGGGTAACCCCTCCGCAAGCCGCAAAGAGACACATTGATTGCTCAGCAAAGAAAAAAAAAAACGCCATCATTACAGCGAACGGAATCTGACAGCAAATAACAGTCTGACACATTGTGATACGAAACCTTTAACCCTCGTAGGACTAATAGGACTGTGTCGCACTTTCTTCTCTTCTATTGAACGATCGGCGCCGTTATGTGAAAAGGCAAAAAAAGGAGGAAAAAAAACACAGACGAAGGCAGATTGTTATTTTTTAGTTCTTTTGCTTTAATCTTGGGGTGAAAGAAATCAAGCTTTACTTAAAAGAAAGACGAGTAAATTGCACACACACCATAACAGCTGAAAAAGCAAAGTTCTGGGCCGCTGTTCTGAAACGCTGGTTAAAGCAGAATTGGCGTTTAGGAAGACGGCTGTATTCAACGGCAAATAAGAGTGTCGTTTTAAGTTTAAATTAGGTGTCTTCTGTATTGTATAAAGTCACCGATGCCCAGCAGCATAAAGTGAAAAGAGAAGTTTTATAGTTTTTGTTTCTGTAGGGTAAAAGTGGAGTAACCCTTCCAACATTCTTCCCTTGTCTCTGTCAATATTCACACCTATCTAGTGCTACCAATCCCTATTTCTGTAGGGAAATGAGAGCAGACAGTAACCCTTCCAACACTTTCCTCTTGTCTCTATCCTTATATATTAGGTACCTATCTAGTGTTACCAATCCCTATTTCTGTAGGGAAATGAGAGAGAGCAGACAGTAACCCTTCCAACACTTTCCTCTTGTCTCTGTCCTTATATATTAGGTACCTATCTAGTGCTACCAATCCCTATTTCTGTAGGGAAATGAGAGAGAGCAGACAGTAACCCTTCCAACACTTTCCTCTTGTCTCTCTCCTTATATATTAGGTACCTATCTAGTGTTACCAATCCCTATTTCTGTAGGGAAATGAGAGCAGAGCAGACAGTAACCCTTCCAACACTTTCCTCTTGTCTCTCTCCTTATATATTAGGTACCTATCTAGTGTTACCAATCCCTATTTCTGTAGGGAAATGAGAGCAGAGCAGACAGTAACATTTCCAACACTTTCCTCTTGTCTCTGTCCTTATATATTAAGCACCAATCTAGTGCAAAAGAGATACTGTATGCTGTAAATAAGATCACAATTCTCTACTTAAAAAATGGAATGCTTGCCACAATTGCCCATCGCACATGAACAGTGCCATGTCAGGCATGTAGTGTCAGGTCAAGATGTCCAGGGCCCACCACAGCTGATGTCTAGCAGCTCCCATAGCGTGCAATCCAGCTCCGACAAATGTCATGTCATCCCCCACCCGTACACCTTACCTTGCTTACCTGTTGCAGCAGCAATCGGGGTCAGGGAGCAATGGTGCAAACTGTAGGCCTGGGGTGGCCGGATCAGGACCTACTGTTTTTTTTTTCTTGGTGTCCCACTAGCCCAGGTTGACCCTGCAGGCACCCCACTAAAGGGGTCAAGTAGGCAAGCCAAAACCGGCAACATTGTAGGACATGCACCAGCTGCAACCATGTGACCCAACACTTGGTTAGTTTGCCATAATCCAGACCTAATAAGCACCAAATGACAACATTCCCAACCTTACCACTGGCTATGACAATACCTATAAAACTCTCTAGAACCTGCTCCAACGGATCCTAGACACACACACACACTCGGGGCAGTTTTATCAGTGCAACTATGTTTTTTAGAGCATAAACAGATATCTTTTCCATTATGTCTAATTAAAAGTTACATTAAAATTGTATTTTGTAATTATTTTTTCAACACATGCAAAAATAATACAATAACACAATTGTTTTGACAGATTTGTGTAGGAATTCCTAGTAATCTATTTCCAGGTTGTTGGAAAATCAAAGCGGCTCAGGTCTGATTTTTATCTTGAACTGCTGATTTGCACGTTGGGGATTAGACTGAGGTAACATGAGATTTATTTTAATACAGAATCAATTTTTATATTTTTGTTCTTATGGCTGATCTTAGGTAAATAAAGTGTCCTTTGTCCGGCTTTAATCATCTTATATAGCATGAAGTGCTTTCTAGTGTATGGATATTGTATTCCACTAAGGACTTTGGATATTACACGTGAGCTTTGGAAATCAATTTTTCAATTAATATTCTGTGACAATGAAAAATAAATAATGATAATGGCCAAGAGAAATAGCTAGTTCCTTAAATTAACAGAAATAATTTTTGAGATAGAAAGATTACTCAAGTAAGGCTGTTCCCAAATGAAGATGTTCAATAGCAAAATCAATAACATTTCTTCTAAAAATGATTTCCCTTAGACAGTACAGTATGAGGGTATAGCTTATTGTGTGCCCAGAACATTCCTTCTCTGTATATTTGTATTTATACATATGGGAAGGAGGTGCCATATTGTTTCCCTTAGACAGTACAGTATGAGGGTATAGCTTATTGTGTGCCCAGAACATTCCTTCTCTGTATATTTGTATTTATACATATGGGAAGGAGGTGCCATATTGTTTCCCTTAGACAGTACAGTATAAAGGTATAGCTTATTGTGTGCCCAGAACATTCCTTCTCTGTATATTTGTATTTATACATATGGGAAGGAGGTGCCATATTGTTTCCCTTAGACAGTACAGTATGAGGGTATAGCTTATTGTGTGCCCAGAACATTCCTTCTCTGTATATTTGTATTTATACATATGGGAAGGAGACGCCATATTGTTTCCCTTAGACAGTACAGTATGAGGGTATAGCTTATTGTGTGCCCAGAACATTCCTTCTCTGTATATTTGTATTTATACATATGGGAAGGAGGTGCCATATTGTTTCCCTTAGACAGTACAGTATGAGGGTATAGCTTATTGTGTGCCCAGAACATTCCTTCTCTGTATATTTGTATTTATACATATGGGAAGGAGGTGCCATATTGTTTCCCTTAGACAGTACAGTATAAGGGTATAGCTTATTGTGTGCCCAGAACATTCCTTCTCTGTATATTTGTATTTATACATATGGGAAGGAGGTGCCATATTGTTTCCCTTAGACAGTACAGTATGAGGGTATAGCTTATTGTGTGCCCAGAACATTCCTTCTCTGTATATTTGTATTTATACATATGGGAAGGAGGTGCCATATTGTTTCCCTTAGACAGTACAGTATAAGGGTATAGCTTATTGTGTGCTCAAACCATTCCTTCTCTGTATATTTGTATTTATACATATGGGAAGGAGGTGCCATATTGTTTCCCTTAGACAGTACAGTATGAGGCTATAGCTTATTGTGTGCCCAGAACATTCCTTTTCATTATACTGTACATGTACATATGGGTTGAAGTTGCCATGTTTTCTCTTTAAACAATATTAGGGTCTAGTTTATTCTATGCAGCAAACATTGATTCCCTATACAGGTATGGGGCCTGTATGGGATCCAGAATGCTTGCAACCAGGGGTTTTACGGATAACTGATCTCTCTATAATTTGGATGTTCATACTTTGTCTAGTAGACAAACATTAATTAAAACCCAATAGGCTAGTTTTGCTTCCAAAAAGGATTAATTATATCTTAATTAGGATCAAGTACAAGGTACTGTTTTATTATTTAGAGAGAAAAATGAAATCATTTTAATTATTTGGATAACATGGAGTCTATGGGAGACGGCCTTTTCGTAATTCTGAGCTTTCTGGATAATGTACTCCATACCTGTACCGTATATGAGCACAGAAGATGCCCCGGCTTGTTTTCTTAACCCTCTGGCCCCAGAGCTGAAAAATATTGGCCCTATAGGAGATAATGGCTATATCACCATTCAGAATTTACTTATCCTTTGCTCACACATACTGTTACTTTTACTTATTCTTCCTTGAACACCACCTGTTAGAGCTCTGAGCTGATATACAGGTGTAGAGGATGGATAAATGTATCCCCATTTACTATGCATTCCCCAGAGATTGTGCCCAAAGGGAAGGAGTAATGCCCCATTTTCTGGGTTACAGTATGACCCCTAGCTATTCCAGGCCTGAGCCATGTGGAGTCCAAAAAGGGCATCTGCAAGAGGCTTTTGCCTGCCCTCTACTAAGTGGATTTGAGCCGCCTCTGGAGCCCTCTTTAATTAGGGTTAGTGAGGAATAGCAAAACTCTGTAATAGTCTCTTTAGGAGAGCCAGATATATTAGGGCTACCTATATTGAGCAGCTTTGGCTCCACCAAGGAGTGATAGAAAGAAGAGAAACTCTGGGTAGAATGATTGGTCATCACTGTATGTACTGACTATTTCACCATGGTTGCCTTCTGTATCATTGTACTATTCTCCCATGTGGATATGTTAATAAATCCGTTATTGTTCAAGAACCACTGACACCCAATAAGTGTGCATTGCATAGAGTTATAGTTTCAGAACACCCTGCCTCCACACTGTTGCGAGGGCTCATCCCCTGGAAGTTAAGGTCTCATCCGGAGCACATTATTGGAGTAAGGCTCATAGTAGAGCAATGGTGCCACTCAGTAAGCTTACACCGGTATGGGATTTGTTATCCAGAAACCCATCATTCAGAAAGCTATGAATTATGGAAAGTCTGTATCCCATTGACTCCATTTTATCCAAATTTTAAAAAATGATTTCCCTTTTCTGTGTAATAATAAAACAGTAGCTTGTACTTGATCCCAACTAAGATATAATTAATCCTTATTGGAAGCAAAACCAGCCTATTGGGTTTGTTTAATGTGGACATGATTTTCTAGTGGACTTAAGGCATGAAGATCTGTTATCCAGAAAACCCCCAGCTCCTGAGCAGTCTGGATAACAGATCTGATACCTATATATAAATATATATTAAAATAATTAGGAAAAAAAGAATTTTAATTGAAGTATAGTTACAATTACAAACTTGAAGCTCTATATCAAGAAGAACTTCATTCATTTTCCAAAAACATTAACACGGCAAACAGCAATACACTTTTGTTCCGACATTCTGTAGAAAACTCATTTGTGCTGATCCCTACAAATAGCGTAGTTAATGTTTGCTGAAACAAACCATTAGTTAAAATGGAAGCCAGTCACCCCGCGTTTCGCCTGCAGACAAGAGCCAGCTGATTTATGTGCCAAGGATCATTGTGATTTAATGTTGGTAATAAACTATACTGACATAGTCTGTTTTCTTACTAACCGTGTACATCTGCCTCACGTCCATCCAAACGTTATTGTATATTGTCTACACTGCCTACCGTTATGCGCAGAACTGAGCAGAATTGTTATGTTTAGTCTGGGTATCACCCAAGGATATTGGAGAAAACTCTCCAAATTCCATTTTATTCTTCTGAAAGCCATGGCAACGGAAATATATATAGTATGAAGGTTTTGTTCTAAATATTTTATTTCTTATTTGTTCAGGTATAGGAACCGTTATCCAGAACGTTAGGGGTTTTCCAGATAACTAATGGAGAACTAAATTACAGAATTTGGATAAAACTGAGTCTATGGGAAATGGCCGTCCCATAATAAGGAGCTTTCTGGATAATGGGTTTCCAGATAACCAGTGGCATAACAGGATGTTACTGGGCTCCACAGCAAATTCATTTTAGGGCCCCCAACATATCCAGAGGTTCTATTTTACAAATATATGTTGAAATTGCTCATTAATTAGGGCCTCATGGGCCCCTAATACCTCCTGCCCCCCCCCCTGCAGCCGCAGGGTCCGCCTCCTCTAAAGTTACATCCCTGCAGATAACGGATCCCATACCTGTACTTGATCCAAACTAAACTATAATTACTATTTATTTGGAGGCAAAACAATCCTGTTCATGGTTGCCAGGTCTAATTTTCAAAACCAGCCCAAAACTAGCCAAGAGACACTTGAAAATTAGCCCAAAAATAGCACAATATATTGTTAGTGAAAAAAAGTGTCTAAAAAATGTATGTGAAAATACGCCTTTTCAAATTTTTCACTGTTTATTATTTTTCCATGAAGCAAAATGGGTCAAATTTGCCCATCACCAGGGGTGTAACTACAGAGGGAGGGACAGGGGGCCCCATAAGGTCCTAATTCATATAAAATTTCAATAAATATTGATAAAACAGCTCAACCTCTAGACATTTTGGTGGCCTGCAGATTTTTGCCCCAAAATTGTCTGAAATTGAGGAAAGTGCCGGAAAATGTGAGCGACAGGAGATTAGGGTACAGAGTCCAAAATCTGGTAACTCCTGACTTCTACACAAGTCCGTCCCGTTGCATGCTGGGTATTGTAGTCTTACATTCAACTTGGCAGTTGGCAAATTGTTAAACAAAAACTACATTACCCAACATGCATTGAGAGACACTGGCATATTAGGGCAAGAAAAACCTTTGGCTGGTTTTCCAAAGTACAAACCAGCCAAAGGCCCAAAAAGTAGCCCAAATCCATACCTTGGCTAGTTTGTACTTTCAAAACCCGACTGGGCTTTAAATTAGTAGCCCAATTTGGCTGGAAAACAGACGAACTGGCAACCCTGATCCTATTGGGTTTAAGTTAAACGATTTTTTAGTAGATTTAAGGTCCACATTACGGAAAGATTCTTTATCATGAAAACCTTAGGTCCTGAGTATTCAGTATAACAGGTCCCACACGTGTATAGCAAAGAATAAAAATGCCTTGGGAAAAATAAGAACCCTGTTCCTGTAGGAGTAGAGAAGAAGAGAAAGGAAAGAAAGGAAAAAAAAGGAGGAGTAGAGCCAAGAAAGGAGGACAATGAAGAAACATAAGGAAAGCAAATAAAATAGTGAGTGGAGACAATGAAGCAAGGATAGTGAAAGAATTAAGGTGAATGGAGAGGGGTAAAATAGTGTGGAAAGTGGGTCCATGGTCTAAAGTTCTCTAGGGAACACTCGATCTGAAAAGTCTTTTGAAAGTTTGTATCGTGCACAATGGATGTCTGTAGTTATCAGTTTTCATGATTAATACAAATATTTGTTGGTTACATGTTTGACTAATAGTGAGTCACTGAGCTCTGCTCTGACATTTCCAAGGGCTGCTACTGATTCTTCTGTTAAAAAAAAAGGGCGGAAGGGGGCAATTATGACTAATATTGCTTTCTTCCAGAAAAATATACACTGATTAATCCTATTGCACTCTATACTTCAGTCTCCCATTCGTATCCCACTGAGCAGAATAATCATCTGTAATATTCCAGTGCTTCGCTAGTTAAGCTGGATACATAAATCCCTTAATCACATTCCACCTTGTTCAATGGCAAAAGGAGGGGCAATGAGCGGCAGAGTTTCTTTGCTGAATGTGGTTTTTTTTTTTTTACTTTTTAATCTAGTCTTCTTAGCTATAGAATTGTGTCATTCAACCTGACCAAGTCCATCGGTGAATCATTCGATTCTTTCCTCATTCTGGTTTAATGGCTCCGACATATGAATATTATCTACGTGTGTAAAATATCCTTAGGTGTAAGAGGAGAACGAGTTACATGTCATTGTCACCTATTTAATAGTATTAAATGTGATTGTATAGAGGAATATCCATTTAGTTAGAACTACTGCGATTGCCCGTTGCATGTCAATGATAACGGCCATTTATGTAAAAGGCCCAATGTACCCTAAAAAAATGGCTTGATACATTTTATTTGGTATAGGGAAATGTTGGTATCTCTGTACAGGGTTTAAGAAAACAGGGGCTCTTCCTGCAGAAACGTGCTTAGTACAGGAACGGGATCTGTTATCTGGAAATCTGTAATCTAGAAAGCTCCGGATTACGGAAAGGCATACACTCTGTTTTATCCAAATAATCCAAATTGTAACTTACTTACTAAAAAGTTAATTTAAAGGTGAACGACCGCTTTAAGTTGGGTTGTAAAAAGAAAACCCAAAGTCCATCAAGTTCAACCCCTCCAAATGAACTCTAGTGACTTTATATATACTGTATGTCCCCTCAGAGACATTGTTTTCCCAAAGAAACAACCCCAACCATGACAGCCTCCCCTCATAGTTTAATTTAAAGGGATACTGTCATGGGAAAATTTCGACAATTTCCCAGCTGCTTATGTGACTTGTGCCTGCACTTTAGGAGAGAAATGCTTTCTGGCAGGCTGCTGTTTTTCCTTCTCAATGTAACTGAATGTGTCTCAGTGGGACATGGGTTTTTACTATTGAGTGTTGTTCTTATATCTACCAGGCAGCTGTTATCTTGTGTTAGGGAGCTGTTATCTGGTTACCTTCCCATTGTTCTTTTGTTTGGCTGCTTGGGGGGAAAACGGAGGGGGGTGATATCACTCCAACTTGCAGTACAGCAGTAAAGAGTGATTGAAGTTTATCAGAGCACAAGTCACATGACTTCGGGCAGCTGGGAAATTGACAATATGTCTAGCACATATGAATAGCGGCAGCACATTAGCAATTCGCCAATCCTTCAGCACCAAGCCAGATATCAATGAATTCTGAAAAATGAAGTAAAGAGGTTTGGCAATCACAAAGCTAAGTTTGCTTAGTACCATGGGATGAACACCATCCCGTCCCACACCATTGTTTATCTTTACATGTTCTAGTCTCCTTTGAATTTTCTCTTCCATGAACCATGCATCGTTAGTTGTGTTACTAGAATTGGAACTATTAAGAAGGAAACTGGGTGTAAAAATGAGGCCTTCTTTAAAGGTACTCCTGATTGGGCTCTGGTCCGGCTGTAATTTCCATCTTTGGCTATAGGTAGCCTTTCTATTGAAGCACCAGAACATTAGCGGTGGGACTTTTTCTGTTCAGGCCACATTCAAGTCCAACTTTTGTTCACAGTCCCCTTTAGCGTTTAACATCATTACAGATCTAGGAAACAGAGCCGGGCCAAGTGGTATTGGTGCCCAAGGCTTTTGCCTGGCCTTCCTGCAGATACTACTTGACCTAGCCCTGCCTGCAGTCCCCCAATTTGCTCACATTTCCTCTATGGCAATTAATCCCCACACCAGACAATTTACCACCTGATCAGCATGGCCTCTTACAGCTTGAATCTCTCTTTACATGCTCCTCCCCACCAACTACACCCGAGGCAAGTGCCTTACCTGCCTACTCCTAGTTACAGCCCCGGCTATGGAAAACACTAGTGTACCAGCCAATAGTAATAGTTTCAAAGATATCAAGGAATATAAATATTCACCACAAATTTCACCATAAATTATCTTTGAACTAGGCTAAGTATCTAAGAAAGAAAGTATTCTTCTTAAATCCCACCCTTACTGGCCTTCAAGAATAAGTTCCCATCCCCCTCTGTCATAGCACACCCCAGGGGGTCCATTTATAATTTTGGGAAGTTACTAAGGGTTTCTAATCCATGAAAATTTGAAGAAATTATCACATTTTCAAAGGCCTAGTTCATCCCCAGAACACCCAATTCATTGGTTTTGCCGTGTGCCATTAAACAAAAAATATATATTTTATTTCATCATAAAGCATTTTATTAGGACTTCAAAAGGTGAAAGGTCTAATGTAGGAGTTTGAGAGCAATGTTTCTCCATAAAACAAGAAAAAATAGAATAATAACCTTTTTAATGGGATGTTTGGTGCTTGAAGGTTTTATAGAGGTGCATTGTGTTTTATAGGGAGGCGAGATAATTACACAACTTGCCAGAATATTATAAATGGGCCAGAGTACATGTTTTCCCCCTCCTCTGTATAATGCAATATAGAAAGGAAAAATAGAGAAATCTGCTGAATTAGAGAATGCTTTTTGTTGCTGTGATAAGAAGTAGGCTCGCAGAAGCAGATGAGAGGATCTATTTACATATTACACAGACTTTGGAATGAATGTATCCTAAATTCTCTTATTTTACTAATGGTTTGTGCCATATGGAACTCTCTTAATCTGCAGAATATATTAAATACTGGAGCACTGTGCCTATTTTTAGAGCCGCCACAGTCAACTTGCGATTAGCAGCCAACACAGTCCGCAAGGTTTCAAAGACACAACATTAATTCAAACAGAAACGTTGAACATTTTTGCAAGAAAGTGTGTCAGAATTCATAGCTCTTGTACTAGCAAGTCCTTCGTTCATTCTTTATTTATCTGGTGAAGAGGAAGCTGGGAGCTTTAGCGGCTGGGCTTCTCTGGAGATGATTTCAAGAACCTCTATCTATTCGATTAAGACATCCAAAAACACACACACTCTTAAGCAACCTCAAATTCTATTTTATAAAATTCTATTTTTTATTATATCTGGCATGGGATAAGCCTGAAGGCCAGTTAGGGGGAGATTTGGGGTGAGTGTTTATTTGTGCCCTGGGTAACCCTGGAACTATAGCAGGGTGACTGTTACCCCAATGTTTCTATATATCTGTAACTTTGTTATGAGCTAAGGGGGGCCAGTCTGAAGGTCAGTTAGGGGGAGATTTGGGGTGAGTGCTTATTTGTACCCTGGGTACCCCTGGAACTATAGCAGGGTGACTGTTACCCCAATGTTTCTATATATCTGTAACCTTATGAGCTAAGGGGGCCCAGCCTGAAGGTCAGTTAGGGGGAGATTTGGGGTGAGTGCTTATTTGTGCCCTGGGTACCCCTGGAACTATAGCAGGGTGACTGTTACCCCAATGTTTCTATATATCTGTAACCTTGTTATGAGCTAAGGGGGCCCAGTCTGAAGACCAGTTAGGGTGAGATTTGGGGTGAGTGCTTATTTGTGCCCTGGGTACCCCTAGAACTATAGCAGGGTGACTGTTACCCCAATGTTTCTATATATCTGTAACCTTGTTATGAACTAAGGGGGCCCAGTCTGAAGGCCAGTTAGGGGGAGATTTGGGGTGAGTGCTTATTTGTGCCCTGGGTACCCCGGGAACTATAGCAGGGTGACTGTTACCCTAATGTTTCTATATATCTGTAACCTTGTTATGAGCTAAGGGGGCCCAGCCTGAAGGCCAGTTAGGGTGAGATTTGGGGTGAGTGCTTATTTGTGCCCTGGGTACCCCTAGAACTATAGCAGGGTGACTGTTACCCCAATGTTTCTATATATCTGTAACCTTGTTATGAACTAAGGGGGCCCAGTCTGAAGGCCAGTTAGGGGGAGATTTGGGGTGAGTGCTTATTTGTGCCCTGGGTACCCCTGGAACTATAGCAGGGTGACTGTTACCCTAATGTTTCTATATATCTGTAACCTTGTTATGAGCTAAGGGGGCCCAGCCTGAAGGCCAGTTAGATGGAGATTTAGGGTGAGTGTTTATTTGTGCCCTGGAACTATAGCAGGGTGACTGTTACACCAGTTTTCTGTATATAGTATGATCTGTCCATCATAACTAGACATATTTGAAAGCTTTGTTGCTAGCATTTGTTGCAGTGAAAGCATTCTGTCTTCTGGGTGGCATGGATTATTGTAGATCCCAGAAGGTTATTGGCTTAAATGATGAACCCTTATATGTATAAAAGAAATAAGGAGCTATTATTTTATAATATAGTTTTGCTTCTGATTGGAACAGAGGAAATATAACATAAATCTAGGCTGTCCAGCCTGTATCCTTTGTATGTTGTTGAGCTAGAACTCCCACTGACTGCCAACAGCTGAAAATTGTTGTAAAACAACAAACAGAGGGCAAACGAGTGACCTATGTGCTCTCTTTATGAAAAGAACCCTAACTCTAGAGTCCTTTCAACCCACGGAGGTCCCTCTGATAGTGGAAGCCTAAGGCAAATGTTTTCTCTGCCGCTAAAACATTCTCAACTACCGATCTTACCATTTTAGAAAATGTTTTTTTTTCCATTTTTCTTTTCACTGGGGCTGTTCAGTAGCAGGTTAGATCCATTTTACATATTGCCAGAGCTTCAACTAATATTTCTGCAGCAAACATGTCTGTGATATCATCAGTAATTTGGGTAGAGGGGATACACGAAAGAAGGAAGTTGTTGAATTTAATAAGCAACAACAACAACAACATTATTCTGTTTCATACCAGCTTTAACCCATGGATCTGGACATTCAACCATCAAACTTAAGCCGCCTATTCACAGTCTAAAGCTATCCATGCATATACAGATAGTGTCTCTCTTGACCAAGTCATCAGCCTATTGGCCACTCCGCCTAATCAATATCTGATCATCGGTGATGACTCTGCACAAGTCCCCATGTTTTGCTTTTGTTGGCACAAGGACCAACCATTTACGTCTGACCAATTTCACCCACTCTTTCATCTTGGCCAACTGAGAGGATATTTTTTTTGTATGGACAGAAATTGTTACTTCCCTATATCTGAAAGGTCATGGGAAACGTTTTAATGAGTTGGTTCCATCTTCATAGCATAGAACTCTCATAGCAGTAGTATAGATATTGACAGAGGAGGTGTCGAAACCAGAAATGAATGTAGACATCAATAAAGCATCTTACAGTGTCTGACTGTTCATATTATCTGTGCTAATTAGTGGGCCTCCGTCAATGTACATCTTATTTATTCATTGGATTTAAACTGAATAGCAATTTGGTGCTAATTGCTAATCATAAGCATATGCACTTATGGACATACTACAAAAGATTTCAAATACAACGTTGCGCCAGCACCAAGGCAAATCTAGTTTTAGTGAAAATATGGTGCCAATATACTCAATGCCAGAAACAATCAATCTGAATAATGGCTCGAAATGGTGTCGAATCCAAATAAATTTTCAGTCATACTATCCTTCTCTCTTAGCGTCGAAGTGGAGACAATCGCAGTGGTTAACATGATCGGGAGAAATGAAAACCAACTGGGCACAACACAGAGCAGGTTTCACTTGGTCACTTTTTTCACATCTTAGGTGACAGCTTAGTGTACTGTTTGGTAATTGATAAAGGTGGAAAATGTGTACCAAGCCCTTGCATCACATATATAAAGTAGGCCACTTACAATCTACTCTGTGGTATGGCCTGGTGTACATAAGTACACCAGGCCATACCACAGAGTAGATATTATTGATGATATTATTGAGTGCAGACACCGGAGAACTCTCCCATTACTAATATACAGTTCCAGTGGGCCCAGGGCAAAGATCTCATTGGTGAGCCCCCTACCCCGTGGGTTTCAGCCCGGACCCCAAATTACTACGCCTCAAGAAATTTGTGATCAAACTACCCTCAAAAGCAGGTGAACTTATATAGCAAAGAAGCCAATGAATAAAGTCTGTGGTTACTGATGTAGACTGTGTTGCCTTGGATCAATGGCTATTGGAGAAGATAAATAACTAAATGTATTTAGTTATATTCCAGATGATTAAAATTAGGCATCAGATATCTCGATGTCTGAAGCTAGGCTCCCGTTTCTGGTAGGCTCTGGGTAAATGCCCCTTTTGCCCATTTATTAAGTCCTACACTCACCTTGTCCCATGTTGAAAAACATTACTAACCTATCATGGTTCTGCTGCCTCTCTATAGAAAAGCTCTTTTCAAATGTAAAGGTACTTGGGATTGTACCTAAGCTTGTAATAGGTACTACCGCCTTATAGAATTTATACAGTATTTGACCCAAACAAAATAGTTATCTTAGCAATATATGTCAACATAAAATGTATAGATGTAGCCAGGGTGATCTTCACATTAAGGGGGTTCTTTATCAAAGGTTGAATTTAGAGCTATGTGAGCTTTTTTAGACCTCACAACTTGAATGGTTACTAATGTAAAAAAAAACTCGTATGGAAAAAACTCGAAACAGCGAGTATATAGTTACCAACCTGAAAACTCAAATTGATTGATTTTTTGGTGAAAAAAAACTTGAATTGATCAAATTGATTGAGTTTTCGGGCGAAAGCTACCAAAAAAAAAAAACTAACATCATGACGGCTATTCGCACGCGTCAAGGGATCTCTGTCTTTGACTTCTACATGACCAACAGGTTTTATATGATGTATTTTCAGATTCAAGCTATTTCCAGGGCCAGGGTATAATAAATCTCAAAAAACTGGATTTTTTTTTTAACCCGAAAAATCTATTTTTGACTCAAAAATAACCTCAAAACTAAAATTTTCTGTGAAAAACACAACTCGAACCTTAATAAAACGGTCCATAAATGCCTAGGTAACCTATTTAAACCTACTGCATCAAGGGTTATCCTACAGATTCATTACATATTTAAATGACCCGAGTCATGTTCAAGATATCAAGAAATGCTCTTTATACAGGTATGGGATCCGTTATCCAGAAAGCTCTGAATTAAAGAAAGGCTGTCTCCCATAAACTCCATTATATACAAATATTCCAATTTTTTAAAAATGATTTCCTTTTTCTCTGTAATTATAGAGCAGTACCTTTGTCTTGATCCCAACTAAGATATAATTAATCCTTATTGGAAGCAGAGCCAGCCTATTGGGTTTATTTAATGTTTACATGATTTTCTAGTAGGCGTAAGGTATGAAGATCCAAATTATGGAAAGATCCCTTATCCAGAAAACCCCCAGTCCCGAGCATTCTGGATAACAGGTCCCATACTTGTATATTAAAATAAAATACATTTGCTCCCATCAAGGGGGCAGTGTGAGCAGCAATGCATGAGCATAAGCGCAAATTTACCAATGGAAATGGTCTATCATTTCAATAAGCGATCATTTCTTGCTACCAACCAAATTGTTAATGTAGTAATTACGGCTCACTTATAATAATTACGCCAGACCTACTTTAACATGGAGCTTCACCAAGGACATAATTCACACGCAGCAAAGCACGGAAATGTATGTAATTGAGCTGCGGGAGTCTTCGGTACGATATAAAGCATAATTATGTTACATTAAGGTCCCTGGGCTGCCTAGTTCCATCATGTTAAATAAACACCAGTATTTAGTGGAAAGTCACATCCTTGGGATTTGTCATGTACCATCAAGATTTCAGTAGCTTTTATTCTCCAATAATTGACTGACCAGAACCTGCCTTGGGCAAATTGCTTCCACCACGTGTACTCATTTCTCTTCAGAATAACCAATGACTCTTAGGGGCATATTTATTATGCCGTGTAAAACGAAATTTGCAGAAAAAAAAGGTGTAAAAAGCTGTGTAAAATAAATAGTGAATTTTATGCCATGCCAGAATTACTGATGATATTTTACATTGCTTCTGGCAGAAGTCACTCTAAGAAAAAAACATGTAAATATTTTACACTGTTTTTTTACACAACGAAGCCTGCCAATGTGTGGCTTATTATCCAGCTGTTTTTTTTACGCAGCATAATAAATATGCCCCTTAAGGTGGCCATACATGGGCCAATTAAAGCTGGAGACCGAGCCTGTGTATGGCGCCCTCCAACAGGCTTCCCCGGTCGATATCAGGCCAAAAATCCTGCACGTCCACAACGACTAATAAGATACCAGCTGAGATTGAACACAGTATTGGCCTAGTATTGACTTCTAAAGTAGCAGCTCCACCGAAAATGTGCTAAATAAGCATTATGGAACATTACCCCCCTCCCCCCCTCTTTCTTACCCCCCCTCTTTCTTCTCTCTATATCTTTCTTCAACTATTGCTTGATTTGTTATGAAGCTGAAAAACTCCATAAAAAAGTTAAATATAAAAAAAAAAAAAAAATCCTGCACGTCGATTGAGCAGGGGAAAAAAATTATTTCGGATCATGGACAGCATCAACGAACAGATACAGTCTGCGATCCAATCACCGTATACCATTCATTTTGATCCGATCGTTGGGCTCTAGGGTCTCACCTCTCTGTGTATGGCCATCTTAAGGCTGGAACTACACGATGAGTCTTCATCAGATCAGGAGTTATCAAATAAGATTTGCCTTCTGCAATGATCATGTGAACAATGAATAGGGAGCTGGGTGTCCACAGAGCAGGCAGAATTCTCATTGGATCATTCTCTTGCATTAAACGGGTCTCCAACCTTTGAGAGCTGGGGAATAGTTTACCTAGTGGCAATCAATTCCTGCCAGGGTTGGACTGGGGGGCCCGGGGCTGCTGTGCCAGGGTTCTCCCACCCCTGCTGTAAAGCCACTTCCAGACCCACGCCGCAGTTGCAACCCCCCCTTTAGCCCAAGTGTGCCTTCTTTTGCTGCAACCAGGGCCAGAGAGGATGGTCTGGAGCAACAAGGGCAGGGAGCGGGTCTGGACTGGCAGGACCCACTGTTTTTTTCCCGATTCCCCATCGGGCCAGTCCAACCCTTATTCCTGAACACCTGAATTTTTGATAATTTGTTGTGGTGAAGTAACTTCCAGACCCCAACATTACGTAGCAGTGACCACATTCCCTTTAAACTCTGGAACCTGCTTCTGGTGCTACTGAATGAGGAAGTCCCACCATGGCTGATGTTTTTCGGGTAGATATCAGCAATGTCTTATAATAACAGGCCAATGGCTCTTCACAGTTCCATAAAAAGCATACCAATAGTCATAGGGGCAAATTCACTAAGCGCAGAACGCTAGCGTCAATTCGCTAGCGTTGGGCATTTTCGTTACTTTGCAAATTCACTAACGGACGCTGGCGTAGATTCGCTAGTGTTACTTTGCACCCTTACGCCTGGCGAATTTTCGCTACGGACGTAACTACGCAAATTCACTAACACGCGCATTGTACTGAACGCTACCTTTTAAGCTAGACTTCCTTCGCCACCTCAGACCAGGCGAAGCGCAATAGAGTAGATAGGGATTGCTTCCAAAAAAGTTCAAAAAAAAAAGTCCCAAAAAACGCTGGCGTGTTTTCTACATTATGGGTGATAGGCTGAAAAAGATCGAAAAATTTTTGGGGCTCCCCTCCTTCCCCCCTACATTTCCTAACTCATGGCAACTTAACTATACAGTGGGCACATGTGTAGGGCAAAATAAACATTTTATTTGATGTTTTGGAGGTTTCCCAGGCATTTGTAGTGATTCTACGTATTCATCCATTGAAATTTGAATTTGGCGCTGTATGCAAATTAACCTTCGCTAGCGTAACTTCGCTTCACTTAGCGAATCAACGCTAGCGCAACTTCCCAACCTTACGCTACCCCTGTGCGCAACTTCGGATTTTAGTGAATTTGTGGAGCGCTGGCGAAACTACGCCTGGCGAAGTGTGGCGAAGCGCGGCGAAGTTGCGCCTGGCGCAACTACGAATCTTAGTGAATTTGCCCCACAGTCTCCTCCCCCGAGGGGTTTAAAAACGCACAATCTAGTTTTCTAATGCACCCCTATCATTAACCGATTATCTATATATCTATCATCTATCTACTCTATCTATCTAACTACTTTATCTATCTATCTATCTATCTAACTACTCTATCTATGCTGCAGCTTCCTTGCAACCCATTAAATAGAAATACTATTTTGTAATACAACGCACAATAGCACTGCTCCATAAGTAAATATTTCTATGGTAGATATGAGCAGTTCCTCATGATACTAGGTCGATGTCCTCTTCACAGTTCCATAAACAGCATGTCCTTCACATCAGTCACTGTCCCCAACTTAAAATCTTACAATCTAGCTTACCAACACAAACAAATTATATATATTAATCTATGAATCTATTTGGAACCTGCTTCCGGGTCTACTGAATGAGAAAGTCCAGCCATGGACAGTATTTCTACAATAGCTCAGAGCCATAAGTAAATATTTCTATTATCAGCAATCCCTCATGATAACAGGCCATGGTTCTTCACAGTGCCATAAAAAGCAAACGCATAGTCATTCATATTGGTCACCACCCCCAAGGAACTTAAAAAAGTACAATCTAGTTTTCTAATGTACCCCTATCATTAACTTATTATATAGCTATATCTACCTGTCTGAATGTATGCTATAGTTTTCCTGCAACCCTTAAAATGGAAATACTCTTATATGACAACACTAACATAGATCCATAAGTAACTATTTCCATACATTAAGTGACCTTTAGTGCACAGGGGGACGCAATTAACTAATGCACTATGTACTTCCTGAGCAGGAGAGAGAAATTCCCTCTGGCAACGCTCACCAGGAATGTAAAACGCTAGCAATTTTATTTTCCTACACTGCATAACCTCAGTATAATGAATTCCTTGTCACTCTGCCCTGATAGAATCGTATCCACTTCCACTCAACTATGCATAAAAAAAAGAATACAAAAGCTATCCCTGATGTGGAATATATTTCCTATGTCAGAAAACCTTCAATGAAAGTCACCAGGTAATCATGGGCAGATCAATTCATCAGCACCTAGAGCTGAGCTCAGCACCAGCACATCACTGATTAGTTTGCAGGAACGCTCCCTTGATTTGGGTATGCAGAAAGTTAATTGAAATCAAGTGGAAATGCTTTGCAGTGGGAAAAAACAGACAATGGCAGAAATGGGTGAACTACCGTAACATCTGGCATTAAATGAGACAATGTTTCCTCTCCTCTCTATAAGGCTGTGAAGAACACAACTTGCCTGGAGCTGTAAGCCTTAAAGGGGTAATTCACCTTTGAGTTAACGTTTAGTATGATGTAGAGAGTGATATTCTGAGACAATTTGCAATTGGTTTTCATTTTCGATTATTTGTGGTTTTTGAGTTATTTCGCTTTTTATTCAGCAGCTCTCCAGTTTGCGATTTCAGCAGTCTGGTTGCAAGGTCCACATTAACGTAACAACCACCCATTGATTTCAATAAGAGACTGGAATATGAAAAGATGAGTAATAAAAAGTAGCAATAACAATAAATTTGAAGCCTTACAGAGCATGTGTTTTATATGGGGTCAGTGACCCCCGTTTGAAAGATGGAAGGAGTCAGAAGAAAAAGGCATACAGTTAAAAAACCATAAAAAAAGAAATAATGTAAACCAAAGTTGCTTAATATACTAAAAGTTGACTTAAAGTTGAATCACCCCTTTAAAGCTCGCGATAATTCCACGGAAGACTTGTGCCCAGTGGAACATAAACAGTAGCCAAAATAATGCCAAGCACTAGAAATGACCCAGTCCCCAGGGTGATAAACTTTGGACACAAGTGCACATCTTACAGAAGCCGTATTTCTCAGGCTTTTTCAAATAAAACTTGGTACTAGTCAAGGATGTTTCAGCCATGAGAAGACACCCAAAAAGCTGCTTGCAGATGGAGCTACATGGGCTCCTGAATGGGAACATCCTTCACCCCATGTGGCACATGGATGGGCTACGTGTACAATGGAGGTTCAAGGAGGGCAGGTCAAATTCAGGAATGGTTAGTGCAGGGTGGGAAATGTATAAAAATGACTGCCACTGCATAAGAATTCTTGAAATGACCACAGACAATGAGTGGTCATAGACGTTACAATTACGATCTTTCCTGGAAAAGATCTTTCCGGGAAAGATTGTTTGTTTCATTACAAAGTGTAAAGCTGAATTGTCAGATATACAGGTAAACAATAACATTTCTACCTGTATCTGATGATTCAGCATTGGGCGATGTTCGGGTGCCTTCAAAGGCACCCAATCAAAATTCTCCGGCCAGCCTGATCAACGAGCCGACCCGATATCGGTTGGCTTATCTCCCACCATAATCTCCCTGAATATTGTACTTAAAGGGGAAGTAAAGTCTAAAATAGAATAAGGCAAGAAATGCTGTATTTTGTATTCTAAACATAATCATGAAATTACTGCACCACAAGCCTAATCAAACAAATGATTTATGCTTTCAAAGTTGGCCACAGGGGGTCACCATCTTGTAACTTTGTTATAAATCTTTGCAAGACCAAGACTGCGCACATGCTCAGTGTGGTCTGGGCTGCTTAGGGATTGACGTAAATTATCAAAACAGCACAAGTCAAATAATATCTGCCAGAAACCGATACAGAAAGACTGATTAATAATCAGAATATACAGACTGCACTGGGTCCTGTATTGTCATGTAATCTAATGTGGATTTTATAGTTTTTGTATTGTTTAATACAATCTTTCTCCAACTCTGCAGAACCAGTGGCTGCAGCAAAATAATCCTCCAAATAGAATCCCAGTTTATCTGTTTAAATCTGACTCCATGATCTTTGTCCCTGCAACTGGATTTGGAAACAGTAAAGGGGATGTAAAGACAAAAATAAAATCTCTACACAGTCGCCGACTGCTCTACAGGGAAACAAACAAAGCTGCTTGAGTTCTGCATGGCTGGGAAGTAAGGCAGGGGCTCCCCCTGCTGTTCATAAATGTGATTGTTTCCCTGCAGAGCAGTTAGGGGCTGTCTGAAAATTCCTATCCAATGCAGTAAACTGCATAGAGTCAGGTTTCTTATAAAAACGGTAGACATTTTTTTGTTAAAGTATATTGGAGATATGTTTCTTTTGCATAAAAGAAAGTAAAAATGGGATTTTTTTTTGCCTTTATGTGCCTTTTAAATTAGTTTCATATGATATTATCAGTGTGTCCATGGCCTTACTCTGTGCAAAGGCTCCTATTTCATTCCTCCTTTGTCTTTAACAAGACCTCACCACAAGTCTCTCTAACAAGGCTCCTCTAGGGCCACACTTAGCCGACTTGACTCCAGGCCGAGCTATTACTCTGCTAATTTGGCACCTGAGCCCGGCTCCCTAATGTTCCCTTCTCCAGCGACAGTAGCTAAGTCCTGCCGGCAACATTCCTTAATGACTCAGCTTTAGAGATGTTGCTTTTATAAAAGCACAACAGTCTCTGTAGTGTATTGTGGAATAATATCCTCCTTTATTATAAACTTGGCCTCCGCAGAATGACACATAATTATGATTTCAATGAATGAATTGCTGTACAATATCCAACATGCAGAGACAGGCCAACTCTTTATAGAAGATTGGAGCATTCGTATCCCATACTGTGCGTCACTCTTCTGGCAGATACAGTGGGGCACAGAATCAGAAAGGCATAAACAAATCTTACTCTCTGTTATAATTGCCTTTACCATGAACTTTAAAACCACTGAATTGTTAAGAGGTTGTTCTCCTTTAAGTTAAAGGGATACTGTCATGGGAAAAAATTTTTTTTCAAATGAATCAGTTAATAGTGCTGCTCCAGCAGAATTCTGCACTGAAATCCATTTCTCAAAAGAGCAAACAGATTTTTTTTATGTTCAATTTTGAAATCTGACATGGGGCTAGACATATTGTCAATTTCCCAGCTGCCCCAAGTCATGTGACTTGTGCTCTTATAAACTTCAATCACTCTTTACTGCTGTACTGCAAGTTGGAGTGATATCACCCCCTCCCTCCCCCCCCAGCAGCCTAACAACAGAACAATGGGAAGGTAACCAGATAGCAGCTCCCTAACACAAGACAACAGCTGCCTGGTAGATCGAAGAACAACACTCAATAGTAAAAACCCATGTCTCACTGAGACTCCTTCAGTTACATTGAGAAGGAAAAACAGCAGCCTACCAGAAAGCATTTCTCTCCTAAAGTGCAGGCACAAGTCACATGACCAGGGGCAGCTGGGAAATTGACAAAATGTCTAGCCCCATGTCAGATTTCAAAATTGAATATAAAAAAATCTGTTTGCTATTTTGAGAAATGGATTTCAGTGCAGAATTCTGCTGGAGCAGCACTATTAACTGATTCATTTTGAGAATTTTTTTTTTTCCCATGACAGTATCCCTTTAACTTTTAGTACATTATAGAGTTACTAATTCTAAGTAACTCAATTGGTCTTCATTAATTTTTTTTTATAGTTTTTAGAATTAGTTGCTTTTTTCTTTTTGACTCTTTACAGATTTCAAATGGGGGTCACTGACCCCATCTAAAAAGCAGATGCTCAGTAATGTATTGTTACTTTTTATTACTCATCTTTCCATTCAACCCTCTCCTATTCATTTTCCAAACTAGAGAGCTGCTGAATAAACAACTCAAAAACCACAAAATGATTAAAACCAACTGCAGAATTGTCTCAGAATATGACTCTCTACATTATACTTTATAATTTAAAGGTGAACAACTCTAGGGCTAGGTCTTTCCCATAATACAGTGGTGGCATCAACCTACAACCTTTGGATCTCGGCCTCATCGAACCAGTAACATCTATACAGTGAATAAATTACCCCCTCTTGTAAAATATAAGGATATTATAAGTTACATGACCATGTAAAAGCATGAGGCCGAAGGCCGAGTGTTTTTATACAGGTCATGGAACTCCAAGGTGACTATTACTATCCTCATATTTTGCTACAGGGGTACTTTATATATTATAATACACAAGTTTCAGTGAGTCATGTGATAGAAATTAGCGAGTTGCTCTTGCACACCCTGGCTTTCAATCGAAGATAATCCCTGGTGCACAGCAATGGCGTCCCACCTTGAAATGACGGATCCAAAGAAAATTCACTGGCACACAGGTACAGCTAGCAGGGTAAACCCTTGCTAATTTATTAAATGGTTTGCAGCAAGCAAACCATTTAATAAATTAGCAAGGGTTTACCCTGCTAGCTGTACCTGTGTGCCAGTGAATTTTCTTTGGATCCGTCATGTGATAGAAATGACATCACGAAGCTCTGATTATAACCAATGACATCACTAAGCACCATTTATAATGATATGGTTTACAGGGTATTCATGGCTCTTCATGTATTATAGTGTTTTATCTGAACCCCAAATAAAGTCCAAACTCACCTTATGGTAGCATCGAAAGTAAGCCGCCCGCTCATCGGAAAACTTTTCCAACCTCTTCGGCCCTTTACTCGACGCTTTCTTGAACACTAACCAACATCTCTGATAAATCTGAAATCACAAAGCACAAGTTCTTGGCACATGAGGAATTGAATTGGCATTATATTCCTGCCAGCGAGGCCCAATGATTTATGATTAGTGTACCCTTTGTAGTCAGTCTTTGCGGTGACAAAGTATTGCATTTTCATGGTGTCATATATACATTGGCTCCCGCTACAATGTTTTATCAATTTTACTTATTCTAATATTATTCTGGGTCAATATGATTCTCATATGCAAGAGGTTGAGCTCAAACGACTTGCTCAACATTAATGTTTTTGTTGTTGTTGTAATTCAGCATTTTCTATCCATCTCTAAAGTTCAGCAAATCCTTCAAGATCAAAAGCTGGTCATATACAGTACGTACAGGTGTCTTCTTCTTCATATATGTGCCTACAGCACCTGAATGTACACAGTCACAACAGAGTCATTTAGGAATGCAAGAGGGGTTTGATCAATGGGTGGTGGTCTGGGCACCCATCTCTCTAATAAAAGCTGCTAGCAGTGATTATTAAGCCTATGTAGGGGCGGGAAATAGTTAGGACCACCATATGGGGTTTGGCATGACGTGGCATGGAGGCTTCTTAATTTTATAGTCACTAAACTAACTAATATCCCCTGTTTTGGAAGTACAGGTATGGGACCTGTTATCCAGAATGCACAGAACCTTGGGTTTTCCCAGATAACAGATCTTTCCATAATTTGAATCTTCATACCTTGGGGCAGATTCACTAAAGGGCAAAGTGGCCGTCACTATTGACAATTTGCCAGAAATCTCATCCGCAGTGATATCGCCAATTCACTAACAGGCGTTGAGGACAATTCACTATCAACCGAGACTGTTCGCACCCTATAGCCAGGTGACTTTTCCTAGTCACTACTCTGCAAATTCACTAAGATGCAAATTTTACTGAACGTTACCACTTTCGCCAGAGTTTACTTTGCCACCTCAGACCAGGCGAAGTGATAAAACGAAGCAACATCTTCCTCAGTCTTATGTCTGTGACTAGTGATGGGCGAATTTATTCACCAAGTGCAAATTCGCATCGAATTTGTGCAATTCGCCGATGGAAAATGTGCGCCGGCATCAAAAAACGGACACCGGTGTCAAAAACGAGACACTGGCAAATTCGCTATTCACTATCTGTGACATCATGTCCCGTATGCCGGAAATTCATTAAAGTTGTAAAGAAAACGCTGGCGACTTTTCTTTTTTTAAAGCAGGATTGTCTTCAAAAGTCCAAACTATTAAAGATTTATTGGTGAGGATTTTTTTTAAAACTAATTTGAGGGGCATGGCACATTTGCTTAAGTGTGGGCTCATGTCAAGTGCATTAGAGGATCTCTTCTGTCTTTATAATGGCTCATTGGACATGTGTTTGAATTTCAAGTTTGTAAAAGTGGCCACTTCAAGCATTTGCACCAACATCTCTAATAAAGACATCCATACGACTTTTAGGTACCTGCCCTATTTAAATTGACCTAAGCGCATTAGTGCTAGCGAAGTTCCGCTAGTTAGAAATGAAAAAAATCGCTATGAAATGCTCCCACGGCCTAAGTAATACTAGCAAAAATTTGCCAGCGTTCCGGCTGCTGAGACGCAACATTTTAGAGAATTAGCGTAGTGGTAACGAATCTGCGTCTGGCTAAGTTCCGTGGAATGTGGCGAAGCGGTCACTGGCGAAAATTCGCCCTGTAGTGAATTTCCCCCCATAAGTCTACTAAAAAAATAATTTAAACATGAATTAAACCCAATAGGCTGGTTTTGCCTCCAATAAGGATTAATTATATCTAAGTTGGGATCAAGTACAAGCGACTGTTTTATTATTACAGAGAAAAAATTAATTTTTTAAAAAATTTAGATCATTTGGATAAAATGGAGTCTATGGGGGACGACCTTCCCGTAATTGGTAGATTTCCAGATAACAGATACTATACATTCTTAAATCTAAATTACTAGTTAAACTAGGGACCAGGGTAAGTGCATTGATCAAACCCCTCTCATTTGTATGTTTGCAGCTAAATTGGCCAGACCAGTTGTATTTCCATTGTACGTACAGTATATATTTTATGAAGCCTTGGAGTGCTCTCACAACCCTACGTTTTGTGCATCATTTATTATTATTATTATTAACATGTATTTATATAGCGCCAACATATTGCGTAGCACTGTTTATGAATGCTCCTGCAGATACAGAGCTATAAAGACGATGCAACAGAGAGAACACATGACCCTTAATGAGTTTTGGGACCCAAGTAACTACTAAGGGCTTTGCAATAAGAAAAGAATCTAAGGACTAAAGGAAAGGTCTCTATCCCAGGTGCCTTTGCATGTTGGGCCAAAACAATGGTTCACTCCTTTGACTGACAATTAAACCAATTGAATTCCACACACACACATATAGATGCATCCTCCAGCCAATCAAGTCGGCAATTGCCATCTGTTCATCATCAAATGGAGACCTAGGAGACCTTCTTTTGGTTCCAAAGACAGATGTAACAATTAAGTTAAAATTCACCATATCACAAAGCTTAGGGTGAGTTTATACGTTCGATCCAAGGAGACAATTTTCCACTTGAGATGAAAAATGGAAAGCAAATAAAATGTTTACAGGGGCAGTTCACCCCTTTTAGTATGTTATAGATTGCCCAGTCCTTAGCAACTTTTTAATTGGCCTTCATAATTTATTACTTATAGGGATGCACCGAATCCAGGATTCTTCTGCCTGGCCGATCCAAATCCAAATCTTAATTTGCATACTAGGGGTGGGGAGGGAAATTGTGACTTTTTGTCACAAAACAAGTAAAACATGTTTTCCCCCTCCCACCCCTAATTTGCATATGCAAATTAGTGTATGATATTCACCCAAATCTTTCACAAAGGATTCGGGGGTTCGGCCGAATCCAAATTAGTGGATTCGGTGCATCCCTAATTACTAATTATAGTTTTTAAATGATTTATCTTCTGCTTCTGACTCTTATCAGCTTTCATATGGGGGTCACTGACCCATTGTAATAACAATCGCTCTGTATGTATGACTACACATTTAGGGGCTTATTTACTAAAATCTGAATTGATCTCATATTTTATTAAAAAAAAAAACAACAACCAAACTCCCATGCCCGATTTTAGCTTATTTACTAATCAAATATAAGCACTTTAGCTTTCTAGTGATAAAAACTCAAATTTTTCGAGATTTTAACATTCTGGTTATAATAAATAAACCCTGAATTATTATTGCTACTTTTCATGCTTGCATGGGGAAATTTGATTCCCAATACTCATGACCATTTCTACGATAAAAAGAAAAGTACGGTCTTGCTTTGCGGCAGAAATTCTGGATATATACATTCAGGATGGGAGCAATAGTCTCAGGATAAATCAGGATCGATGGCCCTTTTGTTGTCAATCACAGAACTGCTGCCTGGAGTAGGAAATAAAAACCTCGGCCTATTCCAAGGCAGAAATAACACTGTGCTGTTAAGTATGTTCTTTATCAATATACACCCCCCCATACATGATATGATCGCCATGCATTAAGCTAATTAAACAGAATTTGAACGTTAATAGAATTAAAAAACTGCTGGTGCAACAGAGAAGAATGCATTGACTGCTGCCTGCTTTGAGCGCCTATTTATTTTAATTGAGGAAATCCCTTCTCCTTGTGGTTTAAATCAATAATGACTAATGGCTTAGAAGATTAGTTTGGCTACTTGTTGTCTGCCAATTCATACACTTAAGAGTTTAACAGCAAATTTATTATGAGCCAATTCATGATGATAATACCATTTGTCTAATACAAAGGCAACTACGACATGGACAAAGAAAGTCATTTCCCAAACCACCAACATTTGATTTGCTCAGCTTCAGAATATATATTATCAAACAAAGTAGATCTTCTTAACAAAAAAAATGTTCTAATGGTAAATTAATCCAAAACCTTCAACTGTATAATATTAGCATGCTGTAACTCTCTACCTGTAGTCCGAGTGTTCTGGTCCCACCTGTAGCTCGAGTTACAGACTCTCTGGCTCCCCGTTAAGATGATATTTAGTCCCACCCGCTGCTTGAGTTATAGACCCGCTGCTTGAGTTATATTCCCACTCTAAACTGCTTTCAGAGGTTTCTAGCTCCACCCATTGCTAGAGTCACAGACTCCTTGTCCGTTTTCTTGTAAGTGTTATAGTATATTCCACTGCTCGAGGACCAAACTTCATAGTATCTGATCTAAACTAGCAGAAATTGGTTACATTTGCCTGTAAGCTTTGCAAGTTGTAATTTGTAACATTTGTTTTTTTAAATGTATTTTAAGACCTCTTCATAACTTGCTGGCATTATACAGTATAAATAAACCATGATGATGATGATCACAAAAGCTATTGTTCATTGGATCTTTGCTCGTCAGTAAATATCTATCACAAGAACCGCACCGGGTATATATTATTTTAGCAGACGTCTAAAGACAATAAGAACCAAACATAGGGTTTCCATGATAGTCATAGGTTATAAGAATAGACTAGGTAAATCAAAATTGGCTGAGAATTATAGATATGAATGTGTTGGAATATATCCAACTAAACTGATGTAAGAAATAAGTAATCCTTTTATGCACTTCTACAATTGTGAGAATCCCTAAAAGAAAGGAGTGAGAGGGATGGGAAAAAGAGATGAGAGGGACAATAAAAGAAAAGGAGAGAATGTACTAGAGATAAAAGATAGAAAACAGAGGAGATAACCAAGGGTAGAGAGAGAAAAAACAGAGGAGACAACCAAGGGTAGAAAGAGAAAAGGAAAGGAAGAGATGAAGTGACAAAGGTGTGACAACCAATGGTATAGAAGAAGTGACAAAAGGGGACAACAATGGATAGATAGAGGAAAGCAAAGGAATAGAGGAGTTGACAAAAGAGAGACAACCAAGGAAGTGGTGTAATTAAGGACTATGGCCCAGTTGCAAAACCAGTTCTGGTCACCCCCCAGTCTGACCCACACCCCACTGGGACATGTGCCAGATGCATGATATTACCTACGGACCTCCCTGTGGTGACTGTGGTGGGCTCTATTAGGGGGAGGGCACCCTCTATTCCCCTTGCAGTTACGCTTTTGAACCAAGGTTAGAAGAAAGGAAAGGGAGGAAGAGGAAGTCTCAAAGGAGAGACAACCAAGGGCAGAGAGAGGAAAGGAAAGGGAGAGAGGAAGTGACAAAAAGAGAGAGAGAGAGAGAGAGAGAGGTTGAAGAGAGATAGAAGGATGGAGAAAAATAATTGGATGAGAGAAATACAGGTAATAGAGACCATGTAAGCCTAACAAAACAACAATAACCTCTGCAAAAAAAATTTATATTATTCTTACAAAAGGGGGTAATTACATGATATCTATATACCATTAAATATAACTTCATACATGGAGTCCTATAATACCATAAATGTAGCAGTGTAGATAAATATCAGACAGATCCCATGCGCAGATCATAGTTCCATAACTGTAGGAACAATCCACACTCCCCCCAAGATGGCAGATCTTTATTACAAGATGTTAAACAGCCACGTTCCATTTGTGTCCTCCACTTGTAATTAAAACTCTGTTTAACTAAGCTCTATCTGTTCCTTAATTGTGTAATGAGCTTGGCTGTTCGGAACGTAAACTTTAATATTTTGGACAGAATAAAAATTCACATGCAAATGTATACCGGCGCTTCAGCGATGTCGAGCATTTTATTTACCATCTGCCTTTCCTGCTACAGAAGGTAAATGAATTCACAGTTGGGAACAATATACATCGACTACGTTAGGCCTAATGTACAAAAGGAAATAGAACTGATTAGCGTCGCGAATGTGGAAAAATGGGAAATAGTAGAAACAATGAGTCATCGCCGCGGTTTCGCTGGAGAAGTGCAGGCGAGGACAAATCCCTGGGACTTAATTAAGAGGTTTTATGTTCTCTGGGTTTTAAAACATATAGCGTCTCTCTGTCCTGTTCCCCTATAAATCGAGCAGATAATCGAGCAGACGGAGGGTGCGGGAAAAAAATAAATAAATAAAATTCAGCTATAATAGAATTATTTGGAGGTGAAGGAGAATCAAGAAGCAGGTAATTGAGATAAGAGAAAAGTTGTATTTCTAAGCGTGGATTATCTTCACTTTTCCTGTGTTTTCAATTAAATAAACACTACATAATGAGTCGCAGAGATTACCAACCCCTCGCATTGTGTTTCGAGGAACATTCGGGTCATGAAATGCTTTGTAATCCCAAAAACACAATTTTGTCCGATTAAGGAAACTAGGATTCTAAACAATATTCTATAATCCATATATTCAAGGTTAAACATTAACTTGAAATAAATGTATTGTTATTGCTACTTTTTTTTTTTTTATTACTTTTTCTATTCAGGCCTCTCCTATTTATATTTCAGTTCCTTAATAAAATCAATGAATGGTTGCATTAAGTTGGACACTAACAACCAGATTGCTGAAATTACAAACTGGAGAGCTGCTGAATAAAAAGCTAAATAACTCAAAAAACAGAAATTATAAAAAAATGAAACCCAATTGCAAATTGTCGCAGAATATCACTCGCTACATCATTAGTGATGGGCAAATAAATTCACCAGGCACGAATTTGCGGCGAGTTTCCGCATTTCGTTGCAGGCGGAAAAAAATCGTGGACCCGTGTTGAAATAGTTGCTCGCGCCAAAACTGTTGTGCGTCAACACTATCCAGACGCCCATTGACTTTAGCGTTGGTGTCGAAAGTGACGTGAGCGTCAAAGTTGTCGTGAATCGACGCAGGCGTCAAAATTTGGCTCACTTTAAAGGAAAACGCGGGAAATTAGGGAATTTTAAGGCAAGACGAAATGGGACAAATTTGCCCATCACTGTACATCATACTAAAAGTTAATGTAAAGGTTAATTTAAAGTTAAACCTCTTTAAAGGTGGAATTCTGTTTCTTTTCACATTATCAGTGAAATAAATTCTTAATGTTCCCAAATTTATGATTATATTTTACTAATTTTTTCCCCAAAGAAAACCATCAACCCTCTCCTGTTATATTTGTAATCTATTGAAACCAATCCACGTATAAAAAAATTAAATAAAAATTAGACACAAATATTCATTTTCTGTCTGGTGTTTAAAAGGGTGAACTCTAGTGATGGGCGAATTTATTCGGCAGCCGCAAATTCGCTACGAATTTGCGGGATTCGCCACCGGCGAATACATTTGCGAAACGCCCGCGAAAATTCGCAAAAAAAGGTTCAGCTCCTGGAAGGAGTTCAGTACATAACTGTGTTATCGAAGGGTTCGGCAATACATTTAGGGGCAGATGTAAGAAGGGTCGAATATCGAGGGTTAATTAACCCTCGATATTCGACTAGGAACTAAAATCGTTCGACTTCGAATATCGAAGTCGAACGATTTAGCGCAAATCCTGCGATCGAACGATTGAAGGATTATTCGTTCGATCGAACGATTAAATCCTTCGAATCGAACGATGCGAAGGATTTTAATACAACGATCGAAGGAATATCCTTCGATCAAAAAATCACAGGCAAGCCTATGGGGACCTTCCCCATAGGCTAACATTGACTTCGGTAGCTTTTAGCTGCCGAAGTAGGGGGTCGAAGTTTTTCTTAAAGAGACAGTACTTCGACTATCGAATGGTCGAATAGTCGAACGATTTTTAGTTCGAATCGTTCGATTCGAAGTCGAAGTAGTAGTCGAAGGTCGAAGTAGCCCATTCGATGGTCGAAGTAGCCCAAAAAACACTTCGAAATTCAAAGTTTTTTTAATTCGAATCCTTCACTCGAGCTTTGTAAATCTTCCCCTGTATGTTAATGCAGAAAGAAGCCAACGGCGGAGAAACAATGAACTTTGAGCCTGAGACAATGAGGAAAGAGAGTCATCTGTATTGGCTCCTCGGTAAACTGGATTAAAAGAGCCACTTTACATTGAGAATATATAGTTCAATGGTGCTTGATACAGGGGAATAATTATGCTGGAATAGATTTATGCTGTTATTGTACAGGTTAGGAGAAAATGTAGAGAATACATTTCTGGTCTCCTTCTTCTGGTCGCACCTCTAATGATCTGACTGCCTTTTTTGGGTTCTTATATGGAGAATATAACACAAATCTTAGGCACCTGTTTAGGCCCAAACATTGAAATTACTAATGCTGAAATAGGAGAAGGGAAGACAGTAACCCTTCCAACACTTTCCTCTTGTCTCTCTCCTTATATATTAGGTACCTATCTAGTGCTACCAATCCCTATTTCTGTAGGGAAATGAGAGAGAGCAGACAGTAACCCTTCCAACACTTTCCTCTTGTCTCTGTCCTTATATATTAGGTACCTATCTAGTGCTACCAATCCCTATTTCTGTAGGGAAATGAGAGCAGAGCAGACAGTAACCCTTCCAACACTTTCCTCTTGTCTCTGTCCTTATATATTAGGTACCTATCTAGTGTTACCAATCCCTATTTCTGTAGGGAAATGAGAGCAGAGCAGACAGTAACCCTTCCAACACTTTCCTCTTGTCTCTCTCCTTATATATTAGGCACCTATCTAGTGTTACCAATCCCTATTTCTGTAGGGAAATGAGAGCAGGGCAGTCAGTAACCCTTCCAACACTTTCCTCTTGTCTCTATCCTTATATATTAGGCACCTATCTAGTGTTACCAATCCCTATTTCTGTAGGGAAATGAGAGAGAGCAGACAGTAACCCTTCCAACACTTTCCTCTTGTCTCTGTCCTTATATATTAGGCACCTATCTAGTGTTACCAATCCCTATTTCTGTAGGGAAATGAGAGCAGAGCAGACAGTAACCCTTCCAACACTTTCCTCTTGTCTCTGTCCTTATATATTAGGTACCTATCTAGTGTTACCAATCCCTATTTCTGTAGGGAAATGAGAGCAGAGCAGACAGTAACCCTTCCAACACTTTCCTCTTGTCTCTGTCCTTATATATTAGGTACCTATCTAGTGTTACCAATCCCTATTTCTGTAGGGAAATGAGAGCAGAGCAGACAGTAACCCTTCCAACACTTTCCTCTTGTCTCTGTCCCTATATATTAGACACCTATCTAGAGGAAGAGAAGAAACAAATGTGCAATTAAAAAAACAAAAAGGTACCATGGCAGAATGACTACACACAAAAATGATTGAATTGAATAAATGGTTTTATAATTACTTATATTAGATATACCATGAATGAAAATCTTCATAGTCACAATTGAATAAATTGTACCTTCTCTTGAAATGATTGTAATTCATTGTAGCTCACAAAGCAGTTACTTAACAGGAAAATTGCAGAAATAGACTGGTCTATATTATGTGCTGGCAGCAAGGTTAATTCCAGTATATCTCTCATCTCATTATCAAGGTTTTTATAGGTGTTAAATACCGAAGAAGTAAAAAAAAAAAGGGGAAAACACGCTCTCAAATTGAAGACAGTAATGTTCTCACCTTTTATTCTTTATTGTCCCCCAGGAAAAGTGATTGGGTAAGTCTAGCAAACGTTTTGATGAGGTGATACAAGAATTAAACTCGAAAGTCAAATCTGTGCCTCTTCTCTCCTTTAGTGAATCAGCTTCTTTCATCAATGCCATTAAAATGTATACATCTCTCCGAAGAGCAATCTGGGCTTTGTTCTGGCAGAGTCAGGTGGATATGAATCTCTGTCTGAATCACATTCTTTTCCCTTGTATTCTGCCTTTGTCTGCCCTGCACTTTGCACCTACACTCTTCCTGACAAATAGTCTTGATAGGAGCAATGACTGGAATAAGAAGACACATTCCAACCTTTCATTGTGGGAAGTACTTTGCTTTGACATTTTATATACTCATAACTACTAATAAGGCATTATTTTATTACTCAGGTTTATATAGTGAATAAGGTAGCCTCTATTGTAAAATATAAGGATATTATAAGTCACCAAAGAGTTCCATTACAATATATACAGGTCATCGAACTCCAAATTACGAAAATACTGTCTTCCATAGACTCCATCTTGTCCAAATAATCCAAATTTTAAAAACGATTTCCTTTTTCTGTGTAATAATAAAACAGTAGCTTGTACTTGATCCCAACTAAGATATAATTAATCCTTATTGGAAGCAAAATTGGGTTTATGTAATGTTTACATGATTTTCTAGTAGACATTACATATGAAGATCTAAATAACAGAAAGATAAAAGCCCTAGGTCCAGAGCATAACAGGTCCCATCTATATATACAGTGTATATATATATATATAAATATATATATATATATATATATATATATATATATATATATATATATATATATATATATATATATATATATATATATATATATATATATATATATATACACACCTTGAGTGTAAATAAAGAGACCGGGGTGCTCAAGTAAATTTTGTATAGAGTAAATTTTAATATAGAGTCTCAATTACTGGCACTCACAGGATTTGCACAAAAAAGGAGGAAAAAGCTTATCTGATGAATAAAGATGATAGTTTATTGAGCCGACTTTTCGGTTCACAGGAACCTTTCTCAAAGACAAACTTTCCTGTGAGTGCCAGTACTTGAGAAAAAAAAAAAATTATATATATATATAGTTAGCTGCAGTGACATGATGCAGGGCTCACATTTCACACAAGGACGGGACATAAGTTTGAAATTAAACACAGACTGACTTGTACGACTGACCATGTTGTGTACATGGCTTGCTTGGTGCACAGATGTGCGATAAGAGAGGCCCTAGCAACGAGGAAAACGGATCAGCCGGTCGCAAAACATTGGCTTAAGTCTAAACACACACTACACCAGTTTAGGCACATGCTGAATGACCACGTGCCTGTTCCGAGGAGGAGTGGCAATAGGGACCTTTTTCTCACAAGCTGATGTTTTTTAACCCCACACCTGGCCACAATGTATTTTATTTCACTCGGGTGAAATGATTTTAATACTGGGGATTATATGATACACTATGATTGAAACACTTTGTTGTATAATGTATACCGATGTTGTCAATGTTAAGAAGCGCAGACCACGCCCACCAAGTATTTTTTAAGACCTGAATGGTGCGGTCTTTTCATTGTGGTAAATATGTTTTTTTTTACCTGCACACAGGCATGTGAATGAATGTTTACCGAGTCCACCATACTGGCTCTCTATGTGTACATATACATACATACACACATATATATATATATATATATATATATATATATATATATATATATATATATATATATATATATATATATATATATATATATATATATATATATATATATATAGTCAGGTGATCCCACTGGTGTCTAATAAAAGGGCAGCCAAGTTTGGGAGTTTTACTTTGAAAGCAGCTAGTAAGTTGCAGGTAAAACTTAGTCCCTTTATAAAATGTATAATGAAGCAATAGAATTCTTAATGAATCAGATAAAATTAAGCGTAGGACTGGCCAGATATGGGATGACTTTGACGTAGTTGGCCAGCTTAAATATATTGCAATATATGGACAAACAATCCCTGTTTTGTTTAAAGGGTAAGGCATTTTCAGTAGCAGTATGCACAAAATGTCTCTGTCTTAAATATATTGATAATGGGTTGAGTGCAGAGGACTCTTGTATTTGACTATATGTATTTTGTGGTCACACCCTCATTGCACCCCCGCCTAATGGTTTTAAAAAATAGTGGTGAGCACAACTTTCCCTTGTTTGTTATAGTTATATATATATATATATATATATATATATATATAACATACGGGTCCCTACATATATATATATTTGCAAAAAAGAACCAGCAACCACTTTTTTGCAATTATATATCAATCCTTAACCATCCAACTGGGTGTAACTTGGAAACGGTGTGCCATCCACTAGACAATTTTATATAATTGTATACAGGTATGGGATTTGTTATCTATAGTACTTGGGACCTGGGGTTTCCTTAATTCGCATCTCCATACCTTGAGTCTACTAAAAAATCATTTAAACATTAAATAAACCCAATAGGATTGTTTAACCTCCAATAAGGATTAATTATATCTTAGTTGGGATCAAGTACAAGGAACTGTTTTATTATTCCTGCGAAAAAGGAAAATTTTTTAAAACTTTTTTTTTTTTGGATAAAATGGAGTCTATGGGAGCTTTCTGGATAATGGGTTTCCAGATCCCATACAGGTGTGTGTGTGTGTGTGTAATGTAATAAAAGCTATTGCACAACAGGGTCAGAATGTTGTGCAACAGCCTTCATTATATATATAAAATATATATATATAGCAACCAAAAAAACCGCACTCACAGGACTTGATTTGTGCAAACAAAAGTGGTTTTTATTCCGACGTTTCAGCTCTAACACTCGAGCCTTCTTCAGGAAGTGAAGAAGGCTCGAGTGTTAGAGCCGAAACGTCGGAATAAAAACCACTTTTGTTTGCACAAATCAAGTCCTGTGAGTGCGGTTTTTTTGGTTGCTATTTATATTATTATGTAACCAGCACCCAGGCAGTTGCCTATTCTGCATGTGAGTGCTCCAGTTTGCTTGTTATATATATATATATATATATATATATATATATATATATATATATATATATATATATATATATATATATATATATATATATATATATATATATATATATATATATATATATATATATATATATATATAATTGTAGAAACTCACAGTGTCTCTAACGTTTCGGCCCACTTTGGGGCCCTTGACAAAGGCCCCAAAGTGGGCCGAAACGTTGGAGACACTGTGAGTTTTGAATAAATCATTGAATTCTTTGGAAAACGGAGTGCTGGTCCTTTCTACAATTCTATATACCTAATTTTGACGTAGCACCCGGCAAAACGAGATGTGAAGGAGTGCGGGTATCATTTGCGATATATATATCATTTTAATATCTAGGTGATTGTATTATGGGCACTAATTGCCATGCAAATGTAAAGATATTCTCTATTTTCTCTTTTACGAAGGAAACTGATAACATAACCATTTAAAATCCAAGCAAAAAAATGCTTAAGAATTTTTTGGACTAAGTAAATGTTATGTAAATAAATATTCTTAATACCCCTTGTGCTGGTATAATGGGTTCAGAGGCTGGCATAATTCTTGGCATGTAAAGTGTTGTTAGTAGTGATGGGCAAATATTTTCGCCAGGCCCAAATTCACGGCAAATAAATTTGCATACCACTGCAAAAATGAACGCCAGCGTCAAAAACGAGACGCCAGTGCCGTTTTGTGAATTTTTCACTGTTTTGCAAATTTCGTGGGAAATTCGTGAATTTTTTGGCGAAGCAAAACAGCCCAAATTTGCTCATCACTAGTTGTTAGTCATAGTTACTTAGATTTACTAGGAATGCAGGAATTGGTGTGTAAAGTAGGGGCTTCTGTACCTCTTTGGGGCATAACCAAGATATAGATACAAAGGGTATGATCCAACTTGCCAGAGCTTTCAGGGCTAGCTGTCATATACTACAATGGGTCATGCTAGCTCACCCTTTTAGAGAGCCACATTTAATTCAATGAAACATCTAATGGATCATCACATGAAAACCCTGTTCATTTACCTGTATTGTCATTTCAGACTTCGATACTTAGGACACATTATGTTTTAGTCTTCGATTTACTATTTTCTAATGCTCGTGTTACTACGCTGCTCCAGGAACTAAGAGTTTATGGTAGTAATAAACAGATGGCAAGTGGGAAGCTATAGCTTAAAACTTCATTTCCTTGGCACATTAGGAAGGCACGCATTTTCCTTCTGCTCTTTGCCAACAGGTTTCAGTTTTAAGGAAATACATTCATAGGCAAATGAGCCATATTTAGAATTTGTAAAATAAAGTGGCTTCGGGGCTCGTACTTCTTACGAAACTTTAATATGAGGAATAATGTATGCCCATATATTTAGACTAAAACCTTTCAAGAAAAAATATCAACTGTTACAAAAAGGGTAAATTGGCAACTGGCAACAGTAATCCCCTTTTCTATCTTCCCTGCTGTCTAACTGCCACTTACAGGATTAAGTCAATTGCTCTGCTAAAGGCAGACTATCAGTCAGAACCGGCTCACACAGTCTGCTTGATTGTTGGGTGCATCCAGGCATCCCTGTGCTGTTAATCGGCCATATTGTAAAATACCGGCCATGGAAGCACCTAAATGAAATGAACATGCTTATACAATAGACACACACTGATGCTAAATTAAAAAAAACGTATTTTTGATAGTAAAAGTAATTGTAATGAAATAAAATAATTACACGTGATCCTCACATGATCGACCACCTTTAATTACTTCTATATTGTGATTTGTTTCCAACAGAACATTAGGAATGAGCAATAATGATGGGCGAATTGGCGGCGAATACATTTTTTTTTGCTTGATACAGTTTTGCCGTGAAAAAAGTGCTTTCACCGGTAATGAAAATTTTTGCAAATCTGCACTAGAATTTTATCATGTGCTTTGTTTCACCAAAAAAGCAAAATCATAAGTAGTAGTACAAGTATGGGATCCATTATCCGGAAACTCTTATCCAAAAAGTTCAGAATTACTTTTGGGCGAATAAATTTGGCAGGCTTCGATTTGCGGCGAAACGTTTCCATGTTTCTCCACCCGCAAATGTTTTTGCGTAACTTCCTAGAAAAATCGCCAGTGATAAATCGGTGCGTCAAAAACAATTGGCGCGTTACAAAATTGACGTGCCTCAAAATTATTCGGACACCCATTGACTTTAGTGCATTTGACAAAATAGTCGTGCGTATAAAAATGGGACACTCGCATCAAAAATTGACGCGCATCAAAATTATTTTGACGCCTATTAACTTCAATGCGTTTCGCAAATTTTCGTAGTTTAGTCATTTTTTCACTGTTTCGCAAAATATTTGGGACAGATTCGCCCTACTATTCAGAATTATGTAAAGATAGTCTCCCATAGACTCCATTTTATCCAAATAATCCAAATTTTAAAAATGATTTCCTTTTTCTGTGTAATAATAAAACAGTTGCTTGTACTTGATCCCAACTAAGATATAATTAATCCTTATTGGAAGCAGAACCAGCCTATTGGGTTTATTTCATGTTTACATGATTTTCTATAGACTTAAGGTATGAAGATCCAAATTACTGAAAAATTAACATACTTGCATTAGAGTTTTGCGATACATTTCGTTTCCCCAAACATAAACAATGGCAAAAGTATGATTTAAATTTTTCTGAATTTCATGAGAAATGTCTGCTGAAATTTTGCCATTTTGTAAATTCTTCCATATTTTTGCAAATGTTACGTCAAAGTGAAATGGGGCAGTTAAGGAAAAAATGCTTTTCAATACTTTGAGTCAAAAATAGTTTATTTGAATGAATATTTATTTTAATGATATATGGGGAAACCATTTCTTATTAAACATCATTACATTGTTGCTTCCCATTTCCAGGCTGAAATTTAAGGGGTTTATTTACTAAAACTAGAATTAATATTTTTTATTTAAAAAAAGTCAACTGAACTCCCATCCACGAATTGAACTCATTTATCAATAATTATTGTAAAAAAAAATTCATCATAAAAACAAAACAATTCAAAATGTTTGATTGACGCTCTCGAATTTGAGATGGAGTATTTTTGGATTTTGATTTTTAGCAGTTTTGGGTATAATAAATAAATAAATTTGACCAGAAAATTTGAAGTAATGGGTCCCTAAATTATAAAAGGAAATGTATGTATCAACATATTAAACATTTTAATTGTTTCCTCCATGTCTACTTTTTGTATCTTACTTGGCTTTTCATTGTGCCTTCAGAGTGGCAATGAGAAGGGAATATATGACTTTTTTACCGGTTTACTTACAGCTCATATTAGGATCGTTGGCACTATCTCCAGGCCGTAAAACTGTAGACATATAATTTTTATGGTCCAGTGTTGAGTGGAATTCAAAAACTTCTCAAACCTTTATTTTTTTTTGTCTTTTAATGAGAAGCATTAATGGATAAATGAAGCAAACACCATAAAATGTGCACAATAAATGTTTAGCGGTCTGTTCAGTATAAAATGCAGTGATTCTATTATTGATGTAAATTAAATATGAACAGATGGTATAGCCAACATAAAAATGTCGTCACTCTTGGCAAGGACTTCTGCTTTATTTTTTTTTTCCTCTTCCCAAGAGCTATTTTATTTTTATCTAATGAAAAAAAAAAAAAAAAAAAAAGATGTTTATGGTGGGGGGTTGGTTATGTTACAGAAAAAAACAAAATTGCAAACAGTCATGGATAAGATGGACCAACAAGCATGGCAGAATATAGGAAGTCCCTATACTTATTTGGTAAGAACATGTGACACTTAGGGGCAGATTTACTAAGGGTCGAATTTTGAGGGTTAAAAAACCCTCGAAGTAAAATCCTTCAAATTCGAACATCGAATTCGAAGGATTTTAGCGCAAAAGGTTCGATCGAATGATAAAATCCTTTGAATTGAACGATTTTAAGCGATCGATCGAAGGATTTCTATTCGATCAAAAAAACGTAGAAAAGTGCTGCGAAAGGTCCCCATAGGCTGACATTGCAATTCGGTAGCTTTAATTTGGCGAAGTATGAAGTTGAAGTTTTTTTAAAAAAGACAGTACTTCGATTATTGAATGGTTGAACGATTTTTACTTCGAATCGTTCGACTCGATGGTCAAAGTACCCAAAAAATTACTTAGAAATTCGAATATTTTTGTATTCGAACTATTCACTCAAGCTTAGTAAATCTGCCCCATAGAAACAGAATGAAGGGTAAGTGGGTAGGGTCTGTGCCAAGTCATTTATGTGAGATTTTTATTTTAGCTAGATGTAGTGATGGGCAAAATTATTCTCCAGGAGAGAATTCCCGTGATTCACCGCCGGTGAATAAATTTGCAAAACCGCCGGCGTCAAAAAAATGGAGGCCGACGTCCGGTTTTTTGGACGCCGGCATTCTAAATCAAAATTCTAGCAGCTTGGAAATCTACTTACAATTTTTTTGAATTTGAAGTAAAATTTTGAGTGAATGTGGAGTAAAAAAAAAAATGCCCTGTATCTATCATTATCTTCTAGTTCTTTCTACAGTTTAAAGTTATGAATGGAAATTTTATTGCGTTGCATGAAGTCAACTGAATTTTGGAGAAAATTTGCAAAGTTTTAGCACATAGGACAGAATGGTTTACACCTTATAAATTTTATTGAGTCTCATGAATTTACATTGAACTTGACATTCATTTAAATTCTAGCAGCTTGGAAATCTACTCAATCAACTGAATTTGGAGTAGATTTCCAGATTTTTACCCCATAGAATAGAATGATTTGCACTTGTTTGAAGCAGGCAAACACGTTGATAACAGAGCAGGATCTTTATTAATGTGTTTACCTTTAGAGAAGAGTTTGGGAAGAGTTTTTCTCAATGAGGAGGAAACTTCTAAAATGTAACAGGAAAAGAAATTTCCTCTATGGGGGTTATTTATCAAGGTCCGAATTTATCTCAATATTTTCTGCTACAAACTCCAATCAAATCCGCTTGGTTTTTTACGCTTATTTATTATTACATTTTCCCAAAAATTTGCTTTGCGGGAAAATATCCGATTTTCATGAGTTTTTCTGACATTTTTCATTCGATTTTCATGATTTTTTTGTAATTTTTACCCGGAAACTCCACAAATTTTGGGGTACTGCCCAAAACCCAGAGCAAATCATTGGGACTTCTTCCATTGACTTATATATGCAACCTCGACAGGTCTGAGATGCCGGATTTTCAGATTCAGACTTTTCCATCCGAAGAAATCACAAATAATTGTGATTTTTGTAATTACCCCGTAAGTGTCTATAAGAACTGGTTTCTTAAAAGTACATTTACAGCTTCCTCGGATACATAGAAATGCTTTAAAAAAGCTGATCTACACTCTCTGCACCCACATTCTTCCATGTGTTATGGATAAAACCCCCTCCCCAGGTGGGCCTGTGGGGGAGTTCAACTGTCTTGTATTAAGCATGTTCCTTTCTGAATGTTGATTTCCATTTTAGTTGTAAAAAAAAGGATGCTTCTGGAAGAATTTCCAGACCTTGGAGCCTCTTCTTGAATATTTTCTGAGGGGTTCTGTCTGTGTCTTGTCAAAAGGTCCAAAGGAATGTCTCCAGATCTATGCAAGAAATTCTGATTGAAATTCTCTTGAAGATCTTAAAGGCAAAATAACTTGCCTTTCTGAAGCATGATGTATCTTCCAACAAAAGTAGGAGTTCATAAGGGTCATAGCTTACTGTGTACACAGAACATTCCTCCTCTTCATGTTTCCAATTATACGTATGAATGAAAGCTATTGTATTTCTTACCTTAACAGGGGTATTGGCTGCAATGGAGAATTGTGTATATATATATATATATAACCACAAGGCATGATGTTATATTGATGGCTGTCAGGAATCCCTTGACAATATGTTAAGTCCATTTAATATGAATGTGTTCAAATATTGATAGGATTGTTTCGTGCACACAATAAGCTATACCCTCATATTGTACTGTCTAAAGGAAACAATATGGCACCTCCTTCCCATATATATAAATACAAATATACAGAGAAGGAATGTTCTGGGCACAAAATAAGCTATACCCTCATACTGTACTGTCTAAGGGAATCAATATGGCACCTCCTTCCCATATGTATAAATACAAATACACAGTGAAGGAATGTTCTGGGCGCACAATAAGCTATACCCTCATACTGTACTGTCTAAGGGAAACAATATGGCACCTCCTTCCCATATGTATAAATACAAATATACAGAGAAGGAATGTTCTGGGCACACAATAAGCTATACCCTCATACTGTACTGTCTAAGGGAAACAATATGGCACCTCCTTCCCATATGTATAAATACAAATATACAGAGATGGAATGTTCTGGGCACACAATAAGCTATACCCTCATACTGTACTGTCTAATGGAAACAATATGGCACCTCCTTCCCATATGTATAAATACAAATATACAGAGAAGGAATGTTCTGGGCACACAATAAGCTATACCCTCATACTGTACTGTCTAAGGGAAACAATATGGCACCTCCTTCCCATATGTATAAATACAAATATACAGAGAAGGAATGTTCTGGGCACACAATAAGCTATACCCTCATACTGTACTGTCTAAGGGAAACAATATGGCACCTCCTTCCCATATGTATAAAAACAAATATACAGAGAAGGAATTTTCTGGAAATACAGCGATCTATATCTTTATATTATATTGTAATCTATATAATTATTATATAATATATACTATAATCTATATTATTATTATACTATATCTTCATACTCCCTATAAGAGAAACTATATGGCACCTCCTGCTTATATGTATTAATACAAAGATGGGGAGGCGCATTTATTAAAGGTCGAATTTTAGTGGTATTGGAGCTTCATTATTCATGAAACCATCTCTGACAATTACAAGCAAAAAACCATCCTAAAACCTTGAAAAGTCTGAATGATTAAAAAAAAGGCCCAAAAAGATCAGTGCAGCTCCCACTGACTTCAATGGTACCTCGACTGCCTTTACTGGAAGTTTTCTGTTGTATTCGTTTTTCATGGTTTTTACACTTCATAAATCTCACATTTAAAAATGTTTGATTTGTGAAAAAAAAAAAATCCAAATGTTAATAAATAGGCCCCATGGATTGTGCCTTCAAAACATCCATGTTACATTTATGGAAGAAAAAAAAAATCAGGTCATTAGGAGTGGTGATTTTCAAGAACTGAAAGTAAATGCGCCATGCAGCAATTGTAAGCAACAGTTGACCTTATTATTATAATTATAGTAACATTATCTTATGAAGAATGATCTCTGGTTTCTGCTTCAGTCTACAGACCTTACTCTAGACTTACAATGCATGTCTTTTCCAAAGGTTACCAAGAATGTGACCATTTATTCTGCCTTACATTATCTGCATAATCACTTGAATGTCGCTGGAAGTGTTCCCTGATAATTCATTGCGGAAACAGGAGAAGACAATGAGTTGGGCGACTTCAATGCGAATACTCTTTTTATTTGCTTATTCCTAGTACAAAATATAAAAAGTTATATCGTCTTCATTGTGGAACCTTAGTAAAGAGCTGACCCTGGTGACTCTCCTAAGCCCTGAGCTGGGATGGAGGCTGCTCATTTGACACATGAGAAGTGATAACACCGTAGGTCAGATTACTGTGCATTGCCAGCATTCCCCTTTTATGAAGTGCAATGAATATAACTGGATGTTATCCAAGGGTTGACCTTAATGCGGGAGCAGAGTGATTGCATTATTTCAGTGCTGACACCAAGAGTAGGGTGCCAGATGGAACACAACCACTACCTGCATCATCGTATATTGCTAGCAAGTGTGTAAAGATGATTTGTATAAAGCTAGAAACTTTTGGCAAAATGATCAAAATTCCTAGCAGAAACTCATTAAATAGGTTTTTGATTATAAATCAAAAGTTCTCAATAGAAGTCTTAATTGTTAAGGGTACTAAGAGGGTAGTGTGAATATAAGAAGAGGAAAATTCATGGTTGAGCGCTCTTTACCATCAGGCCCGGAATTGTGGAAAAGGCCACAAAGGCCCAGGCCAGCAGGATTTTAGGGGGGGCATGCTGCCCAACCCCATCTGAGTTATTTGGAAAACAATGGATATGGGCAGAAGATACTATAGGTGTTTACTTTCATACTACCCTCTTTTCATACAAAATGGGTTTGTTGACATGGAGGACCTTGCTTGAAGAGCAAATCCTGATTTTTGATTGGACTGGATCAACCTTACTGTAGTATCAGTTACATACTATCCTGTTTTTCCCCAATATAGTGAAGAGCTATACAAAATGGAAGAACTTGACTGTCCTACATTTCTAAACTCAACCCAAAAGACACCACTTTTGGATATAATTGTGCAGTCAATAATTACAGGATCCCAAAACAACTTCTTTTTCTTCTTAAAAAGTGAAGTGCCCATACAGAATGGATTTTCTGAGATGCAAAGAACTTGACTGTCCTACATTTCTAAACTCAACCCAAAAGACACCACTTTTTGGATATAATTGTGCAGTCAATAATTACAGGATCCCAAAACAACTTCACTTATACATGATCGAGGTTCAGATATATATGGAGAACCCTGGGAAATTCCATGAACCAAGGCCAAATCAGGGAAATATCAACTCTTTTGATAACCTGCCCTAACAATAGATATATGGCTAGTTTTAGTCATTTCTCAGTACAAGCTCAAATAAGGGTATAAAATATACATTTCAAAATACTTTAAAGATAGACCTTCCCTTCAGCAATTCTATTTGTGCAGCCAAAAAATGGGGCCGAGTATCACATTTTGTATAATCCATGTAACCCTCAAGGCAAATTATGCTCCTTCAGGTCAATGTTGAAGTTGCTGTTGAGTAAGTAAAGAGGTTACTTTTATTTTAAACTGCCAGACTGGATTAAATATACAGTAGGGCCAGATACAATTCAGTGAGAAAAAGGTTGATCACGTGAAAAGTCATGGAGGAGATTCAGTTCACACTATCACTTGAAATCTCCATTGAAGTCTATGGGAAAAAACGGGAAATGAATTTGGAGAAAAGTTTTTTTCTCCTCGAATTGAATCTCATCCATGAGTTATCATGTGATAAACCAGGAAATAGCCTTTTCTCACTGAATTGAATCTGGCTCATTATAATATATTATATTACATATTTGTTTACATCCAGGTTCTGTAAAATTTGGAAAAATGTCATGGCACTGCATATAAAATTGTTCTGCAGCTCAGATTTAGTGAGGGACACAGAGAACTATCCCACTGGAGCTTAATGGTTTTGTCTTCAAAGGGTTTGAATAACCTAATAATATAAACAGGTTTGCATATTGAAAGCAAATCTAATTCTAAATAAATTTCCAATCTACTTCAATTACAAATTGCCACTGATTAAAAAGTTAATTGCAACTGTAAGTAAGTCCATCATTGGGTATTTCTGGTTATGGTTATGTACACCACCAGAATAATTTGACTTCCCATAAGTCCCCTTCAATTTTTTCCAGCACCAGCAGTGTAAGGTCTAAAATCTAGTCTTGCCACTCCGTTGCACACATAAGAAGCAATTGTCCATTGCTCCAAGAATATTTAAGAAATAATTGTTTGTATCGATTTTAGAGCAAATGGACATTCTCTACAAATATTAGCCTGTGTCCCTCAAACGCGCAGTCACTGCTGTAGACCCCATAAGTGGGCCAGTCCCACCGTTAGCGAGCCACTGCCATAGCCAGATACCATAAACCTATGTTGATATAAGTTCTCAGCTAAACTGAGCAGAATTCTGCAGGGATGTGGCCATGTGTAGTGGTCCTTTAAGCTAATTTGAAGTTGTGAATTTGTGTAAACATTTAGTAAATCACTGCCCACCCTCATACTCATCCATCTTGATCTCTACACACCTCTCTTTCTCTTACAAATTATGTTAGCAAGCCTACTGACACAACGGGTTATCTCCTGATGACCTTCCAAGCAAAGGAACATACATCTCCAGTCTGTAATCTCCATGTACAGTGGCCCTTGGCAGTGAAGGAATACAAGAGAACTGACCTTACTTTCTTCTAATAAATACATTTTCACCTACCCCTGTCTTCAACGGGAAATCTCGACATGATCGCAGAACACTATTTATTTACCCTTTGATGATGAGAAATAAATCCGTGGCAGAGGAGATGGTAATACGATGCAAGATTGAGCCTGTTGGTTCTATAAACCATGAAACACAGCACTATACAAGGTGCCCAGATGATATTTTTTCTCTCCACGCCATTAAGTTAAAACATGATAAATCTTTAAGAGCCAACTGAATCTCAGTAACCAGGCAACAATGATTTGCAAAAAGCTAGGGCTTATTTAAAGCAACACTTGCCCGAGAAAGATGTCGATGGATAAAGGTAGCTAGAGACAAAGGTAAAAAATTGTTTCATAAACAGACGGAAAAGTGACAATGGATTCATACTATTTGTCATAAATTCACAAACTTGCTTTTTTAAAGAGCCCAAACTGTGGATGGAAGCGAAGTAACCCAAACACAATTACGGTATGAATGATTGTTAGCTGGCCTGGGTACCCCTGGTAGCAGTTACCCCAATGTTTCTATATATCTGTAACCTTGTTATGAGCTAAGTGAGCCCAGCCTGAAGGTCAGTTAGGGGGAGATTTGGGGTGAGTGCTTATTTGTGCCCTGAGTACCCCTGGAACTATAGCAGGGTGACTGTTACCACAATGTTTCTATATATCTGTAACCTTGTTATGAGCTAAGGGGGCCCAGTCTGAAGGTCAGTTAGGGGGAGATTTGGGGTGAGTGTTTATTTGTGCCCTGGGTACCCCTGGAACTATAGCAGGGTGACTGTTACCCCAATGTTTCTATATATCTGTAACCTTGTTATGAGCTAAGGGGGCCCAGCCTGAAGGTCAGTTAGGGGGAGATATGGGGTGAGTGCATATTTGGACCCTGTGTACCCCTGGAACTATAGCATAGCCTGTTATACAGATGTAAAGTCAAACAATACAAAATAAATAAATATAATAAACAGGCAGATAACTGTTAATAGACTGCGTAAAGAACAGACATTCCTTGTTTATATGTGTTTTTGTTTCATATTATTTCATTCTAAATTAATTAAAAAAATAGAAAACAGAAAGCTAGCAAAGAAGAAATTAGAGCCCATCATACAGACACAAGCCGGAACCCGCAGGAGTGCTAATGCTGAAATGTGTCTGTGGGATCATTAGAGAGAGTTTTCTAGCTGCACATCATGTCAGAGACGGGAAAGCGAAACGAAAATAACCCCTTAATGCATTCGGCCTAATTAATACTGTGTCATTGTGACAAACAACTCCCTGGCATGTAACATCTGCACCCACATTACAGGGAAAAAAAGTGCAGTTGCTCTTTCTTAAGAGGAAAATAGATCATATTGCTGAAGAGTATTTGGCTTCTATTTGTTCTGCCTTATGCAGACAGTACAGTGGGAGGGGAATGCTTTTTGTGCGTCAGTATTGTTATCTCGTATTTATATAACTTTGACACAGCACCTGTAGCACAGAAATTACACATCATTTCCATCAGCCCCTGTCAAAGCAGAGCTTACAATCTAAGGTCCCTATCAGATTCATATAGACTAGTAGTTTTATTAGAAGCCATTAAACCTGCCTGTATGTTTTGAGTGTGGGAAGAAACCTATAAAGACAGAGGCAGATAACATTCCTTCTCTGTATATTTGTATTTATACATATGGGAAGGAGGTGCCATATTGTTTCCCTTAGACAGTACAGTATGAGGGTATAGCTTATTGTGTGCCCAGAACATTCCTTCTCTGTATATTTGTATTTATTCATATGGGAAGGAGGTGCCATATTGTTTCCCTTAGACAGTACAGTATGAGGGTATAGCTTATTGTGTGCCCAGAACATTCCTTCTCTGTATATTTGTATTTATACATATGGGAAGGAGGTGCCATATTGATTCCCTTAGACAGTACAGTATGAGGGTATAGATTATTGTGTGCCCAGAACATTCCTTCTCTGTATATTTGTATTTATACATATGGGAAGGAGGTACCATATTGTTTCCCTTAGACAGTACAGTATGAGGGTATAGCTTATTGTGTGCCCAGAACATTCCTTCTCTGTATATTTGTATTTATACATATGGGAAGGAGGTGCCATATTGTTTCCCTTAGACAGTACAGTATGAGGGTATAGCTTATTGTGTGCCCAGAACATTCCTTCTCTGTATATTTGTATTTATACATATGGGAAGGAGGTGCCATATTGTTTCCCTTAGACAGTACAGTATGAGGGTATAGCTTATTGTGTGCCCAGAACATTCCTTCTCTGTATATTTGTATTTATACATATGGGAAGGAGGTGCCATATTGTTTCCCTTAGTACAGTATGAGGGTATAGCTTATTTTTAAGATAGAACATTCCTTTTCTGTACAGGTATGGGAACGGAAACCCGTTATCCATAAAGCTCAGAATTACGGGAGGGTTATCTCTTCCATTTTATACAAATAATCCACATTTTTAAAAATGATTTCCTTTTTCTCTGTAATAATAAAACAGTACCTTGCACGTGCCAAGATGTAATTAATCCTTATTGGAGGCAAAACAATCCTAACGGGTTTAATTAAGGTTTAAAGATGTCTTAATAGTCTTAAGGTATGGAGACCCAAATTCCAGAAAAATCCCCTATCCAGTGTCCTGAGCACTCTGAATAACAGGTCCCATACCTGTAATAAGTTCAGGCTGTTTGGAGGCAAGAATGGTGTCCTACACAATGTCCATTTATCTTTATAAATATGTGATAATACCAATAATAATGATAATACTAACTAGATACATTACTGTAATGTGACTTTGTTACCAAATGTGTGACCATAGAGAGGCCCCAGGCAGGCAAGGTGGTTAAACGGAGCAATGATTTGGTTATTTAACAAATATTATGAGAAATGATGCCCTTAATCTCCTATTTGTCTTCTTTTACTTGATCCTCCGGGAGCCCCAGAAGACATTCATTGTCTCTGTAAAAGCCCATTCATCAATAGGAATACAAGGCGCTGCGTAAAACGGATAGGGTTTTTTTTTCAGTCTGCAAATTTAGTTGGAATTTCACATCTCATTTCCCCCATAGATCTTAACGTGAATATCATTTGGCACATAGGAAAATGAACATAACAACTCGTTTTTTTTCCCTTTACAAATATTTACAGGGAAACCAAAATGGGAGCCAATAACCATATATACCCCTGTAGATCCATAAATCACAAGCTACGTTCAATCAATATTAAAGGGGAAAATTACTGGGAATGTTCAAAATTAATTTATAAAGATGCAAATAACCAATCGCAATGCAGGTGCTTTACAAGCTGCCTCCGTTTTAATAGATACCAAACAATTTTCAAACTCAACTTTTATTTGTATGTACATAATCATAAAGCAGTTTGGTAATTTCCCTATGGCTCAAATTAGAAACCAAACCTTATAAATGGTAAGTTACATAGTTACATAGTTAAATTGGGTTGAAAAAAGACAAAGTCCATCAAGTTCAACCCCTCCAAATGAAAACCCAGCATCCATACACACACCCCTCCCTACTTTTAATTAAAATTCTATATACCCATACCTATATTAACTATAGAGTTTAGTATCACAATAGCCTTTAATATTATGTCTGTCCAAAAAATCATCCAAGCCATTCTTAAAGGCATTAACTGAATCAGCCATCACAACATCACCCGGCAGTGCATTCCACAACCTCACTGTCCTGACTGTGAAGAACCCCCTACGTTGCTTCAAATGAAAGTTCTTTTCTTCTAGTCTAAAGGGGTGGCCTCTGGTACGGTGATCCACTTTATGGGTAAAAAGGTCCCCTGCCATTTGTCTATAATGTCCTCTAATGTACTTGTAAAGTGTAATCATGTCCCCTCGCAAGCGCCTTTTTTCCAGAGAAAACAACCCCAACCTTGACAGTCTACCCTCATAATTTAAGTCTTCCGTCCCTCTAACCAATTTAGTTGCACGTCTCTGCACTCTCTCCAGCTCATTTATATCCCTCTTAAGGACTGGAGTCCAAAACTGAACTGCATACTCCAGATGAGGCCTTACCAGGGACCTATAAAGAGGCATAATTATGTTTTCATCCCTTGAGTTAATGCCCTTTTTTATGCAAGACAGAACTTTATTTGCTTTAGTAGCCACAGAATGACACTGCCCAGAATTAGACAACGTGTTATCTACAAAGACCCCTAGATCCTTTTCATTTAAGGAAACTCCCAACACATTGCCATTTAGTGTATAACTTGCATTTATATTATTTTTGCCAAAGTGCATAACCTGCATTTATCAACATTGAACCTCATTTTCCAGTTTGCTGCCCAGTTTTCCAGTTTAGACAGATCACTTTGCAAAGTGGCAGCATCCTGCATGGAACCTATAGTTCTGCACAATTTAGTATCATCTGCAAAAATAGAAACAGTACTTTCAATGCCCACCTCCAGGTCATTAATAAACAAGTTGAAAAGCAAGGGACCTAGTACAGAGCCCTGCGGTACTCCACTAACAACACTGGTCCAATTAGAAAATGTTCCATTTACCACCACTCTTTGTAGTCTATCTTTTAGCCAGTTCGCTATCCAGGTACAAATACTATGTTCCAGGCCAACATTCCTTAATTTAACCAGTAACCTTTTGTGTGGCACTGTATCAAATGCTTTAGCAAAGTCTAAGTAAATCACATCCACTGCCATCCCAGAATCGAGGTCTCTACTTACATTCTCGTAAAAAGAAATTAAGTTAGTCTGGCAAGATCTATTACGCATAAAACCATGCTGGCACAAACTCATAGTATTATGATTTGCTATGAAGTCCAGTATCTTATCCTTTATTAACCCTTCGAAAAGCTTTCCTAATACTGACGTCAGACTAACTGGCCTATAGTTTTGAGGCTGAGAACGGGATCCTTTTTTGAATAGAGGCACCACATTAGCAATTCGCCAGTCTCTTGGCACAATACCAGATCTCAATGAATCCTGAAAAATTAAGTAAAGAGGTTTGGCAATCACAGAGCTAAGCTCGCTAATTACCCTGGGATGAATACCATCTGGCCCTGGACCTTTGTTAATCTTAACCTGTTCAAGTCTCTTTTGAATTTCTTCTTGTGTGAACCATGCATCATTAGTTGTATTACTAGAATTGGGAGTGTTAAGAAGGAAACCTTCACTTACTGGTTCTTCATTTGTGTAAACAGATGAAAAATACGAGTTCAGAATCTGCGCTTTTATTTTGTTTTCATCAACCAGCTGATCCCCCTCTGATAGTAAGGGTCCCACCCCTTCCTGCTTCATTTTTTTACTATTGACATATTTAAAAAATAATTTGGGATTTTTTTTACTGCTTGCTGCAATATCCTTTTCTATAGCAATTTTAGCTTGCCTTATAGCTTCTTTGCATGATTTATTGGCCTCCTTGTACCTTATAAATGTTTCGGCTGTACCAGCTAACTTGAAAGCCTTAAAAGCACGTCTTTTCTTACCCACCTCAACACCAACGCTTCTATTGAACCAAAAAGGTTTTGCTTTGCAACGACGTTCCTTGCTTACAAGTGGAATATACTGACAAGTATATTTATTAAGCAGCATTTTAAAGACTTCCCATTTTTGTTCTGTGTTTAACCCTGTGAAAAGCATTTCCCACTTAATATGTTGCAGAGATGCCCTTATACTGTCAAAGTTTGCACGTCTGAAATTTAGTGTTTTAGTTACTCCCTTATAGAATTGCTTCTGCAACAGAATCTCAAAGGAGACCATGTTATGATCACTATTTACAAAGGTGAAGTCGCGCTTCCGTGAAGATAGAAGCAGCACCCAAAAAAGGAATGGATCCACTGGTCCACTTATATGTAAAGAGAAAGGGGGGGAGGGTGCGCTGAAAGAACGTGGTTTCACTCGTTGACCTAAAAAGACATAGTAATCCCAAATAGTGTAATAGTCCTTTGGTGATATAAAGATGTTTAGGTGAATCGGATCTACTCACAGACAGAATGTATCATAAACCCTTCTATGATAAATCAGGTGCACTTTGAAATGATGCGGTCGCTCTGTCTCTTAAGCGCTTAAGAGACAGAGCGACCGCATCATTTCAAAGTGCACCTGATTTATCATAGAAGGGTAAGTGCGGCCTTTAACTATCACCGTTCTCTTTACCCACTGTGTTACACCATCTCAGCCCTTCCCCGCAGCAGACACGGCTCCAACAAGTTACCTAACCGGCAGGCGAAAGAAATAACATCTAGCCATACAGGATACCGTAAGCTGATCCTCAACGATCTCTCCTTTGCGCATTCTCCCACGAATCTGGGGTAAGTGCGGTTAGAATTTTTCGTCCTGAGCAAACACGTCAGAATCAGACATCGCCGGCAATACTTTAAAGGCACCTATGATACATTCAGGGGCGCTCCACCAATGAGGCGAGTTGAGACACTCGCCTCAGGCGGCAGCGCCCCCCTGGTTACCAGGGGCGGCAAAAATGCCGCTCCTGGTAACTAAGAGCCGAATTTCCGGTTTTCAACCCGGAAATTCGGCTCTTCTAGTGCAGAGAGCGCAAACGCGCTCTCTGCACTAGCGTCGTGCAGCGCCCCGACCCCCTCCTGCGCAGAAAATGTGAGCGCCGTGAGGAGGGGTCGGGGCGGCAACGGAAGGCCGCCTCAGGCGGCATAAAGGCGCGGATCGGCGCTGGATACATTCTGTCTGTGAGTAGATCCGATTCACCTAAACATCTTTATATCACCAAAGGACTATTACACTATTTGGGATTACTATGTCTTTTTAGGTCAACGAGTGAAACCACGTTCTTTCAGCGCACCCTCCCCCCCTTTCTCATGTTATGATCACTATTCCCTAAATGCTCACCCACACAAATGTTAGAGATGAGTTCAGTATTGTTAGTTATTACAAGGTCCAAAAGAGAGTTATTCCTAGTAGGTTCTTGAACGAGCTGGAATAAAAAGTTGTCATTCAGCATATTTACAAACCTACTAGCTTTTTCTGTCTTAGCAACCCCATTACCCCAGTCAATGTCTGGATAATTGAAGTCACCCATAGCAACAACTTGACCCAGCTGTGAAGCCGCTTGTATCTGCAAGAGTAGCTGGGCTTCATACTCGACACTTATACGAGGTGGTTTATAGCATACACCAATGATAATTCTTTTTGATACCTTTTGCCCAGTCAAAATCTCTACCCAGAGTGATTCTACACCCTCACCAGTGCCAGCTATTTTTATTTCTTTAGCGCATGGCTTTAATTCAGGCTTTACATACAAACCCACTCCTCCACCCTTTTTAATCCCTCTGTCCCTCCTAAAAAGGGTGTAACCATTTAAATTCACAATCCAGTCACATGTTTCATCCCACCAGGTCTCAGTGATACCAATTATATCATAATTTTTAGAGCATGCAATTAATTCTAGGTCTCCCATTTTACCTGACAAACTCCGTGCATTTGCCAGCATACAGCGGAGGTTACTACTTTTACTTTTGAAATGTGCATTACTTAGTGAAGAATTATACGTTAAGTTAGTATTATTCTGTTTTCCTTGTAACAGAGGGACCTCCTTAGCTGGTAAACTGTATGCCCCCCTCACTCCTCCCCCATGACCCCTTACTAACCCCACTACCCCGTCTACACTAGCTTCCCCATAATCCTTTATCTCACCCACCCCCCTCTTGCCTAGTTTAAACACTCCTCCAACCTCTTAGCCATTCTTTCCCCTAGCACCGCGGACCCCCTTCCATTGAGGTGCAAACCGTCACGGCTATATTGGTTGTACCCCAACGAAAAGTCAGCCCAGTGCTCTAGGAACCCAAACCCTTCCTTCCTGCACCAAGACTTGAGCCACACATTAAGCTCCCTAATCTCCCGCTGTTTTCCTAAACTTGCACGTGGCACAGGCAAAATTTCAGAAAAGATTACATTGGAAGACCTTTCCTTGATCTTAGAGCCTAGATCCTTGAAATCATTCTTTAAAGTCTTCCATCTACCATTTATTTTGTCATTAGTACCGATATGCACTAAGACAGCTGGGTCGTGCCCAGCCCCACCCAATAATTTGTCTATCCGATCAAACCACATGCCGAACCCTGGCACCAGGTAGACAGCAAACTGTTCGGTTGTAGCGATCCGGACGACAAATTACCCTATCCACTTTCCTAATAATTGAGTCCCCTACAACCACAATCTGCTTAGGCCTGACTCTACTCTCCCCCCACCACTACTAGAGAAACTGGTCTCCCGGCTGTTAGAGAGATCAGCCCCATCTAGAATTGCCAATCCAGAGTTCATACTCCCATCATCTTCACACAATCTGGCAAATTTGTTGCGATGTATAATCTCCGGATCAGCCTCCATTTTCCTTTTGCCCACCTTAGATTTTCTAACTGTCACCCAGCTAGCTGCCTCAACATCCTGCTGCTGTTCTGTTCCCCCCAAACTATCTGACCCCGCTAGGTCCTGCTCAGTGAGCAAAAGACTCCTTTCAAGATTGTCAATCGACCGCAGTGTTGCAATTTGTTGCTCTAGTGCTCTAACTTGAGCCTCCAAAGTGGCAATTTGCTCACATCCACCACAGAGGTAAGCATTTTGGATCTCTTGTTCCAAATCTGCATACATATGACAGACTGTGCACTGAGTCAGACCTTCAATCTTGCTAGCACTCATTATCCCAGTTACAGATCAAAACAGGAAAAAATATAAATAAATATATAGAAAAAAAATGAGGGTTTAGAACAAACTTTTGACCTACAGTAGTTCTCAGGTCAAAACACTGTTCATAACAAAGAGTCATATAATTGAGCTTATATCACCTGACTTCCCACTACTGCTTCTTTCTCCCCATAAGACCCCACCAACTGCCACTTGGCCAAGTCCTCCTTCAGCTGCCCCTGTCAACTTTGGAGGACAGAAGGATAGGAGAATGAAGACAGGGTTGGGGAGAATAACAGAGACCTGGAAGGAGAACAAGGGGAGGAGAACTCAAACAGGAGAGACAAGGATGGTGAAGAGAAAGGAGAAGAGCATAGAAAGGAGGTTGGGAATTCGTTTCACTATAGCTACCAAGGGCCTCCTCTATGACTTTAACGTATTCATAAGTTACAATGATGGTAAATTATCTACTACAAGTATGGGATCCGTTATCTGGAACCCGTTATCCCGACAGCTCCGAATTACAGAATGACCACCTCCCAGAGACTCCATTTTAAAAAAGTATTCACATTTTTCTAAATGATTTCCCTTTTCTGTATAATAATACAGGTTTGGGACATGTTATCCAGAATGCTCTGGACCTGGGGCTTTCCGGATAACAGAACTTTCCGTAATTTGGATCGTTATACCTTAAGTCAACTAGAAAATCGTGTAAACATGAAATAAGCCCAACGGGCTGATTTTGCTTCCAATAAGGATTAATTATATCTTAGTTGGGATCAAGTACAAGCTACTGTTTTATTATTACACAGTATAAGGAAATCCTGTTTTAAAATTTGGATTATTTGGATAAAATGTAGTGAATGGGAGACTGACTTTCCAGAATTCTGAGCTTTTTGGATAATAAATCCCATACATGTAATAAAACAGTAGCTTATACTTGATCCTGACATAGATAAATAATTCTTATTGGAAGCAACCCCAGCCTATTGGGTTTATTTATCCCTTAGCTATTTTTTTAATAGACTGAAGATCCAAATTACGGAAAGATTCCTTATCCAGAATACATCAGGTTCTGAGCCTTTAAGATAACAGGTTGCATACCTGTATACAGATAAACACATAGCTTGCAGCATTGTACCTTTATTGGTCATGGAACTCCTTCCTTGGTGGCCACCAATATCCTTATAATTTATAATCACAAGGGCCTACATTTACTGTCTACTGGACCATTATCCCATTACTATGGCATGATTTTTATCTTTAAATAAAAGCCTGTTAGCTTGGAACACTTTAGGATTAAGATATAGATCTCTGCAGCCCTTACGGAGGCAACATCATCATCAATCTGGTTATGCAAACTCTCTCTCACCCCAGTGCCTCCAGATGACAAAGAGGCCTTTAAATCTTTAATCAATGGAGAAACACCTGTCAAGACCATGTATTTTACATTCCTTAATTTCCTTATGCACATCCCTCAGATAAAGAAAAAAAAAATACAATTGAATACAATGTTTTAATTTTCTATTTGCTTCTCGGTCATACCTGGTACTTAATTAATAGAGTAGGATGTAAACAGATGTGAGATTGTACTATTTGTGTTATGTCCCCTTAGAACGCACCAGTGTTTAAACCAACAGACCATGACAAATTCCCCTTTTATTTTAATAGATGAAAGGTTGGCTCATGCATAACTCAATTTGTGGTCGTAATGCATAACTCAATTTCAGGATGGGAACTGGTGGAATGGTGTCCCACGGCGAAATGAGCAAATGAAATACAAACATACTGCTCACTATGATGAATAGGGAATGGTGCAGATCAAGCTGTATTACCTATTCCACAAAGACATAGAACTTGTGTATTCTTTAATAAGGCAATAACACTATTTAACTCTGTGTTGTTTTTATTGAATGTTTTCAAATACCTGAGCTATAAACATGTCTTTGTTGTAGAAAATGATCTATGATCTATCTTATATCTATGATCTATCTTATATCTATGATCTATCCATCCATCCATCATCTATCTATCCTCATCTATCTATATTGTCTATCTAGGCAATGCATAGAAGCCCTGGAGAGACCAGTTGCCCCTTATTCTGGATAGAGGTAGACTTCCAGCTACCATAACATGAAAAATAACCCTTAGTGGCTGTAAGAAAGGTTGTATGGGAGATATGGTGAGGAGAATGTCCAAATTGCTGAAGAACCATGAAGAACAGTGATTAAGGAAAGGTTGGCATGGATGATTGAGGAGCATTACTATGGGTGGGGAAACACATGCTCCTCATTCATGATGTCCATGCATTGGTGGGAGATGTAGATGTGGTTGGACTAACAAATAGACAGGCACCATCACCGAGTACAGGATTATGGGAAATTGTCTTACTAGTTGCAGTGAATAAACTAAATAATACAAGGGGAATGAAGAAAGGTGAATTATGGATTCCACCATTTTATTAATTTCATTGACATGAACAAGCATCAACCATGCCCACAAAGGTAGGAGAGAGAGTGGGCCATAAGCCACTATCAACAACCATGACCTTTCACCAGTCAAACATCTAACACAGTAGGAAGGGAATTGATGAGATCTATAAATGCAACAAAATCTCGATGACATCATAATGACAAAGAAAATAGCCAAAAAAGTCTATTATAATGAAAAACTGGTGACTGAAGACCAGACAGATATTGGGACTAGCCCTTGGTCATGCAAGAACATGAAAGAGAATCAAGCATTAAGCGTCCTTGCCATCTAAGCCATTTGATCTCTACAGAAATTCTTCATAATGAAGAATCAATAGAGCTTGTTTGGGAAGTATTATTTTACATAAGAAGCTTGTACGGTTCATATGCCCGGAAAGTGCTTGTGAGTCATGAGTGGTGGGTGGAATACAGGAAGCCTTGCTCTATTTAAGTGGCTGGGCCCAAGGCTGACATGATGAGGACGAGGGAGTCGGTGAATAAAATAGCTTAGTTGCTGCCATTATAACTGTGTTTTTTGTGGAACTGTAACTACTTGGAAACCCTATATACAACCTTAATCCATTAATCTATGCCCCAGTGAAGTTTAAAATCTAATTTCCCTTTCACATACAGGGACCAAGTTTATCAGAAGCCAATGAACCTGTATGTTTTTGGAGTGCAGGGGGAACCAAACCATAGTCCCCAGAGGAAACCCTTACAGACAGAGAGAACATACACATGCCTTGGCTGGAATTGAACCCAGCACTCCAGGGCTGTAGCACCAACTACTGTGCCTCCCAATCTTTTTATGGGCATGTCTTTGCATTCTATGGACAATGCTACTGTCAGGCAGTATGGCTACTCCAGGTCATCAGATGGAGATGAAAATTTGAATTCAATGACTGTGTTAACGGGAGTTTATAAAACGACACAAAATAGAGTCCCTGTCCTTCAAAGCTTACAATCTACTCTATTAGAAAGAATATGAAAAAAAAAACCCTACTGCTAATAAATCTCCAAAACAATTCCCAAAGGCTACATCCACTAGACCATAGCCGATCAGGAGACGTCCTACAAAATAAATGTTAATAGAATATAATGGAGCTTAATATCACTGCTGGGGGGGAAAAAAAGCAAAACATAAATAAGAAAATGTCTCCAGCCCCTTATAATGGGTGCAGAGCAACATATTGTTGTACTAATATTTAAAAGTGATTGTCTGTGTGTTCCTGGGAGAGACAGATTGCTTGTAATTTCCTGCATTTCCTAATTTCAATTGATGTATAGACTGCTGAGGTTGCCTTTTATTGCCCGATATGTGATGTTAAGCAAATGGAATCGGCCCCAAAAGGTCTCCTCTGGCTCCCGAGTCATTTTCTAAAACGTTGGGAAGGCTCCGGCATGAAGTTGGCTCTTTATAATTCTGTGCATGGATGAATGGGAAGCCATATCTTAAAGGTTAGCTGTAGTTCAACCATTCTGCATGTGTTAAAGTCTCCGAAATTGAGGAAAAGGGAGGGTGAAAATGAGCTATGAGCAGAGATTTGCTGACTGCGGCAGAAGTGGAGGGGAGAACCAGTCAGACCAAATGGGAAATGACTTTATATGTTTGAACAGTTGGAAAAAGTCACCTATTAATAAATGCAATAGGACATTAGGGCACCAGGCGCGTTGGATAATATTATATATAAGGCAGTGGAGAGGGACAAAAGCAAGTTTTTAGCAACAGACATTTCCTCTTTTGATGAGTCGATACATTTCAATGATACAACACATACGGAGCACCATTGCCATACATTAGTGACCTCTTTTACACTCGAGAGGGATTAATGCAGCTGGAGAGAGCTCTAATGTAACCATTATGCTGCTAAAATGATTCACACCTGTCGGGGGCTGCCCTGTTGACAGCTCATCCACCTGTGCACTAATGCAAGTGGAATGATTGAGAACATGGTGCACCCCCTGCCTCCACAATCTTACAATTAGGATTTTTGTTAGCAATAGGGTTGAATTATGGTTTACTGATTTTTTTTGGGGGGGGGGAGGGGGATAAAAACCTTTAAGTCCAGGGTTTTGTCAATCTGAACCATAGCAAAATGTTATTGATGGGCCCTTTAAGGGAATTTATTGCCTTTGATGTGAGTTTGTTTACCAAGCTCTGAGCATTTGCACCTCCCAGCAACCGGCTCTATGGGTCCCTTGGTGACTCATTAATGGGAGTAGATGGAGGGTAATGTATAGCTCTCCTTCATGCAGCAATTATAGACGGCAATTAATAATGTCAATGCCATATCACTGCATAGATTTCAGTTTTGTTCTCGTTATTTTAGGCAACATTAAATAAAGCATAGGAGAAAAGATTGTGTTCGATTTAACGGGAAAGCTCTATTGTGTATGCAGTGGAGGATTTGTTATCAAGAAAGCTCCGGGACTAGGGAGTTCTGGATAAGGGGGTATTTCTATAATATAAAGAACCATTCCTGAAGGCTAGTGCAGATGAACACTTGGGTTCTTTCCAACAGCAATGAGGACTCAAAGAGAACTATGCCAAGGACCTATGCAAAGAAAAGGCAGCACTTGGCCAAGGACATCACCACTGGAAAAGAAGGCCAAACTTGGCCAAGGACTTCTTCTTTGGAAAGTGAATGCCACAATTGACCAATGACTTTCCTATTAGAAAGTGAAGTTCACAGAGCCTGGTATATATAAAACACACAGATAGATAGATAGATAGATAGATAGATAGATAGATAGATAGATAGATAGATAGATAGATAGATAGATAGATAGATAGATAGATAGATAGATAGATAGATAGATAGATAGATAGATAGATAGGATAGATAGGATAGATAGATATACACACATACAGATAAGGGATCCATTATCTGGAAACCAGTTATCCAAATTACGGGAAGGTTGTCTCCCATAGACTCCATTATAATTAAACAATCCAAATTTTTAAAAACTGTTCCCTTTTTCTGTGTAATAATAAAACGGTACCTTGTACTTGATCCCAACTAAGATATAACTCATCTTCATTAAAGGCAAAACAAGCCTATTGGGTTTACATATACATACAGTATATACACACACACACTTAGCTAGGGAACTCCTCATTGGAAAGTTAGGGCCTCATTTGGCCAAGGGCCTCCCAAATAGTAAGTAAATATTACACCACAAAGCATCTCTCTGTTGAAAGGTAAAAAAGGGCACGTCACAAAGGCCACACTTCACTTAGGACCTCCCCATTAGAAAGTGAAGGCCACACTTCACTAAGGACCTCCCCATTAGAAAGTGAAGACCACACTTCACCAAGGACCTCCCCATTAGAAAGTGAAGGCCACACTTCACTAAGGACCTCCCCATTAAAAAGTGAATTACACACTTCACCAAGGACCTTCCCATTAGAAAGTAAAGGCCACACTTCACCAAGGACCTTCCCATTAGAAAGTAAAGGCCACACTTCACCAAGGACTTCCCCATTAGAAAATGAAGGACACACTTCATCAATCTTCTCATTGGAAAGTAAAGGCCATATTTCTATTAGAACATGAAGGCTATGCTGGAATCTGATTTTTTTTTACTTATTGTTCAGTTATCCAATCTCTTAAGCATAAGCTTATATGTAGCCAATGAAATATCAGTGGGCTGCTATATGCATTGTGATGCAAAACAGCATAAAAAAAATCAGTTGTTCTGGGTGCTAGCAACATATACTCTATCATGTGATAGAACCCTCCTTCATGTCCATGACCAGCAAGAGATTGGACACTCTACCAACCTGAGAGCTTATTTAGTTGAAAACATGCGATGAACATTTATTTGTGGTTCTAGATATTGACCAGATATTGACCACATATGCAACTTTGAAAGGAGGAATGAGCCAGCAAATTTTGAAAACACTGCTCTATAGCTATAGAAAAACTGGGAAATCTACAGCAACCCCTAAACTATATAGCATAGGGCTGCTGTACAAGCAAATAAACACGCCAGTCCTTTATACAGAAATGTATTGATGAATGAATGAATCTTGATCTAGAGTGGGAATATCAGCAGTGGAAGGAATCACGGCCTTCCTATGAAACAGACTTCATGCAAATAACAGCTTGGCTGTATGTTTAGATGTTCTTAGCCGATATTCCTATTATTTGCCGAGGATTAGAAGCATAGTGCAGCAGTCATGAAAACAAAAGAAACGCTTCAGAACATGTTTAACACTCCATTATATTATACATATTTAATGCAGGTTTCACTTAAAACAACACTGTAGCAATGATGCTTTCATTATGATGATCTCTTGGCTTGAGTCTTTTGTTTAGCTGGTTTAATGCTCGCATTACGCAAACCTCCCCGCTGTGTCTCAAACCTGTTTTGTGTTCTCAGCTCTGTTCATCATTCATATAATTGACCAAGAAAATTCCCAAGGAAATAATTAGCAAGAGGAAAAAAAAAAACCCACAGCAGAGCAGGGGAAAGGAATCGGTAATTCTATACAAAAAGCCTATTAAGTAAAGGTTCATGATGTCTCCTAGGGGCAGCTGCCTTAGAATGCTCTTTGACATTGAGTGACCACAGAGCTGACACCTTTAGGAGAGCTAATGGAGTGTGTGTGTCAGAGGCTCGCAAAGGAGGAGGGTAACGGTTCTGATATGTCCAAGTCTGAAATTCTATTAAAATGCATGTGCTTTATTTGTACATTAAAGGGGAAGTGCACTTTTAATTAATTTCTAGTATGCTGTAAATAATGCCATTTTTATGGCTCTACAGTGTTTGCCAGGTCACTGACCTGAGAACTGGGTACTAATTAGAATTTTATTATTGGTTGACTTGCCGATTTGTTTTGATTGTTTGTGTCTGAGCATCATTTTATTACTGTGCATCACTGTCCTAGTGTTAACCATTTAGGTTATATGGGATTCCATTGTTAAGAATACTCGTCTAAAGTATAAATAATACAGTTGTGTCCTTGCTCCATCTCCACCCATGAGATCGAGATCAAGAGATTGAGATCAAGTCACATGCCACCAACTAGATCAGTGATCCCCAACCAGTAGCTCGCGAGCAACATGTTACTCATCAACCCTTGGATGTTCCTCCCAGTGGCCGCCAAACCAAGCCTCAATGTAGATTGACAATCCACATAGGGGCTAACAAATGGCCAATCACGGCACTTATTTGACACCCCCAGGAACATTTTTCATTCTAGTGTTGCTCCCCAACTCTTGTGAATGTTGATCAAGGGTTGTAAAGTTTGGGGATCCCTGAACTAGTTTATGACCAAATAGACTAGGGTTCTATGTAGCAAATATAAAATATATATATTGGCACCTTTACAGAAACAAGACAAAACAACAAATACATCCTCCCAGTTCTTCTGCTTTATGACCTGCAACTGTCCATGCCGTCTTGTGGTCAGGGTTGCTGACCCCTGGCAACCAAAAGCAGGTTAAAATTGGGCAGATATCAATCAGTTAGATTTGAAAATTCCACTTGTTTGGTGACCTTAGCAAACAAGCAAATGGGCTGTTAAAAACTGCTGACCCTATCCCTCCAGACCAAGTCCACAACTTATCAACCCACGTATGAAGCCCCCACCAGGTCCTGCTGGACTTGACTGAAAATTGGGAAGATTTTGACTGGTTAGATTTAGGGTTTTTCGGGACAATCAAAACCCTAAAAAGAGGACAGTATGAATGTGCCATTGGGCAAGAACTACACTGTTGGCCTGGAAGTCACTCTTTTTGGTAACCTCACCAAATCAGCAGATCTAATCATGTATGCCCATCTTAACCATGAGGCTTCACTGATTTTGTTGGTCTTATTTTTCCTTATCTATATGGTCCAAATCTCTACTATTCATCTTGCATTCAGACTTTCAATTTAATGGTCTGTGGGGCTCTATAGTAGTGGCACAGGGGCCCAGCCTAAAGGTTAGTTTGGAGTACATTTGGGAAGAGCGATTATTTGCTATCCTAGATATTTTTTAAACTAAGGCTGAATGACCCCAATTTTCCAATATCTGTAAGCTTATCATGAGTATCATTGGGGGGTCCTGACCTATAAGAGGTCAGGTTGGACATTCAAGGGGGTTTGAAGAAAAAAAAAAAGCCTTAGTGAAGAACAATTTTTGCATTGTAGCAAGATTTTCAGAAGAGGTAATAATAATTTTTTATAAGAAAAAAAACACTATTTCAAATTGCTTAGATACCTGTAAACATATTGTTAAATTTAATAGTGATATTTCATACAGTTCAGGCCTTGTTTGTGGAGCATCTTGTTGGGCTTTAGTGGGGGAAAAAAGAAGATTGCTGCTTCAAGATGAACCATTATTCTATCTCATCTTCTCAATGCTTTTAAGTCTATATTATTGCCCTTAGGAACAAAAGATCCCTTGATACAGTAGTTTGTAGGAATGACCTTTAATATAGTTTCATAAATAATTCTCTTGTTTTCTCCAAGTCAACCATTGTGGGTTTGTCTTTTACTTTCTCACATCCGACATATTCCATTCTCTTTGGATGTTTCTGTCTCGGCTCTCCATTTCAATGATATATATTTAATGGATTGGTACAGGCATCTTCTACACCATACTCCAGTTATTTTGTTTTCCCAGGTATTACTAATTGTGGATGTTATCAACCAAGCTGAATATCAAGTGGTTAGTATAAATAACATGGAAAAACAACAACAATAAAAAAAGAAACCCATGAAGCTCTCTAATCTACTCGTAAGTCTCTTCCCTTTATAGTGTTGATAGATTTGCTTTTATGTCAAGCAGATTGAAATTTGATTGATATTGTCAGTTCTGCCATCAGCTTAAATTCTCTTCCAAGTTCTTACTGGATAAGTGTTTTCTAATGTTAAGCTGAAGATCCTCTCCTTTGGTGGGGTTGTGTGAGAATGTTACCTGGTGGTCTAGTGGGGTCCCCATTGCACCCACCGCTGGGACACGCCACAGACTGTGCACGTGTCTCTCTCTTCTGGGTTCGCGTGACCGCATCAAACGTCATTGCATGCCGCAAAATTCGAATATTTAAAAGCAGAGCTTTGCACCCAGCAAAATTCGAATATTTAAAAGCAGAGCTTTGCACCCAGCTTTGCACCCTAGGCACGTGCCTACTCTGCCTACCCCTAGTTCTGGCCCTGTTTAAAGGCGCAGGTGTCTTTTTGCATTGCCCGATAGTCTTCCCCTCCTCCTCCAGTTTCTGTGGAAGGTAAGCCTGAATATTTGGTGCAAAGGTTGGTAGATTCCTGTCTTTCCAGGGATAAACTGCAGTACTTGGTCCACTGGAAGCGCTTTGGTCTTGAGGAGAGGTTGTGAGTTCCAACTTCTGATGTTCATGCTGACCATCTCAAATGTCAGTTTCATGCTAGGTTTCCGAACAAGCCAAGGGGTCCAGTGGCCCCCTCTAGATGGAGGGGTAATGTAAGAATGTTACCTGGTGGTCTAGTGAGGTGCAACAGTCGGGGACGCCCACCACATTACCTTCCTTTGCCGCAGACTGCTGCTGTGTGTGTGTCTCTCTCTCTTCCGGGTTCGCACGCTCGGGTCTTTTCAGCTTTATTCGGTGCATCTAACGTCATACCATCACTTGCGGATTTGCTAGATCAATATTTAAGTAACATTTTCCATGGAACAGAATGCTAACAATGGCTTTATGGATGTAGATCATAATGGGACAACATCACTAAAAGCAGGCCCCACATTAGTATGGGCACTCCTGTTCTTAGGGAAACAATATGGCACCTCCTTCCCATATGTATAAATACAAATATACAGAGAAGGAATGTTCTGGGCACACAATAAACTATACCCTCATACTGTACTGTCTAAGGGAAACAATATGGCACCTCCTTCCCATATGTATAAATACAAATATACAGAGAAGGAATGTTCTGGGCACACAATAAGCTATACCCTCATACTGTACTGTCTAAGGAAGACAATATGGCACCTCCTTCCCATATGTATAAATACAAATATACAGAGAAGGAATGTTCTGGGCACACAATAAGCTATACCCTCATACTGTACTGTCTAAGGGAGACAATATGGCACCTCCTTCCCATATGTATAAATACAAATATACAGAGAAGGAATGTTCTGGGCACACAATAAGCTATACCCTCATACTGTACTGTCTAAGGGAAACAATATGGCACCTCCTTCCCATATGTATAAATACAAATATACAGAGAAGGAATGTTCTGGGCACACAATAAGCTATACCCTCATACTGTACTGTCTAAGGGAAACAATATGGCACCTTCTTCCCATATGTATAAATACAAATATACAGAGAAGGAATGTTCTGGGCACACAATAAGCTTTACCCTCATACTGTACTGTCTAAGGGAAACAATATGGCACCTCCTTCCCATATGTATAAATACGAATATACAGAGAAGGAATGTTCTGGGCACACAATAAGCTATACCCTCATACTGTACTGTCTAAGGGAAACAATATGGCACCTCCTTCCCATATGTATAAATACAAATATACAGAGAAGGAATGTTCTGGGCACACAATAAGCTATACCCTCATACTGTACTGTCTAAGGGAAACAATATGGCACCTCCTTCCCATATGTATAAATACAAATATACAGAGAAGGAATGTTCTGGGCACACAATAAGCTATACCCTCATACTGTACAGTCTAAGGGAAACAATATGGCACCTTCTTCCCATATGTATAAATACAAATATACAGAGAAGGAATGTTCTGGGCACACAATAAGCTTTACCCTCATACTGTACTGTCTAAGGGAAACAATATGGCACCTCCTTCCCATATGTATAAATACGAATATACAGAGAAGGAATGTTCTGGTGGTTAAAAATATTCTTTTATCAGACATTTATCTAATAAATATTCTGCTAACATATCTACTTTAATAATGGCAAGCTGCTGAGACTTCTAAGTGTTGCCCACACATACTGTAAATTAATATGCATGAATTTTCCAGGAAGCCCATATATAGGAGATTCTTTTCCCTTTTGTACGTATGTGACAGAAGGTCAACATCTTTTAATTTAATCTTTGATTTGAACCCTAATTAAAAATGATCTTTGCCGATAGTAAACACATGCAATCAGCGTCATAAAATGTGTTTAGATTTAGCAAGTCAGAAAGCAACCCGAGCCTCAGCTTGACCGATGTTCCTCGAGTCATTAAGTAGTGCTAAAATATACAGTATATATACACACACACAATCAAATTTCATCTAAATATCTCTTTTTATGGGTTACTTTTTAGGCCAGGTTTGTTTGAGAAGCATTTATATGTATATTCGAGTCATAAGTATTTACAATATTTGTGGTTCTAAAACTGACATTTTGGATATTGTCAGACAGCTGTCCTTAACTGGCATTTTAGAGGTATTCGGAAAAGAAAGCTTGAATTTGTGTTTAAGAACACAGTGTTTACTAAAGTAGAATATATATATTCTTTCACAAAGCAATAGTCCTGTCCTGCTTTATGGCTGAGATTCTAGCAATCTGTATAACAGAGCATTCTGTCCCAGTGGCTGCACAGATCCTATCTGATCCCCATTGTAAGCAGCAGTCCTGTCCTGCTTTATGGCTGAGATTCTAGCTATCTGTATAACAGATCATTCTGTCCCAGTGGCTGCACAGATCCTATCTGATCCCCATTGTAAGCAGCAGTCCTGCCCTGCTTTATGGCAGCTGAGATTCTAGCTATCTGTATAACAGAGCATTCTGTCCCAGTGGCTGCACAGATCCTATCTGATCCCCATTGTAAGCAGCAGTCCTGCCCTGCTTTATGGCTGAGATTCTAGCTATCTGTATAACAGAGCATTCTGTCCCAGTGGCTGCACGGATCCGATCTGATCCCCATTGTAAGCTACAGTCCTGTCCTGTTTTATGGCAGAATTCTGCCCATGCACTCTGCATGATTTTGCTCTTGAAGCTGGGGCATTAATACATGACCACTTGAATGTTCTGCAAGCTCAATAAGCTATACCCTCATACTGTAATCCATAGCAGCTCCTATTCATAAGCAGAACAAAGAAGGATCTTTCTGTAAGTATAACAAACACAAAGTATTTATTGAGCCAACTGGTCATAGTACATAAACCGGATGTTTAGTTTTTGATTTACAGCAGCCCTGTTAGAAAAAAATACAGACTGAAGAAGCAGCTAGATTGTACACCAGTCTGTGTGCCAATATGAATCTATCCCCCCATATGTATTATAAGGCATGAAGTTTGCCCAGGAGCAGTAACCCATAGTAACCAATAAGATGCATGATTTTTAAGAGGAGACTAGTAAATTCTTCCTGCTGATTGGTTGCTATGAGTTACTACACCTGGGTAATCTTCGTGCCTCTTATTACATAACCCTATATGTCTCTTAAAAGGATTCTGTTATGATTTTTATGATGTCATTTTTATTTCTAAATTACACTGTTTACACTGCAAATAATTCACTCTATAATATAAAATGTAATTCCTGAACCAGCAAGTGTATTTTTTAGTTGTAATATTTGTGTGTAGGTGCATCTCAGGTCATTTTGCCTGGTCATGTGATTTCAGCACTTTAGGATTGAACTGCTTTCTGGCAGAATGTGGTTTCTCCCACTCAATGTAACTGAATGTGTCTCAGTGGGACCTGGATTTTACTATCGAGTGCTGTTCTTAGATCTACCAGGCAGCTGTTATCTTGTGTTAGGGAGATGATATCTGGTTACCTTCCAATTGTTCTGCTGATGGGCTGCTGGGGGGACAGGGAGGGGTTGATATTACTCCAACTTGCAGTAAAACAGTAAAGCGTGACTGAAGTTTATCAGAGCACAAGTCACAGGAGTGGGAGCAGCTAGGAAACTAACAATATGTCTAGCCCCATGTCAAATTTCAAAATTAAATATAAAAAAAAAGGTGTTTGCTCTTTTAAAAAATGGATTTCAGTGCAGAATTCTGCTGGAGCAGCACGATTAACTGATTCATTTTGAAAAAAATTGTTTCCCATGACCGTATCCCGTTAAGCACACGGGTTTGTTTATCCTAATTCTCTCTCTAAAGAAGCTAATCCTATCCCGTCACATGCACAACTGCCCCCAAGTTTTCTTGGGCTGCCACTTGCATTTACAGGCAAAATCACTTATTCTGGGTCTCATGAATCACCCCATGTCAGGACCTGGCACATCACTTTCCGTCTATTAATAATGGAGTCCTCCTCTGTCGAATCCTGGTTCTATGGGGCCTGGGGAAGGGTAGGAAGGTATCGGAAGCCTCACGCAGGGACATGTAGCATGACTAGGCACAGATAATAAAGACACTGCATTGAGAGAGAAATAAGAGAGTCTCTCGAGCGCCTGCGATTCCATAAGCTGCACGGATTTAAGGTTCCTTGAATGTGACATCTCCCCTGACCTTGCGGAAAAACATCTTCCGCTTATAGATCCCACAATCATGTCCCAAGTGCATTATTGCCATGGTATCTACATCCCTACAGACTATAGAAAGGCCATAGAATGCCTGCTTTCAGCTAATTCCATAAATACATGTGTCTGAACATACCAACACCTAATTAACCCTTTAAAATCACTGGAGCTCTGCATACTAGAAGCACATCCTTGTAGAATGTCGCAGAGATTATGTATTATCCCCGCTGAGGCTTGTTCCACTAATCTACTATTTTCCTGCCAGTTTTAACACAACCCCCCCCAATTTTCCAGCTAACAAGAACATATATTTATTAAAGCACCACGGAATCCAGATGAACCAAATGTTAACCCTTAAAATCATGCGGCCTTAAAGCTCTGAGCCATTGAATGTGAAAAATGTTACATTATTTTCATTCGGAATATGCAAATCAGGGTTCAGAACTTGTTCAATATTGAGCTAAATAATTAATGGAGGATTTGGTTTTTCGGCAAATATCAAAACTATAGACATGGCACATTTCCAAAATGTACTACTATTATAAAATAAAGGGCCCTGTTTTTACACCAATCAAATTAAGAAATAAGATTTTGGTTAAATTTTCCTATCAATTCGTCATATTCTTTTATTTCTGGTGCAATATTATTTGAATTGCTTTCATTTCCAATAACATTTGCAATGCAATACATTTTTAACCAATATTCCAATTTTTAGCGCGCACTTCACGAACCTCTTGGAGACGATTAAAACTCACATAGGATAAAACATCTGACGCGTTTCGTGTGCCAACACACGTAATCCTAGATTTTCATCCCACATGTGTAAAAACCTATTATTTCCAAGTGAAGACATAAAATTTTTTGGAGAAGTAGGAAAATGTTCACTTTTCTGTAAAGACTTGGAATTCTATTAAAACTGCATTTTGGTGATATTTTACTATTTAAATGAAAATTGGAATTTTGAGGACATTTTCACTTTCTTTAGATGTATACATGACATCTCAATGCTTTATAAACTGGTAATATTATTCCTCAAAAAATGGCAAAAGAAGTAAAGTTAGTATGTAAATAAGGCCTTTTGTTTTACATGTTTAAATGAATATCCCTTCAACCGATTTTAAAAAACCAATACAGGTATGGGACCTGTTGTGCAGAATGCTCGGAACCTGAGGTTTTCCGGATAAGGGATCTTTCCTTAACTTGGAACTTCGTACCTATTAAAAAAATCATTTAAACATTAAGTAACCTAAATAGGATTTTTTGCCTCCAATAAGGATGAATTAGATCTTAGTTGGGATCAAGTACAAGCTACTGTTTTATTATTACAGGGGAAATTTTTTTTATAAAAACTTGAATTATATAATTATAATGGAGCCTACGGAAGATGGTCTTCCTTTAATTCTGAGCTTTCTGGATAAAAGGTTACTGGAGGATGGATCCCATACCTATAGTATATAGGAACTGTGTGTTTTTGCTTTGTATATATATATATATATATATATATATATATATATATATATATATATATATATATATATATATATATATATATATATAATTCCCAGGAAGGTTGCATCCATCTCAAAAACTCCCATTTCATAAGTGCTAATGACCTCACAAATATTTAAGCCCAACTGGAATGCCTCACGGTTTATGTTTCATCCAAGACCCTGTCCAAGAAGAGAAGAAGTGAAATACTTATAGTTTTATATCGATCACTGCACAAACTCCCATGCAACCTGCCATCTTTAATTGGCACCTCAACAGAGCACCAATTCCAAACTCAGGTCAACAGCAAGAGTGGAAGGGTCATGTCTTAGTCAAGACTTAAGAAAGACTTAAGGATATTAAAGCCAACACAAGACCTGGTTAAATAGTATCTTTCTTGAACAATTGAGTAGCATATATACAGTATATGTAGATCTTCCTTTAAACAAGTTGTTGAAGGGGGCGCCAACCCTATGCAAGCTGCCATTTTTAATTTAAAGTTAGGTCAATAGCATGGGGTCAAGATCATCTATTTGAAATATAGGTCAACAGTAAGACTAGAAGGGTCATATCTTAATCATGACTTAGACCAGTGATCCCCAACCAGTGGCTCACCAAGCCCTCTGATATTGCTCCCAGTGGCCTCAAAGCAGATGCACATTTTTGGATCTCTTGGAGGCAATTTTCGGAGACATAAAGAACATGTCTTCAACCTAGTCTTCCAGTCCGCATAGGTTCTACCAAATAACCAATTACAGCCCTTATTGGGCACCTCCATGGAACGGTTTTCATGCTGTGTTGCAACCCAACTTTTTTTTATACTTAGTGGGTCACAGTTAAAAAAAAACAAAACAAAAAAGGTTGGGTACCCCTGACTTAGACCAAGAGGATCTTAAGGGGACTAAAGCAGAGGCAAGAGCAAACAGACTAGAATTTTAAAATCACTTAAAGGGGGTAGGGTTATCTATATGTATATAGCTTTACAGTATCTGTCTTTACAAATGTTGTTGAAGGGGTGGTGTGGTCCCTCTGTTTAAAGCATCTTTCAGCTGTGCTGGCTATCCCAAGGCACTTTACGGTTTTACAATAGAGGTTCTGAAGAGTGGATTAAGCAGAACAACAGGAGGATTTAGAACTAAACGACACAGCAGGTAGATTATAAAATCATAGCAATCAAATGCTGACTTTAATGCTGTCTTTCTCCTTTTAATCTTTCTCTAAATGCTTTGCCAAGTCAGAACTGGCAGACACATCCGAGGGTGATATACATTCTAGTGCGGGAAGAAGGAAGCCAAAATATTCCCCGCGTGTCGAGAGGTACTTCACAGGAGTGTGACAAAGCAATCAGATATATAACTTGCAGGCACGAGTAGCAGTGAAACGCAATTAGGGATGCAGATGACATTTCAGAGTGCCTAAATCCTGACCAGTCTTGATGAGACTTCTCAGTTCAGTTCATTTCTGCCAAGGTACCAACAGATATACAATAGGTGAAATTAATATAAAAAATATGAAGGAAGGCATATTTTTAGTTGGGTGCCTAAAACGGTTTGTTGTTAAACAACATTTTCATATACATTCTTACCACTAACTTTCCAACCCCTCTCATATTCATGTATGCCTCTAAAGTTTCTATGTTCTACTTCTGATCTTTGTCCTCTCTTCTGCTCTTATAACTTCATCCAATTCCCAGCACTAAGATATCTCTCCAACTTCTTCCTCTCCAAGCCATGAAATATTCCTTAAAGGGGACCTGTCACCCAGACATTATAAGTTGTATAATAAAAGTCCTTTTCAAATTAAACATGCTTTTTTTTTTATATTAAAGCATTCATAGCTGTTGTAAACTAATTTTGTCAATCAAATATTGGCTGCCCCTCCTCTATGCTTTAGGCTTAGCGGCTGGGAAAGCAATTACTTTCACTTTCCATTCAGCACTTCCTAGATATCACTGCTCTCCCCAAATTTCCCCCGCTCTCTTAATCATTTAATTGTGCAGCCAGGGCATGGGGATGGACATCAGGTCCCCCATTGTGGTGCAAAAACAAGATTTTAAGATTCTGAGAAGACGCAAGGCTTGCCTTAATAACAGTGTCCACAAAATGGCTCCTGCCTGCTTGCTATAATTATGAATTCCCAGACTGAAGGAAACAAGGTTCAAATCATTTATATAGTGTAATTAAAGATTATTTTGCTTGACTAACATGGTAAAATAGGATTTTGAATAATTTTTTGGGGTGAAGGGTCCCCTTTAAGAACCTACTAGAGACCCAAAGTTATGTCACAAGTGGTCCTCAAACCTCTGCCTAACAATAAAGTGCCCCCAATTTGTGACTTAACTGTCTGGTCACCCCCTCAAATGAATAGTTTTTTCCACTGATCTAGCACCATTTAGTATGTACCAAAAGTAGCAGGTCCAATACAATTCTGGTGCCTGAGATTAATCCTACCTACTTCATCAGATGGTTTCGCCTCTTCTTTAATAAGGAACGGGTTCATCAGTGATGAGCATTAGTGAGAATGGGCATGGATGTTGGGGAATCAGGCCTGGCTCACAATCAGGGATCTGTGCGGTCAAGTTCTTCCACTCAGCAAATCCATTCTGTAGGGGCCTCAGGTGGCATTTTAGGGCAGATCAGGAATTGCCTTGCCCAAAGATTGCAAGAAGGGTGTGTGGAATTGTTAAGATTAAGATGATTTGACCTAAATAGCCCCTTGCAATAATTAGTAGTGGTGTCCACATACTTTTGTCTATGTAGTGCATTTGCCTATGACCAACCCTCTTGGTGCCCTAAATTAGGTAACTGCAACTTGAGCAGGATTTACAAACAGATATTAGTGATGGGCGAATAAATTCGGCAGGCTCGATTTCTCAGGGAACTTCCACATTTCGCCGCTGGTGAATAAATTCACGAAACTGCACTGGAAATTCTGCGTGGAAAATTAGCCGGCATGGAAATTCTGCGTGGAAAATTAGCCGGCATCAAAAAATTTTGGACGTGCGTCAGAAAAGTTGTTCGCATCAAAACCACTGCGTCAACATTATTCGGACGCCCATTGAGTTTAACGCCAGCGTCAAAATTGATGCGAGTGTCAGAATTGAAGTTTCGCCAATTTTTCAGCGAAGCAAAACAAATTCGCCCATCACTAATAGCCATGCTTTTGCACCTATTTCTTAGCATAACTTTCAACATTCAGTTGTCTTTCTACAGGCACAATGATTCTGGGTTTCAAGTGGAAAAAATGTGCATCCTGGGAAAAACAAACACATAAATGTATAAATTTATACACAATTTTATACCACTTGGCATTTAGCCCCTATTAGCAATGGAAGCCTGGAGTGCTTGTTGAATACTATTGATCTGTCCTGATTAATCTACCTCTTGGATATTTTTGATGGGTTTGGGGAAAAAAAAAAGAAGATTAAGAAATACAATTTAATCTGCCACAAATGACAAGCAACCCTTCAAAATCCATCAGCAGATCAGCCCCCCAGCTCACACAGATCTTACTCTTTGTGCTTATCAGTTCCTCCTATAGCAGCTGCAATTTACATTTATTGAGCTTTTTATATAAAAAGAGGAGAGAAAGCTTTAAGATGACAAGAGGATCTTTGCCTGATTTGTCCACTCGAGCCCTGATTCAAGTCCGTTTCTGCTGCAGGCCAATAGACCCATTGGAAGAAGACTGCATCAACATTTATAAGAAAAAAAAAATATTTTTCAAAGCTTTTGTGCAGGTTTTCAGTCAACTGTCAAAACATCTTTCCTTCTTCCTACATGTTTATAGGGCTAAAGTTAAAAGCACCAGAGCAGGAATTAGTCATGGCAAGGAAAGTAGCTTTTTTTCCCCCACCAGATGTAAAGCAGCTAATGCAATATTACTTACGCTCTATCGACGTTGAATTGACAGTACTTCTATTTTAAAGGAGATTGTTTATGGAAAAAAAATGGATTCTCGTTGGTTGTTCCGGAGCCCTTTGCATTAGGCACAAAATGCAATAGACTTCTGTAAGTGTAGCAAAAGGATTTTTTTTTTAATTATTATTATACTATTATATAATTATTATTACGCTAGTATATATTTGGACTTCCATTAGGGTCAATCTCTTTTCCCCATTGCCAAGAGAGGATTTGATTCAATTTCCTGAATAACACAGAAATCCTAAGCAGTAAAAATGCTTTTGAAAAGAACCAAGAGATCAACGAATGGACAAGCTCCCCCTGCTAAAACAATATTACGGATTCAGTAGAAGTTATTTAGTACTGGGACGAATCAGTGACTTTTAAATTGACCCCCTGATTTCTTGGAAACAACATCTTCTTGATGATTTCCCACAACCCCTAAGCTTAGCTTCTCAACAGCATCCCAGAGCCCACTGAGCATGTGTAGTGCCACCGACACATTCAAATTATAAACTTATTTTATTTGACAAGTAGGACATTAATAGGAGGCAGCTGTAACTACTGTATACAGAGAGGGGTCCTGGGTAATAAAAGTGGCGTCCATATTTCCCAAAAGCTACTGTGCTAATTTTTACAAGCTATAAATACACCCCAAAACATAGAAGGAACAAAATCCAGACCCCAAACTGAATATTCAAACGTTAACAGTAGTGAAGGGCGAATTTGTCCTGTTTCGATTCGCCGAAAAATTTGAGAATTTCCTGCAAAATTCGCGAAATGGTGAAAAATCCACGAAACGCAAATTTTGATTCTGGCATCAAAATTGGCGACTGTGACAATTCCGATGCCAGCGACAATTTCAACGCCAGCGACGATTCTGACGTGTATTAAAGCAATGGCGTGCCTTTAATTGTCTCTGGCAGCAAAAAAACTTTAACAAAATAAAATTTGCCGCGAATTTGCACCTGGCAAATAAATTCGCCCATCACTAGTTAACAGCATTGACAAAATTGCATCTGTAAACAAATGTCTGTCTCCTTCAGCTGCCCAGTCCTTTAAAGTCACACGCCATTATGGGGTCCAAGTTATTTGGAAAAATCTATAAGGTCATTGGCAAGTGGGGCGGTGATCTAAGTGGGTGGGCAACACATTAAAATCCCCTCCTATTCAATAAAAAGCAATGGCCTGCCATAGACGTGCAAATAAATCCTTGTGTCCGACAACCGATCGGTCGTTGCAATCTCCTGACCGACCACGAACCATTTAGATTACATAAGTAGTTAAATAGTAGATAGTTAAAAAGCAAACCAAACAATGTTTTGGCCATTAAAATCACAGACAGCAATCGTACGAAAGTTAGTGACAAATAGTAGTGACAGCCCCCTTTTGATATAGTCAGATATTATCGATGGGCGAATTTTTGTTTCCAGCTAAACGAATTTTGATGCCTGCGTAAATTAGCAACAATTGAAGCTCGCGCCAAATTTGGAGCCCGTGTTAAAGTCAATGGGCAAATGTATGCGCAGGCGGCGAAACACAGAAATTCCCCGCAAATTCCTGCCTGGTGAATTTATTCTCCCATCAGATACATGCAGAGATCTTATTGGTAGCTTTAAATCTTTTAACCTGTCCGATTGACTGAATGACCAATCGCCATGTCACGAAAAATGTCGGGACACTGAACACACCATGCGAAAATCGCACCAATAGAGTATTGTTATGGCTGCATCTTTGAGTCTATGGCCAGCTTTAGGGTACAATTGGATCCTAATGGATGCAGGTCATTACAATACAAGTGAATTGGACAGTACGTTACTTGGTGGGGGCGGGCCCGGGGGCGGGCCCTCCCCCACCCTCGTCTGCGTGATTTTTTTCTGACGCTGCAGCCGACTCAAGCCGGCTGCAGCGCGAGCGATCTACCGGGGGGGCCCTGCGGGGGTGCAGGCCCTGGCCCAGTTGCACCCACTGCTCCCCCGGTAGTTACGCCCCTGGAATTAGAGCAAAGATGATACTGGAACCACGGTGCCATTGCTTTAAAGGCTAAGTTGCTTCTGATCCCTTAGTGTATAAGAGAACAGTTGACCCTGCACTTGTTTTAAGACTCCTGGTGACCTAAAATAGGGTCACAGCATGCAAACAACTACATACAGTATTTAAAGACTGAAGGTAAAGGTTGGCAACATTCACTAAGGGGAGAGCGGAATCTCCAGAGGTGTTGGGATTTCATTATCCACACCATGTGTGCACAACCAAGCTTCATCCTTTCATCCAGTGCCATTTGGAACACTCAAGGATTCCATCAGATGAATTCTCACTTGTGGGTCAACTTGGAAGCCAGCCCACCGTACTCCCTGCAACAGATCTCGACATTGGAAGAGCAAATTCCATTTCTCAAGACGTCTAAATCATTTTGCAGCTGTTGGACTATTTCCAAGATACATCTGTAGAGTACAAATTGGCAGTGATCCCGACTCAGCATATCAAAGCAGTCCCCAGTTTTTTACTGTGGCGATCAACGTATCATTCTCCCCAGCATTTGCTCGCTCCTCGGTTATCGGCTCATTAACGTTAGAGAATTCCTGTGCAATTTACTCTTAACTTCTCTTCAGCCTCGTAGAATTTTGTTCCCACCATTTTCACAGCGTGGAAAATTGTATTGCACTCACTGTTAATTAGCACAATGGAAAATAAAATCTCAGCGTGAAAATTTTTAAGATCTATAAATAAGATTGAATTATAAGGTAATATTTGTATACTGTGAGGAAGACTTCAAGTACTCATACCCTGAATATAGAGAATCTGCGTCTGTTAGAAAATAGTATGGGAATCTCAAGATTCAACTATAATAAAAAAAAAAAAAAAAAAAAAATTATATATATATATATATATATATATATATATATATATATATATATATATATATATATATATATATATATATATATATATATATATATATATAAATTAAAATATATATATAAAAATGTATAAATACAAATATACAGAGAAGGAATGTTTTGGGCACACAATAAGCTATACCCTTGTACTGTACTGTCTAAGGGAAACATTATGGCACCTCCTTCCCATATGTATAAATACAAATATACAGAGAAGGAATGTTCTGGGCACACAATAAGCTATACCCTCATACTGTACTGTCTAAGGGAAACAATATGGCACCTCCTTCCCATATGTATAAATACAAATATACAGAGAAGGAATGTTCTGGGCACACAATAAGCTATACCCTCATACTGTACTGTCTAAGTGAAACAATATGGCACCTCCTTCCCATATGTATAAATACAAATATACAGAGAAGGAATGTTCTGGGCACACAATAAGTTATACCCTCATACTGTACTGTCTAAGGGAAACAATATGGCACCTCCTTCCCATATGTATAAATATAAATATATAGAAAAGGAATGTTCTGGGCACACAATAAGCTATACCCTCATACTGTACTGTCTAAGGGAAACAATATGGCACCTCCTTCCCATATGTATAAAAATAAATATATAGAAAAGGAATGTTCTGGGCACACAATAAGCTATACCCTCATACTGTACTGTCTAAGGGAAACAATATGGCACCTCCTTCCCATATGTATAAAAATAAATATATAGAAAAGGAATGTTCTGGGCACACAAGCTATACCCTCATACTGTACTGTCTAAGGGAAACAATATGGCACCTCCTTCCCATATGTATAAATATATAGAAAAGGAATGTTCTGGGCACACAATAAGCTATACCCTCATACTGTACTGTCTAAGGGAAACAATATGGCACCTCCTTCCCATATGTATAAATATAAATATATAGAAAAGGAATGTTCTGGGCACACAATAAGCTATACACACATATTGTACTTTCTCTCAGTAAATACAGTTGTAAAGAAAAAAAGACTGTTCTGCACAGGCAGTGATCTGTATGATGAAGAAATTTATAGACAATGTACCGGTAAATATAAACTAGTTGGCAGAGTCACGTAAGCCACAGCTTTTTAGACTTGTCGCACGATAACCACAAATTATTCATATTGTTGCACAAAAGCCAGCGCCAAAAACACCAGATAACATCAAAAACCACAGAGCAATGAAAGATCTTCCAGTTGTAAAAGGGACATCTGCCGTTGACTTCTACATGATTTCAACAGGTTTGAGCTGGAGTATTTTCGGATTCAGAATTGTCATTTTCACAGTTTTGTCACATAATAAATCCCAGAAAATGCATACTTTTTTCCACAACTTTTCTGGGTTTTGGTGACAGAAAGCCCAACGTGAAAAAGTTTAGTAAATGCTCCCTTAACACAACATGGCCAAAAATTTACAAAAACTGGTTTCTTTGTCCCAAACCAAGGAGGTTAAGTTAAAGTTTGTCCTTCCTTTGCTGCTATAACAGCCACATCTCTTCTAGGAAGGTTCCCACTAGATGTTGGAACATTGTTGGTGGGATTTGCTTCCATTTAGGAATGGAATTAGTGAGGTTGGACACCAATGTTGGGAATCAGGCCTGGCTCACAGCCACTGTTCCAATCCATCCCAAAGGTTCGGATTTCAATTGGGATGAGGTCAGGTCTCTGTACAGTCAGGTTCTTCATACCTCAGCAAACTAACTACGGACCGGGCTTTAAGCAAGGAGGCTTTTTTTTAGAAGTAGAAAGCACCAAATTGTTAATTATGTCATTATACCCAGTAGTCTTAAAGTTGTTTTCAATAGAATCAGGGGCCTTAGCCCAAACCAGTCCCAAGCCATTATTCCTCTTCCACCAAAATCCACAGCTTCGTAGCCCAATAGTGGTGGCTTTATGCTTCTCCTGGCAACACTAGGCATAGTGATGTTAGGTTTGTTTGATTCTAACTAGCCATAGAAATTTCACACTCCCTACAAATAGTTCATGTGCTGACATTGCTTTTGGAGACTGGAATTGAGCAGTGAATATTCCAAATGAGGATGCTATTTAAGGGGTCTCTATTTTAAAAATGTGTCTGGATACTTTTGGCCAAACAGTGCAAATATAGGAGTTCAGATGGAGCTGAATATTAGCCTAGGGAAATGCCATCTTCTTCCTTTTGCTGTGACATAAATAAACAAACTACAGATGAGGAGTTCAGCACCTCCCTAGTTACCAAGCAAGAGTCACAATTGTCAACACAATCTTCTTTCTTTGCCATTAAAACAAATGTAAACTCAGTTGCAACAAAATCCAATACATCTCCAGGCAATTTTTCATCACTGTGGAAACCACAGCTTTCTCTTAAAAGAAAAATGGCTTAAAATATCTGAAACGCAGAGAGTAGGAAAATGTCACCGATTTCTCACAACGACCTTTAGAAAATCAAGTATCTATTTTTCATTGCATCTTTTCCCCTACATTATCATGGAATGTGGAATGGAGAAAGATAAAGCACATACCTTCAGGTTAAAGCATTTTTTTCTTGCAGTGATAAATACTTTTAGCCTATATTAATACTTGCTAGTAACTCTGACATTCAACTACAGGATCCTTTATCCAGAAACTCATTATCCATAAAGCTTTAAATTACAGAAAGGCCGTCTCCTAAAGACTTCATTTTTATCAAATAATTCTAAATTTTTCGAATGATCGCCCTTTTCTCTGTAATAATGTTGATAAAGTACAGAGAACTTTTTTATTAAGATATAATTCATCCTTATTGGAGGCAGAACAATCCTATTGGGTTTTAAATTAATTTTTAAATTGTCTTTTTTAGTAGAGTTAAAATATGGAAATATACACTATGGAAAGACTCCTTATTTGGAAAACCTTAGATCCCGAGCAATCTGCATAACAGTTCCCATACCTGTAATAAACTTAACTTTAAGATAAAGGCTACTTCCATACTTTTACAGTGTATTTTCCATAGAACAGAGGTTATTGGACTTATTCAGTTCAGTCCCAACTTTGAGGGTCATCTATGTCCAAAATCATTTGAATCATCATTGCTGAATCAGTCAGCCACAGTTCCAGGAATATATAGTACTCTTGTTCTAGATGACCTCAAATTTGGGCATACTGAAGTATCTAAGATAACAAAAAAATGCCCCGCCTTTCAAATTTGTCATTAACTGGCTTTCAAATTGCCCCAAACCAAGGCACAGAGCCTACCCTACTGTCAGGGCCTAGCAGCTCTATAAGCAGAGAAGTCTGGACCAAGGAGGAAGCACCAGATGTGATGAGATCATGTGCATGGCACAACACAATGATGTCAGTGCACAACCTTGGGTGCCGCCATCTTGGCTCAGAAGCGAATCGCTCCACAATGGAGCACTCCGGACACCTACCGGGACAGCCCCTCAGTTAGGGAACCACTTCCAAAGGCCACTAAGAGCAACCACTATATGGAAGAGTATCCATGAGACTTCTTGCTATTGCAATTTAATGATAGAGGGTAGTCTCCTTGGGCTGTAATTATAAGGACCGCCTTGGAGTATAAAGGCCTATGTTATGCCAGTTTTGGTGAAAGTCTTTCTTTCCAAAGTGCAAAAGACTAAGGAGACTATCAATGGAGGATACAATTGTATTATAATAATATGAAGGATACAATTTATTAAAGGAGACATAAACCCTCCATAACAGTGTTGTTCTGCCCAAATGATGACAGACTAACAATTACAGCATTCTCCAGCATAAAAGCAAAGGGTAATGGCATTGATCCGCAACCAGTGGATCGCCAGCAACATGTTGCTCCCCAATCCCTTGGTTGTTGCTCCCAGTGGAGGTGCTTATTTTGGAATTCTTGGTTTGAAATCAAGTTTTAGTTGCATAAAAAACAGGTCTATTGTCAAACAGAGCCTTCTATAGGCTGCCAATTAACATAGGGGTTACTATCAGTAAATGACATTTCATAATTGGCACCCCAGGAAAATTTTTGGATGCTTATGTAGCTCTCCAGTTTTTTTACATTTGAATGTGGCTCATGGGTAAAAAAGAAAAAAAAAAAAGGTTGGTGGTCCCTGGATTGGGTCTGTACTCAACACTACTGCCCAAATCTAGGTCCCCCAGTGGTGGCCCAACTGATGCAACAGGATCCTCCAAGGAGAATCTTTACTTACTGTATTTGCTTGGGTTCATATGATCAAGACATTAAACATTTTAATTTATATAAGGGGTGGTTCACCACCTTCAACTAAGTATGGTATTGAATGGCCATCTTATAAGTAGCCTTCATTATTTATTTATTATAGTTCTCTTATGATTTGCCTTCTTCTGACTCTTAAAAGGGAATCCCCAACCCCATCTAAACACAAATGCTCTGTAAGGCTACAAATGTATTGTTATTGCCACTCTTTTTATTCCTCTTTCTATTCAGTCCTCTCCTATTCATATTCCAGGCTCTCATTCAAATCAGTGAATGGTTGCTAGGGTAGTTTGGACGCTAGCAACCAGATGCTGAAATTTCAAACTGAAGAGCTGCTGAATGAAAACTCAAAAAACACAAATAAAAACCATTTGCAAATTGTCTCAGAATCTCTCTCTACGTCACACTAAGGGACAGATTTTTCAAGGGTTGAATTGAAAATTCGAATTTTCAAATTCTGTGGATGGTCAAAATGTCAAATTAGACAAGGGAATTTTAATTAGATTTTCCAGATTTATCATACTCTGGCACTTATAAGAACTCAAATTTGACTATTCGCAACCTAAAATCTGCCGAATTGCCGTTTAAGTCAATGGGAGACATCCAGGGATGAATTCTGAGTGGTTTGCAGCTGTCCTGACATTTGAGTTTTTTTCGAGGAAAAACTCGAATCAATTAGATTTGAATTCGAGTTTTCGGGTCGATTACATTCAGTTTATAAGAACTCGCATGAATTCGAAATTCGACCTTTGATAATTGTAATTGAAAGCTGAACAATCCCATTAAGTCTGTGACCCTAAACAACGCTCTGGGTTACGCAGAAATGTCAGCTTTTAGGAAGGTTTACTCGCCCTTTACTGAACACAGAATGGTGCCCGCATTTTGCTGCAGCCCATACTTCTATGTCAGCACTTTTCCATTAATATAAACTAAATGAGTTATTCCATTAAATCGTTCTGTTTCTTCCGGCTTTGGGATCTTATCCACACCATAATTTAGTTAAAAGCAATGCAGCAAAAGCTCAATGCAGGAAAAAAAAAAAAACAGGCCGACCAATTTGTTCCTACAGTGTTATTAGTGGTTAGCAAATGTTTTCTGTATCCTTCAAACTTTTCAGAATATATTACAATGTAAATGTAAAAATAGTGTTTTTTTTTTTTTTGCAATACAATTTTCCATAAAGTTTGTTAATGGTCATATAACAAGGAGACCACTTATTCTGGCAAAGTCTGTAGTTACAAATGAAAGTTTGTCCTGGCTGGGATACCCGTGTCAATTAGTCACCAGTTAGCTACCGACAAACTTCTGATTAGCCACTAGTGGTTACTAGATTGGAACAAACCATTGCCAGGTCACATTCTGGCACAGATCTTATCATCAAGAAGTTTTGCCCTGCTTTATGGCAGCTGAGATTCTAGCTATCTGTATAACAGAGCATTCTGTCCCAGTGGCTGCACAGATCCTATCTGATCCCCATTGTAAGCAACAGTCCTGTCCTGTTTTATGGCTGAGATTCTAGCTATCTGTATAACAGAGCATTCTGTCCCAGTGGCTGCACAGATCCTATCTGATCCCCATTGTAAGCAACAGTCCTGTCCTGCTTTATGGCTGAGATTCTAGCTATCTGTATAACAGAGCATTCTGTCCCAGTGGCTGCACTCATCCTATCTGATCCCCATTGTAAGCAGCAGTCCTGTCCTGCTTTATGGCTGAAAGTCTAGCTATCTGTATAACAGAGCATTCTGTCCCAGTGGCTGCACAGATCCTATCTGATCCCCATTGTAAGCAGCAGTCCTGTCCTGCTTTATGGCAGCTGAGATTCTAGCTATCTGTATAACAGAGCATTCTGTCCCAGTGGCTGCACAGATCCTATCTGATCCCCATTGTAAGCAGCAGTCCTGTCCTGCTTTATGGCTGAGATTCTAGCTATCTGTATAACAAAGCATTCTGTCCCAGTGGCTGCACAGATCCTATCTGATCCCCAGTCCTGCCCTGCTTTATGGCTGAGATTTCAGCTAACTTTATATAGAAGCATTCAGACTGCAGAGGTCCAAGATCGTAACTGAAACTGTTTACATCAATGTAGACAAACAACTCTGCAGTAGTTTTAAAACCTACAATGTTAACATAAATCAATATGCTTAGCATTAAAAAAAATCCTCTGTTTTAATTAAAATTAGAAAAAATTTTTTTTAAAAAAAAGTAGGCGAATGGAATTTGAGTTTTTGTTAACAAGGTAACAAACTCTGCACAGTGAAGAATACCGTTATTCAGAATACTCAGAACCCATTTCAATATAAGGGATCTATCTGTAAATTGAAAATCATACCTTAAATCTACATCTTAGTTGGCATCAAGTTTTTTGTTTTTCATTACAGAGAAAAAGGAAATCATTTTTACAAATGTGAATAAAGTGAAGAAAATGGAGTGTATGGGAGATGGTTTTCCGGTCATTCTGAGCTTTCTGGATAACTGGCTTCCAGATAACGGATCCCATATCTGTAGTGTATTACAGAATCCAGCTCATAGAGGGTTAATGTATTAACATAGTTATAGTTTGTCCTAACTCCAAGCTTACTATAAAGGGCTGCTTTATTTAATAGAACATCATAAACACGAGCATAAAAGGAAAATAATTACAGTAAAGCACCCTGTTATTACACCCCCACAACCATTAGATGATGGAATAGGTATTACGTGATGTAGACTCTGATACTCCCTCTAGTCAAAAAAAAAAGGAATAGTTCACCTCTTATCATACCAATCAGATAAATCCTACTGCATGAAATTGAGGAGAAACCATGCTGTGTTGAGGTGTAGAATCCAGAGTTATCCCCTAATGATATTTAAGGCTATATTCTCTCTCGCTATTAATCAGACAGCAAACAATTGCTTTAGGGAGAACAGCAGGTGCATTTATGGGGTTAGCGAGGGAACGAAGACACAAATTAGTAGAGACTTCATTGAATATCTGACAGCTTCTGCGTCCTTCTTAAGAAAGCACTTTACCTGCAGCTGATCCATCATGCAGACATACAATATCCCCTCGGCAAGTCTATAGCACAACGTGTAAGAGCCTTAGACGCCAGACAGAAAGACAGAGGAGAGATTACCTACGGACCTGAGGTTTCATATGAACAGGCAAATTGGGTGGACTCTACGTGTGAGCTCTTTAAGCTATTAAACAACCCATTGTCTCTGTTTCTCCTTCTGGAGAAGTATCAGCGCTTGGGAAAGCCAAGAGAAGCAACAGAGATCTTTCCCCATGAGTTCAGTTAATACAGAGATAAATCAACCCTGGCAAGACACAACCAAGCGTCTTACCCAAGAAGAGCAGTCATCACTCATAGGAAAGAGAATAATACTTAAAATATATAAAGAAGAAGAGGAGGAAGAAGAGGAAGAAGAAGAAGAAGACTTACACCAAGACGCCTGCTCCTGATCTTGACATAACCCTGCTTCACAATGTCATTAAAATTGGAACCCATCTCCGGGACCGGCAGACGAAGTCAGCGGAGTGAGGGAGAAGAGGAAAGTTGAAGAGAATAAAATAAGCCCCAAGAGGTGAGAAGGTGAAGAAGGCACATCAGCATGCCCAGCTGCCTGTTAATCCACTTTTGAAGAGAAAGTGAGAGCTGCACTGAAAGAAGGAATCTAAGTAAGGAGGAGAGAGCAGGAGCAGCATCAGCTGACAGTTTGAGTTGGCTGCACGCTGGAATATACCATTCAGAGGAGAGATGCTTTAATGCAGGGGTAGACGCTTCCCAGGGAGAAGAGGCCGACCCACTGTGCACAAGCAGCAAGTAGTGTGTGTGTGTGTGTGTTTGTATAGTGCACTGGGAAGAGCAAACACTCCCTACAAACACACAAAGCAAACAAGCCTGTTGTATCTTTAGAAAGGTCACCTTAAAACATTTCTAGCTTTTTACAGCCGTAGGAATAAATGTAGATACCATCAACCCCCCTCCCCCTGTATTTCTTTCACTCCTAAGCTGGCCATACACGGGCCGATAAAAGCTGCTGACAGGTCGAGTCGGCAGCTTATTGGGGCCCTCTGATCGGCTTTCCCAAACAGATGTCGATCAGGCAGGGCTAAAAATCCGACCGCCTGTACTCCTGCATTATGATCCGCCCTAGGGCCCACGATTGGATCAGTCCGATATTGCCCACCTGAGCGGATCTCTCGGTGTATGGCCAACTTTACACCTATAGCTGATCAGATGCAATAGAAATCCGTGCAATCATCCAGCGTTCTTACTGCTCCCCTAAAACAGTAGTACAGGTACGGGATCCGTTATACAGAAAATTATAGGAATTCTCCCACAGACTCCATGTTATTCAAATAATTAATTTTTTTTTCTCTGTAATAATAAAAACAGTAGCTTGAGCTTGATCCCAACTAAGATATAATTAAACCTTATTGGAAGCAAAACCAGCCTATTGGGTTTATTTAATGTTTACATGATTTTCTAGTAGAATTAAGGTTTGAAGATCCACATTACAGAAAGACCCATTATCTGGGAAACCCCAAACATCCTGGATAAGAGGTCCCCCATCATTTTATTTCTATTGATTACCTCTCGGTGGAACAAGAGGCTTGTGGGTGTCTCTTAAGTGCCCAATATTTGTTGTTTTTTTTGGGGGGGGGCTTGTAATAACAAATGTACCCAAGTATCATTTTACTGTATCTCACCCACATCCCCAAAATCCTTGGAAGACTACAGTATTGTGTTCTATCTGATGCTGAAAAAAGGGTCACTGTGATTCCAAACCTCCAGCCACAATACCGTCTGCCTTTGTAATATAATTAGCACCCGCTCCCTCGAAGGGATAAAAAAAAGTTGAGACTCACCTTGAACGCAATATAATCTGCAAAGTGCAAAATTTAGAGGTAAATCAACTTTTTTACCTATAATGCAGCATTTTCTCATTGAGGTTAATTAAACGGGTGGTTCGCCATGAAGTTAATTTTAACTATATAGAATGACCAATTCTAAGCTAAATGATTTGCCCTTTTCTCCAGACTCTTCCAGCATTCAAATGGGGTTCACGGACTCCATCTAAAATGTTCTAAAACCAAAAGCTACATATTTAGTTACTTTTATTTAGGGATGCACCGAATCCAGGATTCGGTTCGGGATTCTGCCAGGATTCGGCCTTTTTCAGCAGGATTCAGATTCGCCGAATCCTTCTGCCCGGCCAAACCGAATCCGAAACGCAATTTGCATATGCAAATTAAGGGCAGGGAGGGAAATCGCGTGACTTTTGCCACAAAACAAGGAAGTAAAAAAAGGTTTTCCCATTCCCCCCTAATTAGTATATGCAAATTAGGGTCCGGATTCAGTTCGGTATTCGGCCGAATCTTTCGCAAAGGATTCGGGGGTTCGGCCGAATCCAAAATACTGGATTCGGTGCATTCCTATTTGTATTACTCAACTTTCTTTTCAGGCCTCTCCTATTCATATTCCAGTCTCTTATTGAAATCCCTGCATAGTTGCTAGGGTCATTTAGACCCTAGCAACTAGATTTTGCAAACTGGAGACCTGAACTAAATAACTAAAAAAAAAAAAAAACACACAATAAAAAAAAATGAAAAACAATTGCAAATTGTCTCAGAATATCGATTTCTACATCATTCTAAGTCAACTCAAAGGTGAGCAACCCCTTTAATCACAATCTAAGCAACCCTTTCCGTATTTTGAACATAATGCACCAGTTGCACCTATTGACAAATCACACAGACTTTACTGCTTCTTCTTACTGCAGCTCTTTGCAAATGTTATTTCTGCAAATATATATATATATATATATATATATATATATATATATATATATATATATTATATATATATATATATACACACATACATATACACACAGTATATTGTGTAACATTAGGGACGTTTAACCCATAACCCGCCAGCTGTAGAAGTACCGCTCCCAAAACCCACCGACAAAAGAGCGGCTGCAGCGTTACAGGTTTATAATCTCTATAATCTCTAATTACACTGTTTTACTGCATCTGTCTGGATGTTTAGACAGAGAAGTAAATGCTGAAATTTGCTGTATTTTCATTGACGTTTTTCCATAAATGTTTAATCTTGTCTGACACCAGCATGCATGTTACAGCTAGATAAAGAGGCCTATTTTTTTTTTTTCTGCAAAATGGAACAGAGTTGTAAAGGTGCATATCTGGGACCTTAATAAATATGCATCTCATAACCTCTGCCTGGAAATATACAAGGGACATATAAATCTCCTTCCCTTAGCAATAATGCTCATCAGTTAAATATATATTTATTAAGGTAAGAGTCTGTGCCGGAATCATGTTTATAAAGAACCAATATTTGTTTATTATAGTGAGATGAAAAAACAGATTCAGAGGAAATGTTTTAAAAAAAATTTTGGGATCTGAAAATGTGCCCAAGCACCCCTTAGCTCATAAAGTTACAGACCCCTGATATAGTTCCAGGGATACCCACTCACTCCAAATCTCCCCCTAACTGGCCTTCAGACTGGGCCCCTTAGCTCATAACAAGGTTACAGATATATAGAAACATTGGGGTAACAGTCACCCTGCTATAGTTCCAGGGGTACCCAGAGTACAAATAAGCACTCACCCCAAATCTCACACTAACTGGCCTTCAGGCTGGGTCCCCTTAGCTCATAACAAGGTTACAGATATATAGAAACATTGGGGTAACAGTCACCCTGCTATAGTTCCAGGGGTACCCAGGGCACAAATAAGCACTCACCCGAAATCTCCCCCTAACTGGCCTTCAGGCTGGGTCCCCTTAGCTCATAACAAGGTTACAGATATATAGAAACATTGGGGGTAACAGTCACCCTGCTATAGTTCCAGGGGTACCCAGGGCACAAATAAGCACTCACCCCAAATCTCTCCCTAACTGGCCTTCAGAATGAGCCCCCTTAGCTCATAACAAGGTTACAGATATATAGAAACATTGGGGTAACAGTCACCCTGCTATAGTTCCAGGGGTACCCAGGGCACGAATAAGCACTCACCCCAAATCTCCCCCTAACTGGCCTTCAGACTGAGCCCCCTTAGCTCATAACAAGGTTACAGATATATAGAAATCATCAAATAACCCACTTCTGTCTACAAGGTTGGGCAGATCCAATATTATGCACCATTTAGGGGCAAACCCCAATACTGAATTATCTAGTGAATTATTAATATCAGTAGTCTGCTTCTATCCCCTCCCTACGCTGACAATCACATTGTTCCTTTTCCATTGCTCTTTTCTGCTCACATTGTAAAGCAACACACATCAGCTTTCATGCTCTGGCAGAAGTGCGGGGCGTTTGGAGCTCCCTGATGACTAAGGGAAGGGAGGGGGTGCAGTGCAAAAGCCAACGCAGGATTTATTAGCTACATTTCTTCAGAATTTATGAAGCCCTGCACCGGGGGCTGACAACTTCTGGCCTCGAGAACTACAAACAGGCCAGATTTGTGAGATTTCCGTAACCAATAAATCACGGCTCGCTTAGGGGAAGCTTCATTAGCACTTGGACAATATAGTTACTGAATGCAAGGGTAAGTGGCATGTCCAGAACTGAGCCGCTCTGTCTGTGCATGATGGGCACTGAACTGCCAACGTTCTCATCTTCATTCATTTGTATAGTCTTCCCATGGGTGAAAAGGTGAACACACTCTGGCTTAAATAGCAGCAAAAACAGATACAACAACATTAAATGAAAATGCACTGGGTACACTGGGACCTTGTGCTCAAGCAACAGTTGGGAGGAGCAACACTGTTCTGTTAACTTCAATATGATTAGGACCTGCCAAGTGAATTCTTTGTTGACATCTATAGGTTCCAGGGCAAGTGCCCTCAAACCCCAAGATAGAATCATCCTCATGGAGTGCTTCAAAAACAGTCACAGGTAGGTCAACACTGGTAAAATAATGTTTCTTCCAACTTGCCCTTTTGTAGCCTTCTTGCCAAACAGGTGTTTTCTTGCCTTCATCTTTCCCTACCATCGCCACCTTGCGTTTATGTTATTCATCTTGGCCTACTATCTCGATCTTGGTCTTGCTACTTCCATCATTTTGCCCTAATGTATCTTTATTATGTTACTGTCTCTATCTTGCACTACTTTCTCCACCATCTTGCCCTACATCATCATCTTTTCCTTGTCCAACTTTCTTCATCTTGCCCACAGTTACCATCTTGCTTCTACTGTCTCCATCGTGCCCTTACTGTCTCCATCTTGCCCTGTCATCTAGCATGCCCTACTGTCACCATCATACACTACTATCTCCAACTTGCTACCTATCTTATATTGCCCTCTTGCTATATTTTGTACCAGCTACATCATCTTTCCCTTGTCCTACTTTATCCATCTTGCCCACAGTTACCATCTTGCCCTACTGTCTCCACCTTGTTACCTACATTTCTCTTATATTACCCTCTTGCTCTTATGTACCAGCTACCATACACAGTCTTCCTAACTATAATGGCTGAAGCTCAGGGACCAGGTCTAACCCCCCCCCACACACACACACATTAGAAGTTGTATTTTGTATGTTAATTATATTGTCAACATGAAAGGCTTCAGGCGAAATCAGGATGCTATTTATGACTGGTATAAAGGCAGCTCACTTTTTCCATCAGTTTCCAAACACCACCAGTGACTTTGACTCATTTTAAACCTCAGGGCATATGGGCTATGTCAATAACATGTATTCCCAGGTTCCATAGCACATTGCGTGTACATGAGAGCAGCCCCCATTGTCTGGAATTGCTGCAAAAAAGTAAAAGAAAAAAAGTCTCTTACTTAAAGAGAAACTATCCTGTTTCAGATCATAGCACTGAACATCTCATAACAAACACCCCAAGGTGAAATGAAAACAGACACCAGTCTAGTGCTACCAAACCCCATTTCTGTAGGGAAATGAGAGCAGAGCAGTCAGTAACCCTTCCAACACTTTCCTGTTGTCTCTGTCATTATATATTAGGTACCTATCTAGTGCTACCAATCCCTATTTCTGTAGGGAAATGAGAGCAGAGCAGACAGTAACCCTTCCAACACTTTCCTCTTGTCTCTCTCCTTATATATTAGGTACCTATCTAGTGTTACCAATCCCTATTTCTGTAGGGAAATGAGAGCAGAGCAGACAGTAACCCTTCCAACACTTTCCTCTTGTCTCTGTCCTTATATATTAGGTACCTATCTAGTGTTACCAATCCCTATTTCTGTAGGGAAATAAGAACAGAGCAGACAGTAACCCTTCCAACACTTTCCTCTTGTCTCTCTCCTTATATATTAGGCACCTATCTAGTGCTACCAATCCCTATTTCTGTAGGGAAATGAGAGCAGACAGTAACCCTTCCAACACTTTCCTCTTGTCTCTCTCCTTATATATTAGGCACCTATCTAGTGCTACCAATCCCTATTTCTATATAATGGGACCCTGCAGCAGAGTAGTTGCAGGTGAGATGTTAAGAAAAGGAGAGGATCCAATAGTAGAATTAAAAAGGGTGAATTTGAATAAATATTGGTAAAACGGGTCAACCTCTTGACATTTTAGGGGCCTGAAAAGTAATTCGCTGTTGGGCCCAGTAATAACTAGTTACACCACTGGGTCACACCTGATTAGCCTCCATACGGATTTATTAATTTGTGCAGTTTCCCCTCACTTTATTAGTTAGACAAAGTCAGTTAATGATGGGACGTTATTATGGCACAGGTATCATCTTCGTCAGCAGAAATTAAGTGGAATCTGCCTCCAGTCTTTTAAATGTGACAACAGCTTTGGCTTGTGATGGGTTTAAAGTTTGGTTCATTATCAGACTGTTATTTCAAGTGTCTGACTGATAAATGACTATTTCCATAATGTGCCTAATCACGGCGATGATAAAGGAGGCGAATCGCTTCCAATGCAAAAAGAAATGGTTATCACAAAGAAAAGTTTGAGAGAGAGAGAGAAGGAGAGCGTCTTCGGCATTTGTCTTCATTAAATGACTTTAGTGCCGAGCGCGTCACATTCGCATGGAAGGCTGAAAAATGGAGAGAGATTATTAACGGACTACAATGAGACGTGTGGGGGAAATTAACTGAGGGCAGAAATCGGGGGAAAAAAAATCTGTCTTTGTAATTGGAAATATGGAAAATACTCAGCGGCTGGACTGCCAAGTGACTGATGAATTGTGATGGGCGAATGTTTTCGCCTTGTTTCGCAGCAGAAATGACGCCCATAGACTTGTATGGCGGCGTGCGTCAAAAAAAACGACACGCATCAAAAAAATTGCTGCCCATAGACTTTAATGGACATTTTGCAGGCAGCAAATTTTTGGAGAAATGAAATGGGTCAAAGTCACCAATCCCTATGAAAAGGAAAGTGCAGAGATTGGTGTATCTATGGTAATGCTGTGTACAATAAGCCCCATTAATGGGGTAGTATGTTATAGAATGGTCATTTCAAAGCAACTTTTCAATTGGTCTTCATTATTTATTTATTTTAAATTTCCCTTCTTCTGACTCTTTCCAGCTTTCAAACTGACCCCCATCTAAAAACAAATGCTCTACAAGGCTACACATTTATTGTTAGTGCTACATTTTAGTCGCTTATTCAAATCAATGCATGGTTGCTAGGATAATTTGGACCCTAGCAACCAGATGGCTGAAAATGCAAACTGGAGAGCTGCTGAATAAAAAGCTAAATAACTCTAAAACCACAAATAATAAAAAATGAAAACCAATTTCAAATTGTCTCCGAATATCACGCTCTACATCATACTAAAAACTAACTCAAAAGGTGAAGAACCCCCTTAATTCAGAGGCTCATTTAGTGGGATAGATTGGAATACTTTTTTACATTTTTGGGGGAGGAGCAAGATGTGGATTGGACTAAAACACTGATGGAAGCTTACAAGGGAGGAGCAGGGAGTCCATAACTCAAGCAATGGGCTGGAGTAGAATATTCATGATCATTTACAAGGAGGAGGGGAAGAAGTCTGTGACTCAGTCAGTGGGTGGGACTAGAAAACTCTGATGGCAGTTTACAGGGGATGGGGTAGGGATTTGTAATTTAACAGTTTACCAGTGAACCTTTTAGAATTAAAGTGAAACACCCCCCCTCCTCCGAAAAAGTTATTACTTTGCACTATATTTCCTCTCTAGGGATTTTTTCGCCTTGTTTCGCCGCAAAAATGACGCCCATAGACTTGTATGGCGGCTGGCGTTTTTATAGTTATATTATTTCCCTACTTCCAACTCTTTCCAGCTTTTCAACTGACCCCACCTAAAAAACAAATGCTCCGTAAGGCTACACATTTATTATTATTGCTACTTTTTATTACTCGTCTGTCTAGCCAGGTCTCTCCTATTCCTATTCCAGTTTCTTAATCAAAACCAGTGCATGGTTGCTAGGATAATTTGGACCCTAGCAACCAGATTGCTGAAACTACGGACTGGAGAACTGTTTTATAAAAAGCTAAAAACCACAAATAATAAAAACCAACTGCAAATTATCACTCTTTATATCATACTAAAAGTTAATTTAAAGGTGAACAACCCCATTAGTCTGCTACAGTTTTTTAAACCAAGGTCATTTATAAGAGGGGTGCTAATCGCACCCCTTATTGCTAATTCACTATGTACTTCTTTACTTAGCTCTCTGCACCACTCGCTGGATTAAAAATGAGTAAATGGTGCAGTGGCGGGTCCAGGGTAGCCCTTTTCATTGCATTTGCCACTATTCCCTAACTTCCATGTGTAAACAAGGGAACAATAGACTGTAGGTAGGTTATGGGATTGAAAACACCTACTTACCTGCCCCAGTCTATTCTTCAAGGAGCACAAAAACCTGAACCCTTGGTGCAAACGTGCAAAACACAGAGCAGATTTCTGCCAGTTTTTTCCCCACTGTGCACACTGCCCGGCACATTGTTTATGGCCTAATTGTCCATAAAAATAAAAAATGTTTAATTACCTCCTAAAATGTTTACATTTTTTTCCAACCATTTTCAAGTTTTCTAAATCTTTTCACGTTTTTTGGGATGCAGGGGACTACGGAAGAGCACTGGGGCCAGCAAAAAAAAAATTATGGTGAATTATGACTTTTAAAAGTCATAATTATGACTTTAAATCTCATAATTATAACTTTAAATCTCATAATTATGACTTTAAAAAGTCGAAATTATGATTTTTCATAATTATGAGATTTAAAAGTCATAATTATGAGATTTAAAGTCATAATTATGAGATTTAAAGTTATAATTATGACTTTTAAAAGTCATAATTCACCATAATTTATTTATTTTTTGCTGGCCCCAGTGCTCTTCCATAGGGGACAAACTGCTCATGTAAAATAATAAATTAAAGGTGTATTATAAGACCAATGTATTTTTTTAAAAAAAGTATATCATTTATTAACCAAACAGAATTCTTAAAAGCTGGCCGGCCAGGAAACACAATAAATAATCAGTAAAATTACATAAAAACAATTATCAAGTTACTCCAGGTGGGTAGGGATGGGCGAATTTGACCCGTTTCACCAAAAATTCACTGCCGGCGAAATGTAGCCGACGCCCATTAATGTCTACGGGCATCAAAAAAATTTTGTGGCGCGGCGAAATCGTTTTGACGCGCATCTTTTTGACGCACGCCGCCATACAAGTCTATGGGCGTCATTTTTGAGGCGAAACAAGACGAGAAAATTCACCCATTCCTACAGGTGGGTAGTCGTTCGTTTAAAGTTTAATAATACAATATATACTCCTTCGTTATGATAGGTGCTTGCCCCAGTTATCAAATAGCAAGGAAGGCTGTGAGTTAAAAGTTTTCCAACTTAGAAAAGTTATTTTGTGTTTAGGGTAGGGATGCACCGAATCCAGGATTCAGTTCAGGATTCGGCCTTTTTTAGCAGGATTCGGATTCGGTCGAATCCTTGTGCCTGGCCAAACCGAATCCTACTTTGCAGATGCAAAAAGTAAAATCAGTTTTCCCCTTCCCTCCCCTAATTTGCATATGCGGATTCGGTTCGGTATTCGGCCGAATCTTTCTTGAAGGATTCGAGGGTTCGGCCGAATCCAAAATAGTGGATTCGGTGCAGCCCTAGTTTAGGGTGTGAGTTATAGTTCTCCAATTCAGCAAATCGGTATAGGGTACTTCTCTGAATTATCGAGCTAATTTGTATAAGGCTGTAGATGAAAAACGGGTTTCCAAAGGAATTTGTTGGGGCGTCCCCTACTCCCTCTTTTTTTCCAGCGGTAAATGCCCCCCAAAATTATTGGATTTTTTGGAAACCTGTTTTTCATCTATAGCCTTACACAAATTAGCTTGATAATCCACTGAGAAAAGTACTTTGTACCTTATACCGATTTACCGAATTGGAGATCTATAACTCACACCCTAAACACAAAATAACTTTTCTTTTTTAAATTTTACTGATCTATTTGTTGTGTTTTCTGGCCGGCTGCTTGATAAATAAATTAATTCTGTTTGATAAATAAATTATATACATTGGTCTTAAAGTACACCTTTAATTTATTCTTTTGATTTTGCATTATGCTCAATAGGACCTTGAGGATTAAGGGTGTTTTAAGTTTCCTTAATGCCTCAATACCTCAAATTAGAGTTATGCAGCGGGTCGGGTACCCAGGGGGTTACCGGCAAAAACCTGCGGTACCCTGTGGGTTTGCGGGTCACTGGTCGGGCCTTCTCAATATCGATTTTTTACTCCTTTTTTCTGATCAGGTCTACTTCCGATGTCACTTCCGGTTTACAATGACAGCACTTGATGGTCAGCAGGTTGTGGGTCCGGGTTGCGGATATGGTACTTGCGGGTCGGGTAGCGGGTTCGGGTCAGATACTGGTTCTGAAAAATGGACCTGCGCAGGACTCTACCTCAAATTGGACAGGCCCGGATTTGCGGCAAGGCCGCATAGGCCCGGGCCTAGGGCGGCAAAAAATAGGGGCGGCATGCCGCCCAGCCGCATTATGGGGACGTTCGCGTCCCCGTTCAACCACACCAGCTGCGCCGGCGTTTTTTCGCCGGCGCGCTGGAAAGGCGGGCGCTAGGACCGCACGGCCGCCTGGTTGGACCGCGCGGCCTAGGGGCGTCCAGAAATTAAATCCGGCGCTGCCTTTGGATAATACCAAACAGTGTCGGACTGGCCCACTGGGATATCAGTGGGCCCCTCTCGTTTCAAACATTTGGCCTCTTTTCATGGCCTTTCCCTTTTTTTAGGCTAAATTAAAGAGAAAGGCTAAATAGATGGAATAATAGATTATAGTAAGTAAAGAAAAAGAGACTAGGAGACTAGAGGTTGAGTGAAGAGAGGAGAAAAAAAAATTAGTACTGAGAGTGGGCTCCTGGTCTAAGGTTTTTCTGGTGGGCCCCTGGTGTCCCAGTCTGACACCGAACGTTAGATCTAGAGACTCCCGTATCGACCCCGAGACATTGCTCACATGGCTGAGAGACAGATTCAGCTTTGCAAGTAAAGCCTCGCTTCTAATTAAGGAACGAGACCCTGAAATAGCTTTGGACTGAGCATTCCTCCAGCGTCATTCCCTGCACTTATTTATAACATGTGACAGCTCACTGCCAACTTTAAGACATTGAAAGCACTTTAAATCTTTAAGAGGCTACACCCAGCTCCCATCAGCTTCATGAAGACCTCAGTCTATAGACGACAGGAGAGCGCCGAGGCCTCCATTGTGCGTTATCTATTTACCGATGGGTAATCATCACAAAGAGGAAACTGAATAGGCAAATAAGAAAGAAAAATCAAACAAAAAGTAATGCAGATAAAAATGCCCCCCCCCATAATGCATCAGTTTTACCCCAAATTCTCCTTAATCAGAGACAGCGGAGTAACTATCGGGGAATTCGTCTCTGTGGGTGTGGTGGAACCGGAAGCAGAGAAAGAGTCCCATGTTACCTCACTTCCCCATCTCATACCTCCAAACATTTTGGAAATAGAAAGAGGGACAAAAAACATTTACCATGTGAACCGCGGCAACATTTTTTGGTCATGCTGTTTTTGTGGCCACCCCCCCCCCTAATTACTATGTTCATTTTACAAAATTTGGCAGTATTTGAAAGTTTATGTGTTATTACAATTTTGCTAATGAAAGTGAATTGCCCATTAAACGGCAGTTTCCCAAAGAGAAACTTAAATTGTTACAGTTGCTTCTTTGCGTATCTTAAAAATTGTTACAAAAGTATTGAAGTGCATCTGCCACATATTCTGGGCTCTCGGCCAAAAGCCAATTAAGTTAGAAACATTTTTTTTTTTCCTGGCTGTTCAGTGCAGGAGATCAAAGAGAAAGTTGGGACATTTCAGTAACAAACTCAGAACGGCAGGTTGAGCGGTCAAAATCGGGACTGTCCTGTGAAAAATGGGACATTGATCTTATCGGGAGCCCCTAGGGCCTCGTCCCCTTGGGGGGGGCATGCCAGCCCTAAAATCCTGTATCCCTAGGCCCCCAGACTTTAGCAAACCACCCAACTGTCCTGTTTTTAGAGGGACAGTCCCTCTTTTGACAGCACAACCCACAGCCCCTCATTTGTACTGGAAAGTCACGATTTCCTCGGCACTAAACAGCCAGAAAAAAAAACAATGTTTCTAACTTAATTGGCTTTTGGAAGAGCGCCCAGAACAGCCACAGCTGCAGATAAGATACTTTTGTAACAGTTTTGACATAAGCAAATAAGTAATTGTAACAATATAAGAGAACAGGTCCCTTGGGAAAAGTTAGACTTGCAGCTTAAAGGGCATTTCACCTTTATTAGTAAAACTGTAATAACTGGAAAAAAAAAAAAAAAAAAAAAAAGCGTTCAAACTTTCATAACCTGCCAAATTTTGTAAAATGAACATGGTAATTAGGGGGGGTCGCCGTGCTGGGTTCGGCAATTTTTTTGTCTCTCTTTTTATTTCCAAAATGTTGTGAGGTATGTTTGTGGCCTTCCCACAAATCTAGGCCTGGCAGGGGTAAAGCCCATGGATTCCTTTATCACATTGCAGCACACATAGCGGCTACCAGGCAACTTCTTCATCCCCTCCCACTTAATTTTCACATCATTTCTTCTTTTAAAGACAGAACCATCGAAAAAGGTTCCTCGTGCCTCACAAAACATCTCCTCCTTCTCCAGAAGCCCCTGCTGTCCTGTGCCCCCTAAACAGCACTTTCATGCATTCCTCCATCCCAACAGTCAGCCCTCTCCTTTCTAAATCTCTCAGAATCATTACATTTAGCAGCTTTGTCACCCACTTGCACCTACAGATGCCTCACTGGAACCACTTGAATTGGCATTAGTAAGAATATTACCCACACTGGCATCATTATTAACATTGTCATTAGCAAGAATATTACCCACACTTGTGTTTGGTACCTCAGTGCCCGGCTCCCCACCTCCCCCTTATTATCACAAGGTCCATATACATGGATTCAAATGATTGCTTTTTGGGGTGCTGCATAGCATCAAACTGGTCTCTGTTTTTAAAAACCTTCTCCTAAGGCTGAATCATGTGCATTATAGTGACGATCTCCTCCTGCTCTTTATTCCTGCCCACCAGCCTCCTTATACCCACAGCCCTTGCTTCTCCCTTTCAAACATTATATAAGCCAGGTCTCTTAAATGTTCCATAGAATTTATTGCCTTTGCAGTCAACAAGGGGTTAAGATGCTCTGCTCCCCCTCCCACAGCACAGTCACTACCCCTAGTCTCTGCCCCACAGCAGTGTTGCTCCCTACCTTGTCCTGTGCCGTCTCCTGCAGGGCCCCCTCTTCCACAGCCTTTGCCAGGGGGCCACAGTCCATCTCCAGTTGCTTTCTGGCATCAGCATTGCTTTTTGGCTTTTCAGCAGTTTGTTACTGTAGCTGCTCTGGGGGGACTGTCAGTGTTTGGGGAGAGTTTCCTCACCTGCAGTGTCTCTCCAAGCAGCTTCCCCTCCCCCACCCTTTTAACTCTCTCTGCTAATTATCTGCACATGAGACCTGTACTGTGTGTAACCAGTATGGCAGCTCCCTCCTCCAACACATGGCTGACTTTCTCCAAAATGTCACCACCACTCCAGCACTTTCCTTCACTTTCCCCCAATTCCCCCAGCACTCCCTCTCCTCTGAACCCTGACTGACTGCTAATAGTGATGGGCGAATTTCTCCCGCTTCACCGACAAATTCGCACATTTCCAACGAAATTCGCTAAACAGCGAAAAGTTTTCGAAAAAAAGGTGAAATTCAGACATTCACATGAAAAAATTTAGAAAATCCGACATTTTCATGGAAAAATAGCAAAAATCGGAAATTGACACCCGCGTCCAGGCTGACGCTGGCGTTAAAGTCAATGAGCGTCTGAATTTTGACTTTTCGGAAATTTCGCAGGAGATTTGCGAATTTATTCGGCAGCGGCGAAACGGGAAATTCGCCTCAAATTCATGCCGCCAATGTATTTGCTCCAGGCTCCAGTCTGTATTGGCTACAGGACTTATTCCTTTTGTTGCAATGGGGGACCTGCTCATTCCAATGGGGGGTAGTTTCAGATATGAGGGTAACTTGAGACTCGCTGCACAGACTTCCTGAAGCAGAGAATTCCAGTTGCACAAGATGCTTAATAGGTGGATTCTGACTCTGCAGGCACACTGAACTCAGGCTTCTAGTCCAACTTTCCTTCCTCCTCCTCACACCCCATGAAAGTTTCCTCCTCCACCTGGCACCTTTCTTACTCAGCCTCTTAGGGCAGAGACACACGTGGAGAATCGGGGAGATTTAGTCACCAGGGGACAAATCGCCTCTTCTTCGGGCGACTAATCTCCCTGAACTGCCCTCCCGCCGCCTAGAATCTAAATCGCCGGCGGTATGGCACTCGGAGCACTTCATTTTCCGAAGTTGCCCAAAATTGCCTCATGAGGAAACTTTGGGCGACTTCAGAAAACGAATCGATTCGTATCCCATACTGCCGGCGATTTAGATTCTAGCCGGCGGGAGGGCAGTTTGGGGAGATTCGTCGCCCGAAAAAGAGGCAATTTGTTGCCAGTGACTAAATCTCCCTCAAAATCCACGTGTCATTTCAGCAGTGGCCATTACTGTTTGGCTTGCAGCCCTCCTGCTGCTTCCCAAAAGCATCTTAGCCAATGTCCTGGACTTCTGTGCAGTGGTCATTCTCTTTGATAGAGCTAAAGCTTACAATAGGGTTCAGAGAGGATTTGTGCCACTGGGACAGAAAGCTCTGTTATACAGATAGCTAGAATCTCAGCTGCCATAAAGCAGGACAGGACTGCTGCTTCCAATGGGGATCAGATAGGATCTGTGCAGCCACTGGGACAGAATGCTCTGTTATACAGATAGCTAGAATCTCAGCTGCCATAAAGCAGGACAGGACTGCTGCTTACAATGGGGATCAGATAGGATCTGTGCAGCCACTGGGACAGAATGCTCTGTTATACAGATAGCTAGAATCTCAGCTGCCATAAAGCAGGACAGGACTGCTGCTTACAATGGGGATCAGATAGGATCTGTGCAGCCACTGGGACAGAATGTTCTGTTATATGAGTTTCTATTAAACCATTGCCAAGGCACAAATACACACTTGGTTTTTGGATTATAATGTCCCTTAATAAATATCTATTTAAACCAAAATGAAGACACGCGTTCGAATATACAATAATCAAAAATGAACCATCACACTGAGACATATAGGTAATGACATATAATTTACCTTAATGCCATGTCTTATTTTCTATACCTACAGCTGTAGCATGAGACGTCCCATAACAGAAAATGTAACAAATAAAGGATGTATAATGTAACAAGCAATAAGAAATAAAGCCCCCGGCCAGGAATGCAAATACATTATAAATAAGGATCCATTATGCACTCTCTCTCCGCTTTATCACAGGAATACGTCCGCTTCATACTGATTACTGAGAGGCTCAGGCTTCCATGTACATGTAAAGGTGAGTGAGCTCGAGGATATAGGTATTGACTCGTATGCCCACAGCTTGATTAAACCTCATTTCAGCTTCTCCACTGAGACCGGACCGGAAAGCACTAGAATTTCTATGATTGGAGAGAGAAGCTTCAGAAAGAAGAGACCTTATTTGTCATGAATCCTATTTGGCCTTGTAAAATGGAAATCCCAGATCACTTTAGTCCATAGAAAATATATATTTTTTAAGGAAAGGGGTTATTGATTGTATATGTTCAAGGAAAGGAAAAGAGTAGGAATAGGATGATGAATAAGGGGTTGTTCACCTTTGAGCTAACATTTAGGGCCCCATTTACTTAGTTCGAGTGAAGGAATAGAGGAAAAAAAGTTCGAATTTCGAATGGTCGAATATGGCTACTTCGACCATGGAATGGGCAACTTCGACCTTCGACTTCGAATCGAACTATTCGAACTAAAAATCGTTCGACCATTTCGATAGTCGAAGTACCGTCTCTTTAAAAAATTCTTCGACCCCTTAGTTCGCCACCTAAAACCTACCGAGGTCAATGTTAGCCTATGGAGAAGGTCCCCATAGGCTTCCTAACAATTTCCTAATCGAAGGAATATCCTTCGGTCGATGAATTAAAATCCTTCGAATCGTTCGACTCGAAGGATTTAATCGTTCGATCGTAGGAATAGCGCAAAATCCTTCGACTTCGATATTTGAAGTTGAAGGATTTTACTTCGACGGTCGAATATCGAGGGTTAATTAACCCTCGATATTCGACCCTAGTTAAATATGCCCCTTAGTACGATGTAGAGAGGGATATTCTGAGACAATTTGCAATTGGTTTTAGTTTTTTATCATCTGTGGTTTTTGAGTTATTGAGCTTTTTATACAGCAGCTCTCCAGTTGGCAATTTCAGCCATCTGGTTGCTAGGATCCAGATTACCCTAGCAACCATGAGAATTCCACATCTCTTCTAAGCAAAGAGAAAAAGATGATCAATGCACATTCATACATCATATGCAAATGCATGTATTTACAAAAACAGGGGTTTTTAGTTATGATCATAAAAATAAAACCCCTGTTTTTGTAAATACATGCATAGGTATTGGATTACTTATGAAACGGGACCAAGGAATGTGCATTGATGAATCCCTCCTTCTTTTTCTCTATGTTTGTAGTTAAGTTGGCCAGATCCGTAGCACTTCCATTGTATTTAAAGATATTTTTTACTTAGCCTTGGAATCCTCCCACAACCCCACTTTTTTGCATTCTCTTCTAAGCAAATGGATTTATGGGGTATTACAAGTGTGTAGCTCCTGGAACACCCAAAATATAAACTGTTCATATGCTTTTTGGCACTTTGGGGCCTGGAAACTGTCCGTAACACACATTAGGGGGCAGATTTATCAAGGGTCGAAGTGAATTCGAGGGAATTTTCGAAGTAGAAAAATTCGAAATTCGAAGTAATTTTTTTGGATACTTCGACCATCGAATAGGATACTACGACTTCGACTTCGAATTTGATTCAAAGTAAAATCGTTCGAAAAGTAGCAATATTGATAAAATTGTAACATTTGTTTTTTAGATAGGGTCAGTGACCCCCATTTAAAAGCTGGAAAGAGTCAGAAGAAGTCGGCAAAACATTCAGAAACTATAGAAAACAAATAATGAAGACCAATTGGAAAGCTGCTTAGAATTGGTCATTCTAAAACATACTAAAGGTTAACTTAAAGGTGAACCACCCCTTCAAGAATGTGTACAGAGGAGTAGTCTCCAAAGTGAAATCCCTAAGATGTTTAATGCTGGGGTGGAAAGAGTAACCAAATCCTTTTAAACCAATGAAAATATCAATAGCATAGTGCTGGCGATAAGAATCTGAAAATGAGTTCAAGGACAATAAGCACAGGTGTAACCTAGAAGAGTGTCTCAAACACAAGTTATCATTAATTCTTCCAGGGTGTTACGTAAGTCCATATTAATTATTAATTGTTATAGGGTTTCATCCATTGAAGATCACTGAATAAAAGATGCTGCGCTAGTCAGGGAGTCCCCAACCTTTTTTACTCGTGAGCCACATTTAGGGGCCAATTCACCAAGCTCGAGTGAAGGATTGGAAGTAAAAAAACTTCGAATTTCGAGTAGTTTTTTGTGCTCCTCGACTATCGAATTGGCGTAAATTCGCCTGAGTAGAATGATTCGAATAGATCGAGCGCAAAAACGCTGCGACTATTCGGCATTCGATAGTCGAAGTACTGGATCGAGCGCAAAAACGCTGCGACTATTCGCCCATTCCATAGTCGAAGTACTGTCTCTTTTAAAAATACTTTGACTGCCTACTTCGCCACCTAAAACCTACTGAATTGCTTTAAAAGCCTATGGGAAAGTCCCATAGGCTTGTTTTCCAAGTTTTTGATCGAATAAAAAGGCATTCAATCGAATGAAAATCCTTCGAGCGAATATTCGATCGAGCACCTATTCGCCTGGCGAATATTCGCCAATTTGACTATTCGCCAGCGCGTAAATTCGCCCGAATTGCCTATTCGATTCTATTCGATTCTATTCCCCAGTCTAATTTTGAGGGATTTAACCCCTCGAAATTCGACCCTTGATGAATTTGCCCCTTAATGTAAAAAAAAGAGTTGGAGAGCAACACAAGCATGAAAAAGTCCATGTGGATGCCAAATAAGGACTGTGATTGGCTATTTAGTTACCCCTATGTGGATTTGCAGCCTACAGGTGGCTCTGTTTGGCAGTACACATGGTTTTTATACAACCAAAACTTGCCTCCAAGCCTGGAATTCAAAAATAAGCTCCTGCTTTGAGGTCATTAGGAGCAACATCAATGGGGTTGGTGAGCAACAATCTCACGAGCTACTGGTTGGGGACCACTGTTTTGGGTTTGGCTCTCAAATTCACCTTAGTCTAGCGGCTAGACTACTGTGAATTTGAGAACCAACCCCAAAATCGAGCCAAGGTCAGCTGAACCAAGGTTCCTTGGTTTGAGGTTTCTCAGCAACTTGTTTACTTCCCTATTGGTTCCCCTCCCCCTGCATTCCTTAAAAATCTATCTGTGCTTTATAAATAACTGATAGTCTAATATATTTTAAAGTATCTGAATTTTCAGCTGAGCTTCTTCTGCTGCTGTCATCGAGACCCTCCTTGGCTCTTTGCAATCATCTTCTCCCATGAAATGTGACAGTCACTGAAAGAGTGACTTACCCCATTATTTCACTTGAAAAAAAGTTATTTCTTCAACTTCAGCCTTCCAAAAAGAAACTCGTTTGGAGCCTGGAGATCAACAAGAAGGTAAGTATAAATAAACAACTCTAGCCAATATTGCCTTGAGGTGAAAACTATTGCTTTTTGGCTGCCAAATGGCAATCACAAATTCTCCCTGGATCCATATTCTTCTGCTGTTGGAATAAATTATTTCTCCCTAATTATCCAGCAGATGCTACAAATGCCTAGAGTTCCTGTACTTGCAAATCTCTAGCTGTTAGTAGCCACAGGGTTACCTTCTGGGGTGCTGAGAGACTAACCTCATCCTACAGAACCAGTTGATTAAATCTTGCTGGATAAATTAAGAGACCCCCTCCATTAGTCACACTGTTACATGTTCCAGAAATACAAGTCTATAATTACGTCCCATAAGTAAACATCATACCCTGCTACTGAAAGTAAAATCATTTTGTTAGGATAAATTCTGTAAAAACAAGCCATTTATCTTGACTAAACCCCAAAAATGTATGTCTTACTATCAGCAATAATTAATATAGGGGATTGAGGCTAAAACGTCCTGCAGAGGGTCGGTTACCCACAAAAAAAGCAGATACCCTGCGGGATGAGGGTTGGATTTTCAGGTGCAGGTATAGATGTGGGTCGGGTTGCAGGTCTCATCTATATTTCTTATCTCATGTAATATTGTCTATATTGTACTCCTTTTTTCTGTCTCCACCTACTTTTGATGATGTCACTTCCATTTTGCAGCAACAGAAGCAGCACTTCCTGTTTAATGGTGGTCAGTGGGTTGTTGATCGGGTTTGCATATAAGGCAGTTGCAGGCTGGGGGTCGGGTAGCGGATTCCAAGTGGTTAAAAATGCAGGGTCGGGTCCGGGTCTCAAAAATTGGTTCCGCTCAGGACTCATGGGACTTTCTTACTTTGAAAAATTAGCGTTCCATTCTTGCTTTATGGCAAGGATTCCAGTACGGTCAGGATGAATCAGAAGAATCCTGATCAACTATTATTTTTTGCCCTCTCCTATAGATTTTGTAAAATGATTTTCAATTTCTCGGTAATAATAAAACAGTACTTGATCCCAGCTAAGATAGAATTAATCCTTACTGGAAGGAAAACAAGTCTATTGAGTTTATTTATGTTTACATGATTTTCTGGTAGACATAAGGTATGAAGATCCATATTATGGAAAGCTCCGTTATCTGGAAAACCTCAGGTCCCAATAACAGGGCTCATAACTGCACTTAAAAATTTGGGAAAATAAAAGTTTAATAAACATGGCTGAACTTGCAAAGCGACGGTATGGCTGTAAACATATTGGGGCTCATTTATCAGCACTGGGCAAATTTGCCCAAGGGCAGTTACCTATAGCAACCAATCGGTGAATAGCTGTTTAAAGCCAGTTGCAAGTAGAACAATGAATGCAGCAATTTGATGGGTTGCTATGGGTTACTGCCCATGGGCAAATTTGCCCAGTGTTGATAAATGACCCCCATTGTGGTCAACTTAGTCAATGCTGCTTGAAATCATAAGCAACTAAGTAACGAGCACATACCCGATAAAGAAATGCTGGCTCTTATGCCAATACCCAAGTACTTACCAAACCAAGTACCCAAGTATCTTGTAAAAGTATTGCATCTAAAAGCATCAAGTATACCACACCCAAGTACAAAGCTCCAAAACTGAGGGAGGGGGTGTCCAACCTAAAGGCTAATACGATTGAGATAATACCCATTTGATATCCTAGATACTCCTGGAAGCCCAGCTTCAAAATATTGGGCCTCAATGAGGGCTTGACCCAAAAACTTCCAAAAACAGCTGTAGCCATATATCCATGATCCCCAACCAGTGGCTAATGAGCAACATGTTTCTCACCAACCCCTTGAATGTTGCTCCATGTAGCCTCAAATCGGGTGCTTATTTTTGAATTCCAGGCTTGGAGGCAAGTTTTGGTTTCATACAAACTAGGTGGTATACTGCCAAATACAGCCTTCTGTAGGCTGCCAGTCCACATAGGGTCTGACAAATAGCCAATCACAGTCCTTATTTGACACCCCCAGGACTTTCTCCATGCTTGTGTTGCTCCCCAACATTTGCTGCATTTGAATGTGGCTTATGGGTAAAAAAAGGTTGGGGACCCTTGCCATAAATAGAAGATAAACACCTTGAATACATTCTGTGTTTGTACTAGCTGCTGTTTTTTTCTTTTTTTTACATATTTTGACCAAGTTTACAAATAGGTGTTATATTATTTTTATTGCAAAGACTTATATAGTCATTCTTTTTACACATTTTAACCACATTTTTTGTGTTAATTGTACAGGTATGGAACCTGTTATCCAGAATGCTCGGGACCTAGGGTTTTCCCGGATAACAGATCTTTATGTAATTTGGATCTTCATACCTTCAGTCTTCTATAAAATCATGTAAACATTAAATAAACCCAATAGGCTGGTTTTGCCTCAAATAAGGATTAATTATATCTTAGTTGGGATCAAGTACAAGTTACTGTTTTATTATTACACAGAAAAAGGAAATTCTTTTTAAAAATGTAGAATATTTGGATAACATGGAGTCTATGGGAGATGGCCGTTCTGTTATTCGGAGCTTTCTGGATAACAGGTTTCCAAATAATGGATCCAATACCTGTATACTGTTTCATGTTGAGTATTTTCTTTAAAAGTTGTCCTTTTTAATTTTTAAGCTTGTTACATATTTTGATCACATTTACAGTTAATGTATTTATTTTTATTGTAAAGTTTTGTACTGTATATGGTTTATTTTTATATATTTATTTCATATTGTGAAGATCTGCATAACAATGTGAACAGTTAATGTTAAAATATGTTAATACAAAATTATTAAATTTGCTTTTTTATATCGTAGAAAATACTGTAGCAGAGCGTTTCTATGCTGGCATGAAAAAATGTAAATGAGATTATAAAATATAGCATCATTATTTGAAGGCAATGTCCATTCATTATAATGGGGTAACCTATGTTCTGTAAGCATTCCTGCATATAAATAAAAATAAATTGTTCCCACAGATTCCTTTATTTCAGCCTTCACTATTTTTTACTTTTTTTTTTTGAAATAAACAAAGTTCTTGATAAATATCCACAGCATGTCTCTACAGAAGGAAGCAACTGCCTAAGGTGAAAACTATTAAATGTCCATGTTCTTTTAGCCTGTTCACAAGAAATTATTAATTTCCTTTTTTTCCCCACTAGCCATAAAATTAGATTGTTCCAAATCACCCACCTGGAAATGACACTGTAAAAAAATGCTATTTTGTTTTTTCCTCCAAAAATATTCCGAAATAAATTCTTTTTGAGAAAGAAACACAGTAGTTAACATAAACAGGGACGTTGATAGAATGAATTTTTGCGGGATGACAATTCCAACAATTCAATTGTACCTCAAGCGTTTGTGGTTAATGGGTTTCCCATCCAAATTGTCCTGAAATCTTTTCCCCAGAACAGCGTGTCCCAGATTTTTTTTTCATGTTGGAAACAAAGACCCTGTTCATGAATTACATATGGACGAATTCCCTTGATTTTGGCACTGCGGAAAAAGGAAAGAAAGTCTTTTAGTGTCTCCATCACATAAAGCAAGAATCAGATTCTCTCAGCCGGGTTTAAAGGGTGGCTTTGTGTTTGGACAATGCATGTTTATTTAATTCTAAATGTAATCTAGGAAAAGTCAGAAACTCCAAGTTAAGCAGATCTTTCAGAATGGTCTTCTTTGTTTCTGATGACAGTTTAGCCAATGGGTGAAAATCTAGACTCATGAATTAAAGGCATATCAAACCACTTCCATGGTTTTCCTTTTGTAGGGTCTAAGGGTAATATAAAGGTAATGATATAAAATGGAACATCTGTGCCCTTGTTTCTAAAATTTGCTTGCAGGTTCTTCAGTGGTCTAAGTCACCATTTTTCTTGGTCCATCAGTATCGGGAAACCCATCAAGTATCATGTTGTTTGGCAATAGATTACTGATCTAATATTCTGTTTGCAGTCTACCTCCTATCTTCATGTCTGACTTTAGTTGTGGATGGACACCAGGATTAACAAGACTTTAGGAGGCCCTTATTAATCCACAACACTTAAATGTTTTTTATTCTTCGCACCATCTTCTCCTACTGTCTGCATTTTGTCCAATTGTCTCCATGTTCCACTAATGTCTACAGCTTGTTCTATTATCTCCATCTTCTGCTAGGGTCTACAGCTTGTTCTATTGTCTCCATCTTCTCCTAGTGTCCACATTTTGTCCTACTGTCTCCATCTTCTACTAGTGTCCACATTTTGTCCTACTGTCTCCATCTTCTCCTAGTGTCCACATTTTGTACTACTGTCTCCATCTTCATCTAGTGTTCACATTTTGTACTACTGTCTCCATCTTCATCTAGTGTTCACATTTATCCTACTATTTCCATCTTCTCCTAGTGTCCACACCTTGTCCTTTTGTCTCCATCTTCTATTGTCTGCATCTTTTCCTATTGTTATTTATATTGTTGTCCTCTTGCCATTTTGTCCTACTGTATGATCCTTGCTTTATTTCCCTCCATCTCCCATTATTCCAACCTAAAAAAACTACTGTTCTGCAGGACCCCCTTCTGGTCAATGCCCAAAGTAGTGTCCTCATGACAATAAGAATATTTTCTTTTTATGTTTTTAGTTTCCATGGAAATGTGATGGGAATATGAGTGACATGAAGGAGAGGGATGTTTTGTATTTTGAGTTAACACAAATCTCATACTGACTCCATTAGAAGAAGTTTCAGATATCACCCTCAGCAATAATATATTTTCAATGTCAATTTAAAGAAGCCCGTTTTCTACATTGGTGCAGGAAGCAGCTTATTCTAAAGTGGAGAAAGCAGGATAAGTAGCGCTGAGGATGGAGAGAGACTGATATTTATTTGACAGCTCTGTCAGGTCATTAGGTGCAGTACAAATGTTTTGGGAAGAAAATTACTGAAGCATCTATGAGCCTCTGATGCAGACTATATCAGCAAGAATTTCAACAAACCCTCAGAAAGAACTTTAAATGCATTTTTTCTCATGCTAAGCTGTCTGTAAGGTGTTGCATTTATTATACTTTGGATTTGATGACTCTAGACAGTCAAGACCACTTCCTTCAAGTGAAAATGGAGATTAAGAACTGTATCTGGACAACAGAAAGATATACATGGGGTCTTATAGAGAGGAAGGATGGTTAAATCCATCCATTTGTGAAAACAAATCTAGTTTTAAAAATCAACTCTGTATGACCAAGGTTATCTCAATCATCCCACTCGTTATCAAGGGGAACTCATGAGGTCCTCCTCATTTAGGAGGCTGCAATCTAGAAGGCTTAGTATAAAAAGAGTTCCCAAAATGTGTTCTTAAATGGCTTAGTATGGAGTACTAAGCTGAACAACTATACACTGTTGTGACATCAATCTGCTGTAACTACCCTGGAGTTACCATCGGGTCCAAGGTGGTGGAAACTTCAGGGATCCTGAAGGTCAAGGAGTGCAGGTTTGTGAGATTCATCACAAGAGGCAGGATGGATGAACCACACAGAGTGCACAGATTGATCTTGTACCAATTAAGTTGCCCTAGTAGAAGGACTTGACCCACTTTATGTTGCAGTCTCAAGACTATCGAAATAAACCCCCGCACCCTAACCTATACAAAAAAGTTGGCTTTTTTTTAAATGGTCTAATTTGCATTTCTTCTTCATATAGACAGATCTAAATCAATGATGCTCCCAGAAGATACTGAATATACAAAATTGTTCCCTTTCTGCCACTTAAATTAAAGACTCGCTAGCCATGAAAAGTTAATGTTTCTAAACTTAGAGCTCTTGATAAGACTTTGGAAAAAAATTTAAATATAGTCACTCTGCATGAATAATTACAATTGCTAAGCACAATAATCACCATTGGCGTGCTGCAAGGTCAAAATTATAATTTACCCCCAACCGCTGCTGTTCTACAATTGTTCATAGAGCTCGTTATACAAGGAAGTAAATGAAAGCAAAGCCGACAGTAACCCTTCCAACACTTTACCCGTGTTCCTGGCCCTATATATTAGGCACCTATCTAGTGCTACCAATCCCTATTTCTGTAGGGAAATGAGAGCAGAGCAGGCAGTAACCCTTCTAACACTTTCCTCTTGTCTCTGTCTTTATATATTAGGCACCTAACTAGTGCTACCAACCCCTATTTCTGTAGGGAAATGAGAGAGAGCAGACAGTAACCCTTCCAACACTTTCCTCTTGTCTCTGTCCTTATATATTAGGTACCTATCTAGTGTTACCAATCCCTATTTCTGTAGGGAAATGAGAGAGAGCAGACAGTAACCCTTCCAACACTTTCCTCTTGTCTCTGTCCTTATATATTAGGTACCTATCTAGTGTTACCAATCCCTATTTCTGTAGGGAAATGAGAGCAGAGCAGACAGTAACCCTTCCAACGCTTTCCTCTTGTCTCTGTCCTTATATATTAGGTACCTATCTAGTGTTACCAATCCCTATTTCTGTAGGGAAATGAGAGCAGAGCAGACAGTAACCCTTCCAACGCTTTCCTCTTGTCTCTGTCCTTATATATTAGGCACCTATCTAGTGCTACCAATCCCTATTTCTGTAGGGAAATGAGAGAGAGCAGACAGTAACCCTTCCAACACTTTCCTCTTGTCTCTCTCCTTATATATTAGGTACCTATCTAGTGTTACCAATCCCTATTTCTGTAGGGAAATGAGAGCAGAGCAGACAGTAACCCTTCCAACATTTTCCTCTTGTCTCTATCCTTATATATTAGGTACCTATCTAGTGTTACCAATCCCTATTTCTGTAGGGAAATGAGAGCAGAGCAGACAGTAACCCTTCCAACACTTTCCTGTTGTCTCTGTCCTTATATATTAGGTACCTATCTAGTGTTACCAATCCCTATTTCTGTAGGGAAATGAGAGCAGAGCAGACAGTAACCCTTCCAACATTTTCCTCTTGTCTCTATCCTTATATATTAGGTACCTATCTAGTGTTACCAATCCCTATTTCTGTAGGGAAATGAGAGCAGAGCAGACAGTAACCCTTCCAACACTTTCCTGTTGTCTCTGTCCTTATATATTAGGTACCTATCTAGTGCTACCAATCCCTATTTCTGTTGGGAAATGACAGCAGAGCAGCCAATAACCCCTCCAACACTTTCCTTTTGTCTCAGGCAGAAACTGTATGTTATCCTGGAAGGTCTAAGGGATGCAACATAACTGGCTTTCATGGTGGCATTGCTGTATACAAAGCTTTTCATGCTAGAGCTCATTCAGGTTTGTCGCAATATTTTTGCCCAATTCATTTCACGTTAGATTGATCCCATACCAGCCCCAAATGGCACACTCTTCTTCAAGACGGTAATAATACTGGAGTATACCATCAATTAGAAGCCTGACCTAACATCACACTGCAAATTAGCTTTATACAATCCCAGTGTACTTTGGCATGTAGAATGGCAAGGTGATGGCTGATTTTCTAAATTACAGTTTATCAGCAGAGAGTCAATGATTTTTATTTCTGTCCTTAAAGATAATCAATTAATGACAGCTGCTAATAGATCCCTTATCTGTATTATTTAAGTTTCCTATCCTACTTTTGGAGATTGCATTTGAAATCACTCCAGTCGCGGCTGAATGCTGATGTTTTTCTGTACTGCCAGAATTAGTTGAACAAAAGACAATGCCAAGAATTGTCTGCAATCCACCATTATACAATGTGTAAATCCGTGGCGTTCCGGTGCTACACACGGCAATCAGAGATTTCCCCAAGGCACAGAGAATACAAGCCTAATGTTCCCTGGATGTAAATAGCATTTCTGGACCCCAAGCAGTTGAGCAATTGGGGGGGGGGGTATCTTGATCTGTAGATATGGGTATGTCAATGTTCTTTCTCCTGGAAAGCCCACGTGTAGCCTTCATTAACCCACAGCATTTTTTGAAGACATAGAATGAAAATACAATCAACAAATGAGACCATTGAGGTTTTGTGTATTATTGTGGCAATTTGACTGAACACACTATATATATATTGACATAATTTAAGTTGTCCATGGAGAAGAGGATATCAATGGGCAGATCTGATTCTTTATATTTTCATATTATATTCACTGCTCTAGAAAGTGGTTCACACAAAATTACTTTTTCATTTTTGAACACATATTCTCAATTCATGATTTGAAATCTTATAGTCTTTTCATATAGTGGATCTATAGAGAATTGATGTTGAAATTATCTGAACCCTTTACAAAAGCAAGCCATACATGGGGCCATCTTGGTGACTATCTCTTCTTGGTGGCTAAGTCAACAACTTATTGGCCTGTGTTTAAGACAAATATAATAAATCTGAGGATAGGGTCTCCAAATTGATTACTCACCACATATAGGAAGAGGCCCAGGTGCACCGCCCTGAGCCCTCAGCATGGGGAGTGGACAAACCGAAAATTCTTTGGAGCAGGTACTCAATAAAGGCAATCTTCCACCAATTAGTTCAAAGTGAAAAAGCAGTTTATTGTGTCCACAGCCTTATGAGTTTTGGGTTACAAACACTTAATCATAGGCTATGTGGTTGTGTTTAAGACATAACCATACTGTCTCTAATCAATACAGTATCTAACACAGACATGGGAACCAGCACTGGCCTCCATGTAATTAGGTAATTTACCCAGGGACCAAAGTAAATCGTCATCTTTTGGTACAAACTTACATAGCCAAATAGACAAAGACTAACTCATTAGACCAGTTCACCAAACATGAATCAAGCAATGTGTAGCCTGCTTATAAAACAGAAATATTTCTCTTTTTCTTGTCTAACAATGGCAAATTAGGTATCTGCAGAACGTTTTGTAGAGCTCAACGTATATCTGAAGCTAATTTTTAGATGCATATTTATCTAAATGTGAGATTAGAACTCACCACAAAAATTTCACTTGCTTTCTATTTTTGTATTTTTTGTATTTATCAAATGGTGAACCTTCACCCACAGCTTCAAGGGGAGAAGCCCCTTCAAAATCCAAAAATAGTGATGACCCAACTGAAGTATAGATGCAAGAATATGCTCCACTGAGAAATCTAACTTAGTAAGTTAGGTTTAAAAGACACACATCCATCAAGTTCAACCTTTTTAAGTCTACATACTGTATAACCTGCCTAACTGCTAGTTGATCCACAGGAATGCAAAAAACCTTTGAACAACCCCAACTTGGCCAGTCTTTCCTCATTGCTAAGATTTTCCATACCTTTTACCAGCTTAGTTTCTCTTCTCTGGACCAAGCACTGAAGACCAAAACTGTACTGCATATTCTAGATGGGGCCTTAATTGTGATCTATACAGTGGAAGAATAACCCCCTCCTCCCACAAATCTATGCCCCTTTAAATACTCAAGACTCAAGACTTTAGTTGCCCGTGATGCCGCTACAGTCCTTTGTCAGACATCTAACATACTATATGATTACTTTGCAACATTGGATTTTTCTTGGATTTTTTTGCTTGAAGGATCTTCATATATAAGGATCCTATTACATTCAAATGGACCACTTGCCCTGGGGGAACCATGGAAAAGTAGAAAATTGATTTTGCTGATCTACAGTAGATCTCCCTGCTAAATATATTTAAAACAAATAAATATGCTACATGACAAATGATGTAGACAAATGCATAGACAATTGTTTATAAAAAATTTACTGCAAAAGGGATTCACTTTATATGAAATATGTTTTATGCAAAATAATATCAATTCAATTAAAATACAAAATGACCAGGGTCACAAATCCAATCTACACTTCAGCTGAATGAGAGATGGTGCCTTTAAAAATAACGTATTTATAATTAGATGAAATCTTGATTAGAATGCAGCCATCTGCTTTGGAGAGACCCCGTGTAATTCAGAGTCTGTTATTAAACCCAAATGAAAGGCACATATATTTTACAGCCGAGAAATGTCTGGGGTTTATGGGAGGAATTTCTGGTAAAATGCATGTAAATGTCCTTACAGGTTAAGCTTCTGATTCTCAGATTTACCCAAGATTTATTGCACAACAGGGATAGAGGTCCTATTACAATTAGTCATGACTGTTCATGGTCCATTTCCTCCTGTGAGTCTAATGCCTCAGTGGATCTAAGGATCACTTAAGTTGACTGCATATTAAAAACCCTTGGCCTCTTTGTGTTTCCAAACACTCAGGCATTTTATCATGGATGAAAAGCATTCGATTGGGTTCCCTGCCCCTTTGCGCTTCAGTTTATAAATTGAAAATTTTTACGCCTTGTTGAACATAAGCAACGATATAGGAAGTATTTAAGATGTGGGGTTTTTTTTTCCTTATTGGTTTCATTAAGAATTCTGTGCCATGAATAAATTGCACCATGAATAAAACCTTCAAATACTTTAACCCATGCACAAGAAGTTGGGGATGTGCTTTTACAACAGGCCCTGCCATAAATAGGCTGGAATTATCCCATAAATAGGATAGCAGTTTTATCCCTCCCAGCTGTGCCTACATCCAAGAGTTACCTTGGCATCAATGAACTCAAAGTTAGCACTAGACTATTGGAAAGCTGAATTTTCAAGGAGATTAAAGGTATCTATTAGTCGTTTACATGGTGACATCACTTGGGTGCAGTTATTATTGGAAGAGATGAAACAGCTTCATTTTTGAATATAGCTGAACAATCAAAATACTTGCTTCCCATAAAGAATATCCCTTGTGCCTAGAGTTAACAAAGCACTGGCAGGCACCCAATAAGGATACATTTAAGAGTTCTTTGAACTTTAGCAAAAACACATTTGTTTTCTATTAAGCGTATAACACTCATGCAAATAATTGGTATTATTTTCGTATTAATGACTTTCCTATCTCAATTATAAGACACTATAAGCTTATTAGTGGCAGGACCTTCTCAACAAGGTCAATCCTAATTAATTTTCTTCATGGCACAAGGCTGATATTGGAGGGCCTTTGGGTTTTCATGATATCTTCCCTTTATTCCTTTGATAGTTTTATAGAGTGTAAGGCATGTGACTGGTGGTAGAGTATCCCTAATACAATGAAGAAATATAAAGTATGAAACCAATACTGGACACTTACAACTTTTATTACATTTACTACATATACAAAATGGTGAGTATGTGCCATGAATGGCCTGGGTTTAAATAACAGGCTAAGAGCAAACTCTGGGGCTATTTCTGTTGAATTACACTTAGTACAAAGAAGTATAAATGTTGTTTGGCTAATTTCAAGTTGTTGAGTTAATTGTATCTTCCCGTTAAAGGTCAATTATGGATGGCTAAGCCCCAAGGGCATTTTTGAATGAATGAATAAATGAAAAAGAATCTTGCCTTTGGTGGCACTTTACCATGGATAGCAAATAGTGCTCTCCTGATAAGTTTCAGATCACTCTCTGCAACAGCATTTTAGTCAATAGCCAAAAATGGAACTAAACACCCACAGGCCAAGGTGCAACCAGGATATTCTCTGTAATGCACCACCTGCCAATAGCATTCCATCCACTATCCTCTTATTGATATTGGCTTAAGAGTACCCTTTGGCATCATGGAGGGAAGGTCCATGGTGTAGTTGCATCACTTTTCCCCAATAGTTATGCCTCTGCTCCTTGCCCTGGTTTGATCTCAGAAGAGTTACACACACAGAGACAGAAGGCATCAGGTGTATTCTGGCACTGTTTAGGAGATACCCCTTACTGCCTTTAATAAAAGATATTATCACAATGAAGGAGTTTGAACAGAAAGGGTAATGAAGATTGCAAACAGATACCCCAAGAAAAATGGAGGGTTAAGATACAAAAGTACAAGTTGAGTCAATATCACCCTTCTGGAAAGTCATGAATACCATTCAATTTGATGTTCATGCTAAAGGTGGCTATACATGGGCCGATAAAAGCTGCTGACAGACTAAGTTGGCAGCTTAGTGTTCAGTGTATGGGGGCCCAAGGGCCCACAAACAGATTAGCTTGATATTGCCCACCTCAAGGTGAGCATATGTTGGAGAGATCAACATTGATAACAAGCTGATTTTTGAAAGTATGATTGTGATAAAACGGCTTATTATATACCATTATGCTTAAAAGGTATCTTAACACCCTATTACATTGCCCCAATAAATGGTATGCAACTGATAACTTTTGTCCTATCTAATGTTAAGTGTAGCCAGCCAGCATTCTTTGGTATGTGACCCCCACTGTGAGGGCAAACAATTCCAGGCCAGGCTCTATAACAAAACACACATAGCTGTCCCCCAAGAGATGTGCACTGTCTGGTTTCTACACACAGACTAAACTGGGCACCAAATGGCACCCCATTGGCCCAGCAGTATTAGAAATGATTGGCACCATTACAACTCATGGCGAGATTGGTCCTTATAATGGCCCACCTGGCCTATCCTATGATTGGCTCTTCTGGAAGCTGCCTTTGTGGTTGGCAGAAGGAATCAAACCCTTTAACAACAGGGGCTGTTCCCTTTCTGGCTTACAAAGGTGGCTGTTAAGAATTCCATATTGTTAGTCTTTTTATTAAAATGGAAAATCACAGAGACTGCCCAGCTGTAACCATCACAGCTGTACCCACATGTTCCAGTGACCAGCAGTAGCAGTGCCCAACCCTGGCATCATTTGCAGGCAGAACTACAAAATGCCGGCTGGCTACCATCTAGACTCAGAGGACAACCTGTTATTTGAAGTTACCATGCCCACGTCCTCTCACAGCTTAGTGCTGTTACAATGATAACCTTAAGAATATCTGGAAAAGCAAATAGTCATTCTACTCAAATCTCATCCTAACTGAATTATAATCAAAGCCCAGCAGCCAGGCCCCCCAGTCTAACAACCACTGAGCAAGAGGAACGAAAAATGGAAACAACTACACATTCACCTCTTAATACATTCATAAGCGCAAGTATATTAAAAGAGCCCCGACTACCCTCATATTGATAACAAACTGGGTAAGTATCGCCAATAGTTCCTTATTATGTGTCTCTGGATAAAAGAAAGGTATCTTTCAAAATGATTCAGCTAAGAATTACTGAAAATAGGGCATCGAAAAGTATTGATGACATAATTATGGATGCAATCCTAGTTAATGGGTTATGTGGAACTTAAGATACAATTACTGTGCACACAGGATGTGTGGGCAGAACATTCGATCAAATTACTCTTTCTAGTTATATTCTGTAAACTGGGTATGTCTCAATAATAAAGGCTCTGATGGTGTGTCTTGTAATCTAATTGCTAGGTACGGAGTTTCTCTAGCTGCTTACATGCTAAAAGGAAACTACTGAGCTTTAAAATGTTCTCTATTCACAGTTATTGACAACTGACAAGCGGAATACATACATTTAGAGGCATGTTTGACAAATACATCTTTTAGATGTTATTATTGCATTTGACAGTTTTGTTAAACTTATAATTACAGTATGAAGATCATAATGGTTCCACACTTGGAGGGCTATTAACCTCATCAGAAATAGCTACAACCTGAGACGTCGGTTCCCATTTTTATTAAAGACATTAAGTTTTAAAGGCATTTTTTATTAAAGGGTTCTATCTATCTCTATCTAGCTGTTTCACCAATATTCAGTTTACAGCTCAATGCTTGATGTTGGCTCTTCTTTCTTGCAAACTCTCTAGGGTTTTTATAGACTCTGTTCTGCATGGAAAACAAAGCCCTTCTTCTTATCAAACACACTGAAGCACAATTACTATATTGTCCTCTGACTTCTTTTGAGATCTCATTGAGCTCACCAGCCAAGTGGTTAGTCCTTTGTAATTTGACTATCCACATGCATAGGCATCTAGATTTAGATCTAAATCTAGATTTCCATAATCATAAGCATAATTATTCTGTCTGTTTTTCCACTTATAGTTATTGGTACGTTGGTGTATGTTTTCTAGAAAAAAGACCTAACATTGTCTTGGAGATGCTAACAAAATACCAAATCAAATTGATACAATAGTATATTAATATTCAGTTAGCTGTGCATCACATTCATAACCCAACTCAGTTCTCTTCTTATAGGACATTTCAACCCTTCTTAATTGATATTTGGACAGCCTCCCATCAGATATCGATTAAGGGCAACTGTTTGGGGCTTCATACAGGCCATGAAATGCTGACTTGCCAAAGCAAACACACGTATATTCCATAGTCTTTACAATTGCATTTCCAGAATCTCCTTGTTGGGTCAAACTAACATATTTTTTCATGGTCTGCTCTTTGAAACAATGATGGATGAAAATGAAATACATTTTGTTGCAATATTTTATTTCTTGTGGACCTTGCCGGCGCTGTCACCGAGTGATTTACTATATGGGTTATCCCAAATTGTATTTCTCTTATATATGGCTGCCTAAAAATACACACAGCTGTTGAGAACAGACAAACCATGATTTCCTTAACATGATCTAATCTAATACTAACTAATATATTTAGTTAGCGCATGGACGCAAATGTCTCCAATGTCTATTAAGGAGAATGGAGTGCATTGCCTGTAAAACATGCACTGATCTGAAAATTACTTTTTGATTTAATAGAAAACATAATCTCACAAATCTACTTGAATGTTATTCATGAAACGTAGTGATAAAGTAGATATTATTTTAACCCCTTTTGTAAAAAATATTTTCTTAATCATAAGACCACAAGGCACAGATGTCGTGCTACTGTAAATAATGATGTATGTCCAAAGAAAAACAATGCCAGATGTTTGGGGGAACAAGAGTAATAATAAAGATCGATGGGATTGTTCGACCAAGAAGGGTTAGAAAACCAAACACTTGCTAAGACTAGATGCATCTAGGCATTCCAGTAAGACAAATAAGCCCAGGAGGGGTACCATCTAGACAACCAGCTAGACCTCATTTGTTTCCTCTTCTTCTTCTAAGACAGGGATCCCCAACATTTTAAACCTGCGAGCGACATTCAGAAGTAAAAGGAGTTGAGGAGCCACACTTGCATGAAAAATGTTCTTGGGGTGCCAAATAAGTGTTGTGATTGGCCATTTGGTAGCCCCTATGTGGATTGTCAACCTACACTGAGACTCTGTTTGGCAGTACACCTGGGTTTTATACAACCAAAATTTGCCTCCAAGCCTGGAATTCAAAAATAAGCTCCTGCTTTGAGACCACTGGGAGCAACATCTAAGGGGATGGAAAACAACATGTTGCTCGCGAGCTACTGGTTGGGGATCACTGTTCTAAGATATAATAGAACATGGCCAATATAGTAGGGTAGTAATCAAATCACACGACCAGATTGCACTAGAAATTCCAAAAATCTTCAAAAACACACCTCTAGCCTTGTATTTTTTTCTTTCTACTGTATCTATGGTTTCTGCTGTTTTTAAAACTCCTTTTGAAAGAGAAGTAATGAAAACTGGAAACAATGTCTCCTACAACCTTTTTTGAAACCTACATGTGTCTATCTTAAGGAATACCCTTGTGTCCTAAAACATTAACTGCTTAGGAAGCATCCATACAGCTAGTTTATCTTTAAAGGGGATGCTAAACTTTAGATTTAAAAAAAATGAAGACCAATTTAGAAAAGGTTTTGTCTTTTAAGGGGATGCTCACTTTAATATCATTTTAAAAAATGAAGACCAATCAAGAAAATGTTTCTAGTTATAGGGGCTGTTCACATTCGGACAAGTGTCAAAATGTGAACATCCCCCGTAAAATCCTTGCTGTTTTAGCCAGTGTAGTTAGCCACTGGATATCATCCAATATTTCTCCTCTTTCTTCTGCTTGCCAAGCATTTAAGAAAAACATCAACTTTCAGAATGATTAACTAAGTCAACGGAGTATCTGACATTAAGAATACCTTTTTGACCTGAAAAAAATAAATTGTTGGAAATATTCAAACACCAAGTGAAACCTATCTTGCTTTTAAAAGTGCTGTAAACTACCTGCCTACAGGCCTTTAATTTCCATCAGACCTATTTTATTTGGAACATAGTGAGAGAGATGGATGTTGGAAATCAGTTTGTCTGCCCAAAAGTCTAATTGCTTGGTATGGGTGGAGATACCTGTGTAATATAGATTCCGTTATTCCTTTGATTTATGCTGTACTGTGGCATGAGTGTGTTTGAATAATGGTGGCATTGCGAACACAAAATAACTAATGTGGCTTTTTGTACAGACACAAAAACAGCCATTTGTAATGCTAGCGGTCATTTTTCATCAGTCTTCTCGGCACAACAAAATGAGATAAAGCTTCCTCCTGCATAAAGCATGATGTCAGGTTATATATATTTTTTTTTCTACCAAGCTGCAAGATACATAGTGCATTTTTATCATTTTGTACAAGCAAAAATGTATATATTTCAGAAAGGAAGAAATTATTTTTTGACCAGTTTTTATTATTATAGTTTGAAATATGCCGCCATATAAATGTGAACAAAAGTGCAATAAGTGAAGTTTCTATATTTTCAAAAGTTGGCAGATTTTAGAATTGTGCTACAGAACATCTCATGAAAGTCCTCAGTAGATGTCAAAGTAGGACTCTGTGCCTCAGGTGCTACTTTCTCCTGTCTTTGGATGACACCAATTCTGGGTTTATGATGACTTCAGATCAATGATGACTTCTTGTTGGGTATGTGGTAGCCAATGGGTAGCAGGTTGTGGATAATGTATAGAATTGTGTTACAGAACATAACATGGAGTCCTACAGCAAGACTGTCTGGCAGATTGCTGGTAGGAATTGCAGGTCATTGAGTTGAGAACTCAAAGCAGGATTCTGTGCCTCATGTGCCACTTTCTTCTGTTTTTGGTTTTACGCACCGTGCACGTGAATCACATTCATTTGCCATGAAATTCGAATTTTTAAAGAGGTTTTGAATCCAAACTCATTGCCCGTTGTTAGGACTAACTTGTTTAGTATCTTGGTGTGATTCCTGTCTGTTTTGATTCCAGTTTTGATCCTTGCCTGCCTGACTATTCTGAACTCTGCTAATACTGACCCTTGTCTGCCTGACTATTCTAAAATCTACCGGTATTGACCCTTGTCTGCCTGACTATTTCTTGAATGCTGCCTGTACTGACCATGGCCTGATTGACCTTGCTTGAACTCCACCTGTACCGACCACTTCCTGTCTGACCCTGCTTGAACTCTGCCTGTACCGACTTCACTTTTTGTCTATTCCCTGAACTGTTGCCTTCCGTCCAAAATCTTGGAAACCTACATCTGCTTTGCTCCTTTCACGGTAACTGAGGGCTGCTACAGGAGGATTGAGCCGTGACTAGTGAGCTTAGCACTTGTTCTGAATTTAGGGAGCCATATGTGACATGTTAGATTGATAGATAGGTCCCAGGGTGTTAAGCCTAGGTTGTGGGTTGGGTGTGGATATACCTAATTAGACTTGGCCATAAATGTATTTTGGGAGGATTTTCTCCTTTTTCTGGACCTCATAATATTTCACAAGACAAAGAACGCCAGGTTCATTGTGGGGGGATATTTTCGGCCCCATGAATGTAATTTCCTTTATTTGTGCTCCATTAAGAAAAAAATGCACTTTCCTGGAGAACAAACTTACACATAATTCTGTCATATTCCTTACCTTTTCCCAGGCCTCCTTCTTTAGACCTAATCTGAACATGCACAGTAGAGTATAAGTCTGCACTAGGAATGCCTTGGAACATAAGTAGAATGGCAGGGTGGTGTTATTTTGTTTTTTGGGATGGTATGCAATAAGATTCACTGGGGGGGGGAGCATCTTCACTAAACCATTCTCTTGCATCAGTAATTATATAAGAAGTATTTTGCCTTCTTTAGAGAGTCTTGAAATGTGCAATAAGAAGAGTTTTGTTGAATTTTTACATCCCCTTTAATGCACAAATATATAACACTACAACATTAAGAATTGCAAGGGGGAACCAATTTCTCAAGATCCATAGAAATATATTATAAACCCTTAATCAAATGGAAAGCTTGGCTCTTTTAGATTCCACAGAAGGCCGTACATTCATGCACTCATCATTTGGTATAAACTGTTAAAAAGGATAACGCAAAAGGATGATATATCTCTGAGACATTCCTCTCTGAAAGCTAAATTTACCACCAAGCTATAAAAATGGCACCACTAGGGCAGACTGTCAGCAAATGATTAATACCCCTAAGTGAGTATCATTCCTTATAGTCTTGGTATCAGAGTGGGCCATTAATCTGAAATTTGTACAGTGAGTATAAGTGTCATTTGCTCCTGTGCTTGTCCACGTGGATAAAGATGTCTTTTTTTTTCCTGGGAGATCCATGTCCCATGCATGGCTGATCTTTCTCCTACTGAAAATGAAACTCAGCATTTTGTCAGCAACGCATCAACAATTTCTTCTATTCTATAAAACCAAGTCCTTTCCACGTGACATATTACAGTGTAATCGTTTATAAATGTTGGCCAGGTTATCCAAATGGAGGTCAATAGATCAAAGTCAGCCTTCAAAGCAATTCTTTTGTCCCCAGCAAGCAAGGCCCTTCCATTTCTGTATATATCCCATTATGAGGAACTGCCATGGTAGAAACATCACCTCAATGTAGTGACTGAAGAGTAAAGTTGAGAGTACCCACCTAGTCTGTACCGTAGGTTAAGGCAGATTAAGGGCAGTATGTCCCAGTTAGTTGATCCAAGGATTGGTCCGATTGCCATTATGGAGTCAGGAAGGATTTTTTTCCCATTTGGAGAGGCTTTTTTTGCCTTCCTCTGGATCAACTAGCAGACTTAAAAGGATGAACTTGATGGACGTGTGACTTTTTTCAACCTAACTTACTATGTTACTATGTTACTTGGTGCAAATAATGGCAGCATGCAATTAGGAGGACCCAAGTCCCAAATACCATAACATTTTTGCAAAAGCAATAAAGAATGTCAGGTTGTGGCTTCACCTTCACCTTCCAGCATGCATTTCATCCCTTGATAATATCTTGTGAGTAGTGTGGAAGTTAAAGCTTAGCAACGTTTGGGTAAGCCATATTAAGAGTTTTACTGTGCCATCTAATGCTATAGCCATGGTATCAAAATGGGTAATGTAATAAAAGTTTGCATAAGGTGTGGCAACTCATGGCAACCAATAAGCAGGCAGCATTTACTACTGGTAACTGTGGGCTAGATGGGGTGCAAACTTTGGGACAGTGGCATAACTATAGAAGAAGCAGACCCCGCAGTCTCAGGGGGGCTCGGGGAAAGGAGAGCCAGGACTGTGGGGTCTGCTTCCTTTATAGCTAGTTAGGGAGGGACATGGGCAGAGTTGGGGCTGGACATAGTTGGAGTCGGGTGGGGTCAGAAGTGGGCGGGAGGATGGGTATAGTAGTCTGTCCGGCCCCTCTAAAGGTTTTTTTGCAGGGGGACCGACGCACTCTAGTTACACCACTGCTTTGGGACTTACTGCATTACCCACACAAGGCTATCTGTCCTCCATCCATAAATACTCCCGTTTATCTCCTTTATAGGTCACTGTTCATTTTAGAAAGGAATCTCCGACTTATAACTTAAAGTTCATTTATAACCGAGACTGCTAGGAAGTGTATATTACAGAACACAGAGGGAAATGCATTTGACATCTGCTTGAAGGCTTTGTGAATGTCAAGACGCCAGTACTGTGGGTTAGACAGCCCTCAGCAAATACAAAAATACTTGATTTTCTTCTCTGTGAGCAAGTTGCCTTCCTGTAGGACGTGTCATGCAAATTGTGTAGGAGAATTCTTTTATGTCAGTATATATCCTTCCAGAGCGCCCAGTGTTTTGTTGCTTCACTTGTAAAATGTCAGATCAAGCAAAATATAAGATGTTAGAGTGATTTTGTTTTGGCATCTTTGGAAACCCCAAAGGATCCCCGGCTTGATGAGTAACAGGACCTGATGGGAAAAGAAAAAAATTGCTTTGTTAATTAAATGAGTGAATATGATATAAAGAGTCAAACGGGAGGACTTTCCACGATGATGTTCGAAAGAGACGGAGAAAACTACTGTGAATAGTTTACTGTATCTTGTACAAATGGGTCTGGGTTTCTACTACTTAATAACAGCATGTTCTCCACCGACTCTGAGAAACCGACTTGTTTTATTTCCTGATTGAGGTTAACCACAATTATTTTCTCCAAGTGAGTTTTAAAAAAAATCAAACATTTGTAAATTAGCCTCTTAAGGGTAGATTAATCAAAGAGTGAATTTAGAGATCGCACAGTCTGCTAGAGTGAAATTCCGCCACTTTCCATTCATTTACATATTTATCAAAGGGTGAACTTTCTCTTTAACGCATTGATAAATACTCTTTTAAAAATCCTATAGGAATTAATTGAGAGTGGCGGAATTTCACTCTAGCGTACTGTGGTGATCTCTAACTTCACTTTTTCATAAATATTCCTTAGGCTGCTTTTTTGAATGACAGGGGAATGCTGGGGGGGGGGATTCTTATAGAATGTAATAAAAAAAAATGGAAGGCAATAAAATAAAAAACATTTAGTAAAAAATAAAAAAAATTAGTACTTATAAAAGTCAGTTCCCAACTATTATTATTATTATTATGATTCACTGCCGTGCCTCAATTGAGATTCATTCCTTATAATGAGTTCGGAAGTTCTAAGCGGCTAGACGCAAAGACATCAAATATCTCATATTTTGGCATCTCGCATAATACGTTGCTTTCTTTAATTTGCCGCTATTATCCAGTCTCCAGCGATATTTTATACACGGTAAAATTTGAGAAATAGTTTCTTTGTTACTGATTCATTCTGACTTTCCCTTATCTGCTAATAGCCTGATAATTTGTTTTTGCCTTGGCTCTGGAGATTTTTTTTCCAGCTGCAATATGCATTTTTTTTTTTTTAAAAAAAAAATGATTCAGGCAAACAGTTAAAGCCATACATATCAATATTACACACACATAACTCATCTAGTAATTAATTTTAGCATGTAGCGGATTGGAAGTTAAAGGGAATATTTACAACCCTTTTCATGTTAAATGTGAAAGATCCCCTTATAATTTAAAAGTTAAATATATCTGCAAACAGATAATGCTCAATATCCTATTCTGAATTGTCTGGAAAGACAAAGAAAAAGTCCTATTTTCCCATCCCCAAGCCATATCACCTGTGAACCACATTCAGATGTAAATAAAGGTTGGAGAGCAACATAAGTTTGAAAAAAGTTCCTGGGGGTGCCATAGGCTGTGATTGGCTATTGGTAGCCCCTATGGTAGCCTATGAATATGAGTATCTGCTGGGATACGAAACGCATAAGGACATGCCTTAAAAGAACCAAATAAATATTTTTGAATTTTAATACGTCTGTCTAGAGCAGAGATCCCCAACCTTTTGAACCCGTGAGCAACATTCAAAAGTAAAATAGTTGGGTGAGCAACACTAGCATGAAAAATGTTCTTGGGGTGCCAAATAAGTGCTGTGATTGGCTATTTGGTCTCTCCTATGTGGATTGTCCACCTACATTGAGACTCTGTTTGGCAGTGCACATAGTTTTTATACAACCAAAACTTGCCTCCAAGTCTGGAATTCAAAAATAAGCTCCTGCTTTGAGGCCACTGGGAGCAACATCCAAGGGGTTTGAGAGCAACATGTTACTCACGAGCTACTGGTTGGGGATCACAGGTGTAGAGGAGTGGTCCTTGAGTTCCTGCTCAACTAGATTACAGTTTGGATCTGCTCCCTTAGCTGAAAGTTCAGGGCAGTGCACCTGAACCTCCTCCTATACTTGGTAAGCTAACTTTGTGACTGTTTTTCATTGGAACTTTATCACCGCAAGCCACATTCAGATATAAAAAAAGGTTGGAGAGCAACATAAGCATGAAAAAAGTTCCTGAGGGTGCCATGGGCTGTGATTGCCTATTGGTAGCCCCTATGTTAACTGGCAGCCTACAGGAGGCCGTGTTTGGCAGTACACACGGTTTTTATGCAACTAAACTTGCCTTCAAGCCAGGAATTCAAATATAAGCACCTGCTTTGAGGCCACTGGGAGCATCATCTAATGGGCGGATGAGCAATATATTGCTCATGAGCCTCTGGTTGTGGATCACTACCTTAGGGGATGATGAAGAAATAAGATTCTATGTTCTGCGTGATCTTCAGCTTTCCTCATCAGTCCCTTTACTTTGACAATATAAACCTAATTAAAAATGTATAACAACCCAATACCTTGTTTTACAGCAAGTGTTATTGCAACAATTTACAGCTACTTATGTTTCACGAGCAAAGGATCTAAATCAACTACAGATGATGCAATTGGCACACAAAGCCAAATCTTATTTCTTAGTGAAATGACTAGAGTGCTCCCCATTTGTAATCTTGATCCATGGTTTTTACAGAATCCATATATCCATTGTATCAGCACCGCATACAGTTAACATTTTGGGGGAAAATGTACAGGGCTCCATTTTGGCCTGCGTCAACTGACCCTTACTAACTAGGGGGCGGCATGTCTATGTAACTCTCCCTTCTGAATACAGTGCTGCCGAACATAGATGGAGCTGTTTTCATGGGTGAATGCTGTTTTATATTTTGGAGCAAGGAAGGGTGCAAAAAGCATGGTGTAACATGGCATACCCAAGGCCAAGAATTTGGCTTTGCTGTAAAAAATCTCAATTATATGTGTTCACATGTATTTTTTGCTTTTGGCCATAGGAGTACTAAGGGTCCAGTGGGGGTAGTTAGTTATATCTGTTGTCGGTGTCATAGTCTTGTCATCAGGAAATCAACAACAGAGGTAGCAGAGCCAGTGCCCAAGATCTAGGAGCAAAGTGGACCTCATGGGACCAGAACAAGCTTGGTTTATATAATATGCTGGGAGGTGTGGTCCAGTATCATTAAAGGAGAATTCAACCCTAAATTTAAAAAAACCCTACCCCGGACAAATGCCCCCCAGCCTAAGTATTACCCCGGGCAAATGCCCGTAATGTTTTACTTACCCCTCGGTGTAGATTCAGGCATCAGAGTTTTTGGGCACATCTTCTTCTCTTCGGAAATCTTTGGAATGAGACTGGCGTGGCGGCGCATGAACAGTTGGAGCATTTTTCTCCATGCATGTGCCAAAACTCACGAAAATTGCCAAAGCGCCGGTCTCATTCCGAAGAGAAGAAGATGGCGCCCCTTAACTCCAATGACTGAATCTGCACTGTGGAGTAAGTAAAATGTTAGGGGGTAACACTTGGGCTGGGGGGAGGAGGAAGGGGAGTCTATGTAGGGTAGGGGGGTAGGGGATTTTTAACGTTAGAGTGGAATTATCCTTTAAATGATCTTTGTATTCTTTTAATAACACAAATTTCTTCTTCTACCATTTTTTTTATACATATGCATTTGTTAGAGAATAATTACCATGGCTTTCTCTATAACGGGAGCCTGACATAAGAACAACTGTAATGCCAACTAACCACAAAACAGCTTGTTCTTGGTAATAAAATAAAACATAATGCACTCCCCTCCCCCCAAGCAGCTATTTCCATTGCTAAATATGCCACATATAATTCAAAGTGGCCCAAAAAAGCTTCCATGTCTTAAATGGCTGCGAGTTCATGCAGTGACAGCGAGATAATAAAAATCCCGGGTCCTCGGAAACACTGATGTATGTTAACGATGCCAGCTTCTGTCAAATAAAACAGCCAGAGTCCTGTCCCGAGTCATGATACAGACAGGCCCGGCATCATGAAGATACACACCGATTAAGATGTGTTCTTTGAATAAAAGATTTGCTGTATTGCCTTTCTCTATTGCACTCAGCATTACACCAGTAGGGCTAATATATAAGGGCAAATTTACTAAAGGGTGAAGTGACTAACGCTGGCGAAAATTTGCCAACGTGACGTCATTTCAGGACTTTGCCGATTTACTAATGGGCGATGGCGTAAATTTGCTAGTGAAGGAGATAGACTCTAGCGCTACTTCCCACTCTAACGCCAGGCGAATTTTCACTCTGGCGAATGGACGTAACTACGCAAATTCACTAAGATGCAGATTTTAATGAACGTTACCTCTTGCGCCAGACTTGCCTTTACCACCTCAGACCAGGCGAAGTGCAATAGAGTATAGAGATAGAGATAGGACTTCCTCAAAAAAAAGATTTTTCTAAGTCCCAAAAAACGCTGGCGACTTTTCATTTTTTCAGGGTGATAGACTGCAAAAGATTGTAAATTTTTTTTAGGGTACCCGGCTTCCCCCCTACATTTCCTTACATATGGCACATAATCTATACACTGGGCTCATGTGTAGGGCAATATAAAAACTCTATTTACTTTTATTAAGGTTCCCTGGGCTTGTGTAGTGTAATGTATTTGCTGCAACATATACTTCCACTAAAATGTAACTTCCCGCCGTATGCAAATTAGCGAACGCTAGCGAAACTTCGCCTTGCTTGCCGAATGAATGCTAGCAAAACTTCGCCATCGATCGGCGCCCTGGACGCAAATTCGCATTTTAGTGAATTAGCGTTGTCCTGACAAATTTTCGCCTGGCGATGTGAGCGAAGCCATCGCTGGCGAATTTCCGGAGGTTAGTGAATTTACCCCATAAAAGTAAAGGTGCTCCAAAGGGAGGTAACCCTTGTCATTGAGCTGATTGGCCACATCCTTTCATATCATCTTCTGTAGCCCTTCTCTATGATTCAGAAGAGTAAAGTAGGATGCCCTGTTGTACACAAGGAGCAATCGTTGCCTATATCAAGCAATAAGTACATGACTACACAGTACAGCTATTCCCATACTAGTGATGCACTGGTCAGTCAGCAGGACCTACAGGTCATATAGATTCAGGCTGAGCGATTATGGCAGGTGGGTAGAGGGCAATATTCACCGCCAGCCAGCTGTATATGGCTATATGGGTATATCAACAAGTGAAACACAGAGAGCCGGGTTGAGATAGGGTGGCTTGCACATCACTTCCCCAGATTTCGCACACCTTGGTGCTCCACCACTTGTATCCAGGGCTTTTTAAAATGAGCCCTTGTGTCATTCATTCATCATTCATTAGATGTCTGCAAGTTGCCAGCTGTAGTCCTGAAAAGCAGAACAGGGGTCCTCTAGCCCCCTCAAATGTGAGACTGGAGTAAGAAGTCACAAAACACTCCAGCAATTACTTAATGCATTAATACTTTTAATCTTTTAATGTTCCCATGACAGATGTTTTTTTTTAAAATTACATTCATGGAATACATTATCTGGAAACCCATTATCCAGAAAGCTCCACATTACTGGAAGTTCATCTCCCGTTAAATCTATGTTATCCAAATATTTCAAAGTTTTAAAAAGTCATTCCTTTTTATCTGTAATAGTAAAACAGTAGCTTGTGCTTGATCCAAACTAACATATAATTCCTCCTTATTGGAAAACCAGCCTATTGGGTTTATTTAATGTTTAAATGATTTTCTAGTAGACTTAAGGTTTGAAGATCCAAATTACGCAAAGATCCATTATCCAAAAAAAACCTGAGTATTTTGGATAACAGGTCCCATACCTGTATAGTTTTATGCAGCTTGGCGAGGGCATCTAAAAGCCCTGGGGGAGGGAGGGATTTATACAATAATGAAGATTTAATGAAGAACCTTATTTCCTGAAAGCTGAAAATTGGGCCATATGAATGTCTCCCCATTTAACGAGTGCTCAGGACTAAGCTGTTGCCTAATCACACCCTCAAGATTAGACGTATTGGCATCTATATATGGATTATAATAGCTCTGTTGTTTTGATTAATGACACGGCTGCTTTCCAGAGAGAAATCTATATGTTGACATAGTAATCTTGCTTTTGCAGGCAAGTCTCAATTACGGGCGACATGACATATCACTTTGTCATACACAGCTACCTCCTGAATGCCAGGTATTGATGAGATGCAGATCGTAAGCATAGGGATCCCCAAACACTTCAATAGGACAATAAATCTGAAATATAGCAGGAGCTGCTATAAAAACATATCTTGCATTATTTAGAAATGTATGCACTTTGGACTGCAGTGATGGGGTGATGGGGGCCCACTAGGAAACTCTAACCTTTGTCCTTGCTCCACTCTAAGGGGTCCATCTTCTCTCTCTTTTTCTTCCTTTCTCCACTCTCATCCTCTCTCCCGTTCTTCGGTCTTCTCATCTTCCCTTTATTCCCTTTTTACATAGTAACATAGTAAGTTAGGTTGAACAAAAGACACGTCCATCAAGTTCAACTTTTTATATCTATATATAACCTGCCTAACTGCTAATTGATCCAAAGGAAGGCAAAAAAAACCCTTCTGAAGTCTCTCCAATTTGCCTCAGACTCCAACAAATCTTCCCTGATTCCAAGATGGCATAAGAAAAAGCTAGACCAACTAGTTGGTCATAATAGAAAGGGTTCTCCAGAAGTAGACAAATACAAAAGCAAGTTTTAGCAAGTGAGGGAATACAGGGTTATTGAAGGTAGCTCATAGTACAATTTGATCCAGGGAATCGGACCAGTTCCTAGATCAAATTGTACTATGAGCTACTCCATGGAACTTACTCCATATCCTGCTGTCTGGCCACCATGGTTCCTGCCACTTCTGTTTGCATTCCTCCTCAGGACCTGATAATCCACAACATTTTGGTTTTATAATACAAAGTCCCATCCCCCTCCATTAAAAAGGACCATAATTATCATTATTTAGAAGAAACCATGTAATTTACCTGCTCATGGTTTTAGAATGATGATCTGCATCCTGATGGAGCTGCCCACTACAAAATTCTATATTTCTCTAATTTACCAAAGCTCGTCTGCAATTCTCAAAAGTGTTTTCTTACAGAAATGAGCATCTCTACTGAGCAGAGCACTGTGATATAAATGCTGCCTTTTTTATATGCAAAACAGCAAGAATTCTGGGAAAGCAACTAAAAACCAAAACCCAAATTTTGCTTAACTAAAAATCCCAGTATAATCTAAAATGTTATCAATGGTCTCCAGCTAGTGGTGCAATGAATACAATATGATGTTGCAATTAGATAATAGCAAGATGGTTGATGTAGTAGTGGTTAACAGAGGAATCCTCTTTTATGTGCAATTAAGTTTGGGTCACCAGTTGTGGGACAGTATCATGGAGGGCTTTAATCTACTACTACTTTAATATTCAGTGGGTGTACCTCCGATGAAGGTAGAAGAGTTGATTAAGTACAAACAGAACAGGCAGAATTCTTACTGGAGAATCCCCTTGTACATTATTTTACTGTACTCATTGTGCAAAATACTTGTGGACTCCAGCAACATCAGAGTGGAGCAACAGTGCTATAAAGGGTACAGGTTCCCTCTTAAGTGAGCCAAGGAAATTTCTTATTTTTTCATGGACTACAGCTTCCAGTGTCCTTCATCCCTTTAATAATACATAGGAGCATGGAGATATAGCCCAGCAACAGTTTGGTGGAGCAACAGAAGTTGACAGGTGACATTATGGTACATAGTGAATTGTACTGCTTTAGCAAATGAAAAAAGAACAGATGTGAAATATAGCATTTTCTATACAAAATGTTCCAAAAATTTTGAATGCTCTTTATAATTCCAAATTCTGTACAGCAGTGCACCTGTTGTTTTCCCACTATGAAATGGGTAACAACCTCTCCACACCTGCGTTATTACAAAACCTGGTAATTGTGAATAATAAGCTATCAGAATCCAACATACGAAACCTTCTCCAAAACAGAATAAATCATCTTGATATGTAAGGGGAAAGAAAAAAAAAAAATCCAGGGCAAATCTTTGATAAATCATTCTCGCCTGTTCGGAGTTTTGTATTTGTGCCTGCGTGAAATCCATTGGAATAAATTAGAATCTCGGAGTTTTGAGTTAGAACTGCATGGAGGGGGTTGGTTGTTATGCATTTCTACTCTTTGTGCCTCGGATATACCATAGAGAGCAGAAAAATAAATGTTTCAGTCAAGATCTCGAGCGAGAGCCGATACGGGCTGCCCTCTCTTCTCAATGACATTGTTGAATTTGAGAAAGAAACAAGTGGGTTTTAGGTTTGATTCAGTGAAGCGGAACCTAATCAAAAAGCCCTCTCTGCGGTGCCGCTTTCTATCTCACCTTAATAGATTCACTGTTAAGCCCACAAGAAAAGCCATAATAAGAATCTATTTTTCTGTTAATCCAATGCACCTATTGTTTGCGGCCCACGTTATCTTCGCTAAAGGATAACTCCTTCAATTATTGTTGAGAGTTTATTATTTAAACACCGTGTGGCCAATTTGCTGGCGCTGCTTCCCACAATATAATCCGCACCGCTAACAGGACGAGGGCGCTCTCGATAATAGAATTGGCAGTATTTTGCCCTTGCTCTGTTTACAGGGATTAAAACTCATCAAATTAAATCTACTGTATTTAGAAAGTATGGATAGCTTTGTTTTCATTTGCGATAAACAGGTCCTCATTTGCTGCTAGGTACAACATTTCATGCAATATTCACCCCCTAGAATTACTGCATAATTGTCTCCACTGGAACCAGTCATAGGGGTAAATTTATCAAAGAGTGAAGTTCCGCCACTAGAGTGAAATTCTGCAGCTCTCAATTCATTTCTATGGGAAATTAAAGTGAAAGTTCACCCTTTGATAAATACGCCTATAAAAATCCCATAGAAATGAATGGAGAGTGGCAGAATTTCACTCTATTGGCGGAACTTCACTATTAACTTCACTCTTTGATAAATATACCCCATAATATTTGTAGGCACCAACATGTAGGAACCAAAGGCAACTATGGAACACTAGGGAGGGGCCTTGCACTTTAAGGTCTTGGTGAGAATTCCAGCATAATTGTCTCCACTGGAAGATGCCATAAACTTTTGTGCCAGAATTTTTTTTAGTCTGGAACCAAAAGTAACTTCGGACCACTAGGGAGTACTTGCATTTTAAGGGTTTGATGAGAATTGCAGCATAATTGTCTCTACTGGAAACTGCCATAAGAACAAGGGTAACAACCAGGGGGAAGGTGACCTAACAAGAAGTCACTGGTATAGTAATAATGTTCGGGAACTGGGATTTTTCATGGACTGCATGCCGTAAGTCTACTATAAAATCAAGTAAACATTAAATAAACCCAATAGGCTGGCTTTGCTTCCAATAAGGATTAATTATATTTCCGTTTGGAGCCAGTACTAGGTACTGTTTTATTACATAGGAAAAGGAAAGAATTTTTAAAAATGTGGATTACTTGGATAAAACGGAGTCTATGGGAGACGGACTTTCTGTAATTTGGAGTTTTCTGGAAAACGGATCCCATACCTTTATATGAATTCCACCCAGAACAGTACTGATGAAACCAAGCCATGCTGGATTCGTTAAACAATTGAAATCATAATTTTTTAATCTAGACCAACCTGCAGTCAATCAAAGCAATTAAACATTTACTGGGCTAGACCTACTCATAGCCAATCACAATATTAGAAATCTCAAGTGACTTTAAAGCAACACACACTCTTCAGGAAATACATTAAATCAATATCCCAAGCAATGGGCGTTCTCCAAGCAATATCACAGGTGGGTGAGTATTCCTTGAGAAGTTCACAGCACTCCTTAGTAGTGATGGGCGAATTTGCGTCGTTTCGCTTTGCCGAAAAATTCGCGAATTTCGCGCGAAATGCGCGAAACGGCGCTTTTGACGCCGGCGCCCGTTTTTTCGACGCCGGCGCCCGTTTTTTTTGCGAATTTTTTTTGCAAATTTTCGCGGGTGTTTCGCGAATTTATTCGCTGGCGGCGAAACGCGCGAATTCGCGCCTGGCGAATAAATTCGCCCATCACTACTCCTTAGCCAATATCTCACTGATTATCATTAGACTATATTATAAGCTACGAAGCAATAAGCTCTATACCAGCAATAGCTCTAGTGATATAACAATCAATTCGGGCTCTGGGTAATATTGTCATCAACATCACAACCAAAATGGAAAGAGTTTCACATGCAAATTCACAAACAGATCAGTATTCCTTAGTCAATATCACAATTGATAAACCCATTAAGTGATATCACAAGTAATAAATGTTCTTTTGGTAAATATAAACTGACACAATTTCCTCAGACAATCAAACACTAAACGCTCCTCTGATAAGGTCACAAGCAATAAGCACTCCACACACAATAGCTTCATGATATGCAAGAAATTTGCATATTTTAGATGATATCACAATTGACAAGTGATTCTCATACAGTATCACAAGCAATAAGCACTCCAGTGATAAGGTCATAGGCAAAAAGCACTCCACCAAGAATATTTCAAGTGATATAACTGACTTTGGGTAATATAAAAGATGACAAGCGTTCCATGGACAATATCACAAGGAATAAGAATTTCTACACTAAAATCACACCCAAAGCAAATTTGAAAGCAACAGATATTCCCTAGGGAACTCCTTCATGATAAACCCATTCAGAAGTGATAATAGTTCCCAGATAGATGTCTCAGATAACAATTATTCTGTAGATATCACTAACAAAGTTCACAATCAATAAGTACTCATTTGTTAATACTCCAGGCAATTCCTACACAAGCCATATCCCAAGAAACAGAGCTAGTGATACATATACAGAGTTATTCATTGTGGTGGTTATTCTCTTATAGGGGTATATTCACTAAAGGGTGAACGTAAAAATGTTGATTAGTTTTGCCAAAAATGAGGATTCCCCTCAAAATTGCCAATTTACTAAATGGAGGTTTGGAGAATTAACTTTACAGTGGTGAAAATTCGTCAGTGAATATTCTCTAATTTGCTAAGAGCGCAAGGAAAAATGTTGCCAAATAAATTTCTCCCAGTTCAGGCTGGTGAACTATCATTGTAAAGATAGAGCAGCCACTTTTGAATCTCAAGATCTACATCATCCCTCCATACTAATTTTCCATACACCTAATTTTTTCAAGGCAAAATTTTTCTGGCGAACTGAGATGAAGTTAGACAAAGAAAAAATTCACACTGTAGTAAATGTTCCCCCTAGATTCAATTTAATTCTCTAAGTGTGTCTTGTAGCTACAAACTAAGAAAGGTATCTCAAATCAATTCAGAACATAATCATATAGACTATCAATCTTCAATGCCTGGTGACCCTAAAGAGATCCACTGGACTGGCAACCTTGAGCATGTGGTGAATGAAAAAGGAGCAAAGGTGTTTAATGGGCAGAAATCTATGGACAGATGATCATTGTGATGCCAATGGAAATGCTGACTGGAGGGATTGAGATTTTGCACGTTGAACCACACCCAGTGGATAGGAGTAGTGGAGAAGACTAAGGGTCTTCATGAGATGTAATGCTAAAAAAAAGGATTACAGGAGAAGGTAGGAGAGCAAAAGGCCATACCCACAAATCTCACCATAAAAAGTTTCCGCTAAGCACTGCTCTAAGCACCCCTTGGGAGGTTGAGCACCTCAACAGCTTACCATAGAGTAAATAAGACTTGACGATGGTCCTTTGTCAAAATCATAACCATCTTACATTCAATACCATGTGATAATCATTCAGTGGGTGCTATTATTAAGAGATAAGCATATGTTGGCATTGGTGAATATACCTTTGGCTTTGGTGATATACCTGGATGGATCATAAATGTTTACATTCTAGTCCACCCATTATAACAGCTGATGGAGTCTTTAACCTGCTGAGGAAGTTGAGTAGAACATCTCTGAAAAATGGTCCCGGCTCTTTCACATCGCATGAATAGGACTCTCTGGGACATGGTATTGGGAAAATGACCACTTGGTTGGTTCATTTGTAAACGCAGTTGGGGCTTTAACAAACCCCTACCACTGAGCTGTGGAATTTATTCCCTTTGTGCATAGTTGATTTCATATATTAATAATGGTCAAGGGCCGCATTGCTTGCAGACCCACTGAAAGTGTTCAAGCTGTGCCCTCATTTTTTGTTCCTAGCTAACAATGAAGTTCTCTCCTTGCAAAAAGAATTCATGCATGTCTGATACATGTTAATATCATCCCTGGGTAGAAAATGTTAATAATGGGAAATCAAAAGAAAGATGAATTTAATACATCACAATTAAGTATAATTAAGAGAATAGCGGATCTGAAGCATCCCTAGGGTTCAAATAAACACTAATCATGCCTTCCAGTAACTGGTAATTAAACTTGGATGGTTACTGTAGGGGAAAGAATAGAGTTTATGTTTTCATTCTATCAGATAATAAATGCATGATGAGCTGACATATGTATTGGTGCTTTAGGAATTGGGCTCAAAAGAATGAGTTTGAGTAGGCTCACGTTTGTACCCTCAGGCAACGTCCCTTATAGAGATTCTGGCTTTTAGAAAAGACACACGTCCATCAAATACCCTGACAGCTTAATCTAATTCTGTTCCTAAAACTATTATTCCAGAGGCAGTAAAAAATGTGGATAAAAAAAAGGTAGAATATGCCCTTGAGGGCACCAGAGCAAATTGCTTTGCTTGATACCATCTTAAATGGACTCCTGCAGATACTTGAGTAAGACATGCATAACAATGACATTAGTACAAAATGGTCACACAATGGCATAATCTACCTTGACTATTGGTTTCCCATGGTGCCTGAGCAAAGAAATCTTGGTGGGAGGGGTGCACATCCTTGGATAATAGTTTGGACGCTAAAATATCTAGGACCTTCCTAAACCTCAAGCAGTTGTCTCCCCCCCCCACCAAGCAGGGTAAATAGGGGACCTGTACAGAAGGCAAAATAGTCATCATCTACCTTGGCACTGGTTTCTCATGGTACCTGAACAAAGACATATTGGTGGGTGGGTCACACCTCCCTCGGATAGTAGTTTGGACCCTAAAATGTTACATATTTAGTATTTTAATTGTTCTTCCCTTCAGGGCCATTCTCTTCCTTCAAGCAGGGTACATAGGGAGGCCTGTCCTATAGGCAAAGTAGGTATCATCTACCTTGACACTTGGCACTGGTTTCTCATGGTACCTGAGCAAATGGGGTACACCACTTTGGATTATGTGATTGGTCTATGTGCATCTGGTTGAGTAGGTTGGCCCTTAAAGTTCAGAACCTTTTAACTTTTAATAAACTTCAGGGCACGTATATTTCCCCCAAGTATGTGGGGGGGGGGGCTATCCTGAAGGTAAGTTGAGCATTGAAGTAAGTGTGTTTTATCTTACTCAAATCTGTCAAAGCCAAAATTGCACAGTAATCTCAATACTATCAGACTATTGACGTTGGATTGATGTGGTTCATTCTTACTGGACCAATCCTGTTGCCTGTGTTTGGGAGGATTACTTTGGCGATCTAGGTGGGACAGAAGAGTCAGTTTTAGACAAGAGAAGCCCCTATTTCTAAACAGGCTCAATCTCCCCTTTAGAATATATTACTGTACCTGCAACATAACAGCAGCAAATAAAACAATGACTCTAATTATTATTATACACAACTACCAATCCCAAAGTGTCTCCTTCTCATCTGACATTCAAAACACACATAACTGCTCAATGCTAAAAGAATAGTTAAGTGTGTGGAAACTTCACAATTCCAATCATTATTTTAAATAACAATAATAGATTTTATAAAATCCGAGAGTAGAACTGGGAGGAATGAGCTGTGTTTACTGATCTGAAGATACTTGGGAACAAAGTTCAAGGGACCTGTATTTCTCTTCAAGCTTCATTCATATCCAAATGCTCTGCTGAGCCGAACCTTAAAATATACTGTTTGTTAAGATGTGTTATGGATTAACTGGAACACCCAGGGCACGACAACATTGAATAATCCGATGTACAACCTTAAAGGGGAACTACTGTATCATGAAAAGGAAAATCTAATACAAGCCTCATTATACTTAAATAAGAAATGTTCTATATACAATCAGTTAAATATTTTGCATAATTTCTGAAATAATCACGTTTATATTCACTATTCCTCTCTCAGCATCTGTTTCTCTTCATTATGTCTTCATGCAGCAGTTGGGTGTCAGATATTAATTGACAGTTGGATCCAATATATCTTAAAAGGGGGGCTCCTTTTGCCTAGAAGATGTATTAGAGCTCACTCTACTAAAATAACCAGGCATACTGTCTCTCTACATGCAGAATTTGTACAACATATTGGAAAGTTCACACTGATAACTTTGCAGATTATGATAATTCGTCTGAGTAAAAATTTGCCTGGCGAAATGCTTCTCTAATGCTGAGCTTTTTCACTAGCGAATTGTCTTGTTTTGCCTTTTAGTAAATTGTCAATGTCCCTGTGAATTGTCATTTTGGTCTCCTACCACAAACATCTATTTGAGATTCCCTAAGCTTTAGGGAAATACTTGTCGCACCAACATCATTCCAAGCCATCAAAAGTGTTTCTAGGATATTGTACCATGTGACATGTAAAGACAACAAGTTTTATTTCTCTTGGCAGATCCTTCATACATTTGTGCTTATCATAACATTGATTCACAGAGTATTTATGAACATACATCAACGGACAACAGAAAGGGTACCTAATGTACAGAATTAGGGATTGATAGCACTAGATAGGTACCTAATATATAAGGACAGAGACAAGAGGAATGTGTTGGAAGGGTTACTGCCTGCTCTGCTCTCATTTCCCTACAGAAATAGGGATTGGTAGCACTAGATAGGTACCTAATATATAAGGATAGAGACAAGAGGAAAGTGTTGGAAGGGTTACTGTCTGCTCTCTCTTATTTCCCTACAGAAATAGGGATTGGTAGCACTAGATAGGTACCTAATATATAATGACAGAGACAAGAGGAATGTGTTGGAAGGGTTACTGCCTGCTCTGCTCTCATTTCTCTACAGAAATAGGGATTGGTAGCACTAGATAGGTACCTAATATATAAGGACAGAGACAAGGGAAAAGTGTTGGAAGGGTTACTGTCTGCTTTGCTCTTATTTTCCTACAGAATAGGACACTGTAGCATTAGATGAGTGTATAGGGACAGTGGTATAATACATACGCAGTTCCTGACTCTTGGCATTTAATCTTTCTTGATTTCTCTCTTTAAGTATTAGACTGATTTTCCTGTCTCCTTTCTGCCAGAAGGAACATGTTAAAGTTAGGAAGAACAATTGTAGACAAGACAAAGTCCTGCCTGAAGCTACAATGTTCTTGAACTGCTTTTTTCCCTTTGCATCTTAATCTTTTATCTGAATAAAAGCTACTGGATACATTGTTTCCAGGGAGGGTAGCTCACTGTTACCCTGAAATCCTCTCTGTAGGAGTAAAATAGGAAAAATAAAGACACAGAAAAAGAAACCATTCAACTGTGAAAAATAAACTTCAAAGGGTAACTGAAAGAGTCCGTCAATTTTCAAAAATGCTGTCATTTTACCGTTTATAAAAATTTTCAGAACTGAAAAAAGGAGAAAATGTTTAAGGTATACTCCAAAAAAGGGGACAAGACAAAAAAGAGAAATACCATAAAACTATGGCAGCATAGGTATTCCCCTGTACTAAGCACAATTCAGCAGGAACAGCCCCCTTAGTTTGCTCATAGTCTGTATAGAGAGATCCCATAAAACTATGGCAGCATAGGTATTCCCCTGTACTAAGCAGAATTCAGCAGGAACAGCCGCACAATTCAGCAGGAACAGCCCCCTAAGTTTGTTCATAGCCTCTACAGAGAGATCCCATAAAACTATGGCAGCCTAGGTATTCCCCTGTACTAAGCACAATTCAGAAGGAACAGCCCCCTACGTTTGCTCATAGTCTGTACAGAGAGATACCATAACACTATGGCAGCATAGGTATTCCCCTGTACTAAGCACAATTCAGCAGGAACAGTCCCCTAAGTTTGCTCATAGTCTATACAGAGAGATCCCACAAAACTATGGCAGCATAGGTATTCTCCTGTCCTAAGCACAATTCAGAAGGAAAAGCCCCCTACATTTGCTCATAGTCTGTACAGAGAGATCCCATAAAACTATGGCAGCATAGGTATTCCCTGTACTAAGCACAATTCAGCAGGAACAGTCCCCTACGTTTGTTCATAGTTTGTACAGAGATCCCATAAAACTATGGCAGCATAGGTATTCCCCTGTACTAAGCACAATTCAGCAGGAACAGTCCCCTACGTTTGTTCATAGTTTGTACAGAGATCCCATAAAACTATGGCAGCATAGGTATTCCCCTGTACTAAGCACAATTCAGCAGGAACAGTCCCCTACGTTTGTTCATAGTTTGTACAGAGATCCCATAAAACTATGGCAGCATAGGTATTCCCCTGTACTAAGCACAATTCAGCAGGAACAGTCCCTAAGTTTGCTCATAGTCTGTACAGAGAGATCCCATAAAACTGACAGCATAGGTATTCCCCTGTACTAAGCACAATTCAGCAGGAAAAAGTATGGGTATATTATCCCTTTAATAGCGTAGTTTATTTTTGTATTAATACAGTAAATACAGCCAAATGCCAAAAATATAGTGTCCCTTTAAATAATGTAAATCCTAGATTTGGCTGGGGTGCAGTTCAGGTTGTTTTGTTTAATTTTTTTTAGAGAAGAAGCAGGTAACACAAAGAAGGTCCATTTGAAATGCATTCAGTAGTGTGTATCAGTTGTGTGACATTATCCAGTGCCAGTTGGAAGGCATGGGCAGAAGCATAATGGACATTGCTACATTAGCCCGTCTGTCGGTGCATCTGTTTCTCTTCTTCTGCTCTCGTCCTGTTAGCATAGGATGTGTTTTATTGCAGAAGTGCACTGTGAGGATCACCCAGCTGGGGGCAGTCAAGGGGTAACCACGTTCTCCAAGGGTTGCTTCTGCCAATAAAAACTGATGAGAATTATAATACTAAGGTGCAAACTTTTGAAAACTTTGCTACTACTCATGGGATTCATGACGTCTACCATAGGGCTAACAAACAAAAATTTGTGCCTTGTGCCCACCAAAACTTCTCCCTCTCTCTTACACCAGAGTCCAGAAAAAGCCTAGATACAAGTGCCTGTAGAATAAGCATCAAGTGGTGTGATTTTGCAACCCTTAGTGGTCAAGCAATTTATTCGGTAGGCATGGATTTGCAGTGAAATTTTCCATTTTGCGGCCCGCGAATGCTTTTAGCGAAGTGGAGGCTAAAATTTGTCGTGGAAAATTTACCGCAACAAATTGCCGCGAAAATTTTTTCCAGACACCCATTGGGGCAAATTCACTAAGCGCCGAAGCGCCTAACCCTGGTGTCAATTTGCTAGTGTTACTTCGCACCCTTACGCCTGGCGAATTTTTGCAACGGACGTAACTACACAAATTCACTGACGCGCGCATTGTACTGAACGCTACCTTTTACACTGGACTTCCTTCGCCACCTCAGACCAAGCGAAGCGCAATAGAGTAGATAGGGATTGCTTCAAAAAAAGTTTAAAATTTTTCTAAGTCCCAAAAAACGCTGGCGTTTTTTCTATATTATGGGTGATAGGCTGAAAAAGATCGAAAAAATTTTTGGGGCTCCCCTCCTTCCCCCCTACATTTCCTAACTCATGGCAACTTAACTATACAGTGGGCACATGTGTAGGGCAAAATAAAAATTTTATTTGATGTTTTGAAGATTTCCCAGGCATTTGCAGTGATTGTACGTATTCCTCCAGTGAAATTTGAATCTGGCGCCGTATGCAAATTAACCATAGCTATCGTAACTTCGCTTCTCTTAGCAACTCCGCAACCTTACGCTACCCCTGAGCGCAACTTCGGATTTTAGTAAATTTGCGGAGCGCTGGCGAAACTACGCCTGGCACAACTACGAATCTTAGTGAATTTGCCCCATTGACTTTAATGCATTTGGATGAAAGAGTCGCGTTTAAAAAGAATTGTCGCTCTTGTCAAAACTGCTGCGCGTCAATTATTTTAACGCTCATTGACTTCAATGTGTTTTGTGATTTTTTTCCAGAGTTTCACAAATGTTTAGGCGAAGCGAAACAGGCAGATTCACCCATCACTATCTGTGTAGGCTAAAAGCAAACTTTAATGAATATTTCAGTTGAATTCTATTAAACTTGGTTATATTCGGATCTTTCAATAAATGACATGGCATTCATCGTTTTAGATAAAATACACCCATATGTAAGAAAATACAAAGTTTGCCCAGGAGTAGTAACCCATAGCAACCAATTAGATGTTTGCTTTTAAACAGATGACCAGTAAATTCTACCTGTGGTTTTAAAAAAAACTCTAAAAACCACTAAAATTAGTGAATGAAACTCTGAAACCACTAAAAAGAAACTGATGAGAAATGGGCCTCTTAGTATTGGGGTTAAATAAAAAAAATGCACTTTGCACATTGATTCTGTCGTGATTTTTATGATGTCGTTTTTATTTCTAAATTACACTGTTTACACTGCAAATAATTCACTCTACAATATAAAATTTCATTCCTGAACCAGCAAGTGTATTTTTTAGTTGTAATATTGGTGTCTAGGTGCCTGGTCATGTGCTTTCAGAAAGAGCCAGCACTTTAGGATGGAGCTGCTTTCTGGCAGGCTGTTGTTTCTCCTGCTCAATGTAACTGAATGTGTCTCAGTGAGACCTGGATTTTACTATTGAGTGCTGTTCTTAGATCTACCAGGCAGCTGTTATCTTGTGTTAGAGAGCTGCTATCTGGTTACCTTCCCATTGTTCTGTTGTTTGGCTGCTGGGGGGTAAAGGGAGGGGGTGATGTCACTCCAACTTGCAGTAAAGACCGACTGAAGTTTAGCATAGCACAAGTCACATGACTGGGGCAACTGGGAAACTGACAATATGTCTAGCCCCATGTCAGATTTCAAAATTAAATTTAAAAAAATATGTTTGCTCTTTTGAGTAACAGATTTCAGTGCAGAATTCTGCTGGAGCAGCACTTTAAAAAACAAACAAAAAAAAACCTTTTTTCCATGACAGTATCCCTTTAAGCCTTAAAAGCTCTGGTATCATAAAATTAAATTTTTTATTTGCATTAGACCAAGAGCATTTTGTATCAAATGCATGTGACACGCAACAGCTGTATGCAATAAACTGGCAAACCGCCTCCTTTGGCACCCTCTCCAGGTCACTGGCTTGGAGGATCAGACAACGGTGCACTAATGGGTCTTTGTTTCATCTGTCATCTGGAATGTACTGCCAGAGAATGACACCTTCCAACACAGATGGAGAACTGCCTTGTGGCTCCTCTAAATGTCCTATGTTGTTGGCACATCGTCTTCTGAGAATGTCTTTGTATTGATATAAAATGGTACTGTTATCGGCCTACGCACGGGGAGATCTGTTGGTATGGTGGGGTCTTCAGGTAAGTGATCAGATAAGATAGAAGCCCTGTGTAGAACAATGGAGAATATCTATAAGTCGGGGGTAATTATGTGATTACAGTTTGGACTCTCGCTCTTAATTGTTTCCAGTGTTATGTAGCCCTAGTGACGTCACACCCGATCGCAGGGAGAGCCAAGAGGGGGGCACATATCACTCTTTAGGAGTTAACAACCTGTGAGTAGAAAATTTAGCCAAACAGTGGTGGTAGCGGATTGAATAACAAGAATAAATTGTGCATATCACTGCTGGAAGTGGAAAATGTAAAGGGGAAACATGCTCCAATGAGCCGTTCTGACACTGGGTGTTTTTGAATACACTATGGGGCAGATTCACTAATGGGCGAAAAGTCGCCAGAGACTGTTTTGTAGCCATCGCTACACTTCGCCAGACGACAACGCTAATTCACTAAAATGTGGAGTGTCATCGTGGGCGCCGAACGGTGGTGACTTTTAACTAGCGATACTTTGGCAAGGTAGCAATTCAAAGCAAAGCGCTAGCGTTCATTTCTGCCTATCACAAATTCGATAAAGGTCTTGCGCTCAGGTTAATTTACATACGGCGGGAAATTTAAAGTTGAACGGACGTCTTTATGTTATATGTTGCAGCAAATACATGACATTTCCACTGTTGATTACACAAGTCCAGGGAACCTTAATAAAGACAATAGAGTTAATACAGTATAACACATGAGCTCACTGTAAAGTTAATGTCCCATATGTTAGAAAATGTATGAGGGAAACTGGTTACCCAAAAAAAGATCTATACACTCCAATGCACTTCGCCTGGTCTGAGCTGGCGAAGGTAAGTCTGGGAAAAGAGGTAACGTTCAGTAAAATCCGTATTTTAGTGAATTTGCGGAGTAACGAATTGTTGCCTGGCGATAGAGTGCGAATGACCGCTAAGCGCCTGTCACTTTCACTAGTAAATCGGCGATGTCCCTTTCGGGTGGCAACTCTGGTGAAAAGTCGCTAGCGTTAGCCACTTCGCCTTTAGTAAATCTACCCCTATATTGGTTTCTGATTTCTCTATTGCCATAGGTGCTGCTGATCTATTTTTGTTCTTTTGGAGACTTCTGATACAGCTCAAAGACAGTGAGACGATCGGCAAGAGAAACTAAACACAAAGGACTAACTTTTTCTAATTTTTTTTTTAAATTGTGTCTATTTTGCTACTGCACGAAATCTATCACCGATTATTACAGGAGTCCTGTGTCTCCGCTACAGGGGAGAGCAGGTACACTATGATTTGGTGCCTCCACCCAGGGTCAGGACAGACTGGGCTGTGATATTCCTCCCTGTGCACTTCTCTGATCTGCAATCACACACACACAGAGGAGAGGTTGATGGGTTTATTTACAGGACACTGTGCCTTTAAATAACTATAATACATACAGCCTGCCAGGCAGGAGCAACTTTACATAACATTTCATTTAGTTTTATCTCTGAGCTGCTGAGGGGGTTCCCACTTATGCGGCAGTTTCTTCAGACATGTATAGAAACGGATCCGCACACACTCAAATTTATGCAGTCGGGGAGTGGCCCCCTTTTATTTTGCCACCAAACACATCAACATTTCGGGGGGCACCCTCCCTTCATCAGTTTCTTCAGAATCCTGAGAAGGACTCCCTTTGGCTTTCCGTGCCCTGAGAAGAGCACATTTTGTTCTTCAGAGCCCTGACAAGGACCCTCTTTCCTTACACACCCTAAATAGAGTGCACTTTTCTGCCACTGGGGTTCCCTACTGACTTTTCACACACAGTAATATGTGGGAGCTTGTAGCACCTTGCTTTCCCTCTGCTGATTCTCTCTCACACAGAAGCACTTCCTGTGCAGGCCTTGCTTCCTGTCAGCTCACAGGGGTGGAGACTCCTCCCCCTCCTTGCACAGAACAACACAGAGAAGAGACACAAATATACACAGCTTCCCTCACACAAATACACCGCCATTTAAAAAGCTCATCTACCACTTTCTCCCTCAAATCAGGCTCATTTTATGATGCATTAAACCACATTGTCCACAAGTAGTGGGAGAGGGAAAAGCAATAAAGGGGAAATCGCTTTTTCTTGTGGAGTTTATATGCATCAATTGAAGAATTGATTGAAGCAAGTCATTAATTAGAAGCAGTCATACCTAAATACAATAATAACTGGGACCCACGCTGTATTCTCAGCCTTTACGCTCATATCCCAGCTCTAGAATGTTACACCATATACAGTTTATATACTTGTATTCCATTCAGTTGTATCTTGTGACTCATACAAATAGAATGATGGGCAAAACTTTCCACTCTCCCATTGCAATGAATAGATCTCTAAAGCACATGGACTAGACTTAATTAAGTACAGATGTTATACCAACAGTCATCTCGCTGTTACCTAAATTAGCACGAATGCCATGCAAATGTAACTTGCCAATATTATACTGTAATCCATCACTGGAAAGCAGGTCTGGCACTGTTCACATATTATAGATAATTATGTACCCCCTACTGTAAATGATAAGGATATTAGACATCACTGAGGGGTTCTGTGACCATATAAAGGCACAAGGCTGCAGGAGTTATACAGGGAACTCTGAGTATCACTCATGTATTATAAGGGATAATGTACCCCCTACTGTAAATGATAAGGATATTAGAAGTCACTGAGGGGTTGTTCTGTGACCATATAAAGGCACAAGACTGCAGGCTGAGTTATACAGGGAACTCTTGAGTATCACTCATGTATTATAAGGGATAATGTACCCCTACTGTAAATGATAAGGATATTAGAAGTCACTGAGGGGTTGTTCTGTGACCATATAAAGGCACAAGACTGCAGGCTGAGTTATACAGGGAACTCTTGAGTATCACTCATGTATTATAAGGAATAATGTACCCCCCTACTGTAAATGATAAGGATATTAGAAGTCACTGAGGGGTTGTTCTGTGACCATATAAAGGCACAAGGCTGCAGGCTGAGTTATACAGGGAACTCTGAGTATCACTCATGTATTATAAGGGATAATGTACCCCTACTGTAAATGATAAGGATATTAGAAGTCACTGAGGGGTTGTTCTGTGACCATATAAAGGCACAAGACTGCAGGCTGAGTTATACAGGGAACTCTTGAGTATCACTCATGTATTATAAGGAATAATGTACCCCCCTACTGTAAATGATAAGGATATTAGACATCACTGAGGGGTTCTGTGACCATATAAAGGCACAAGGCTGTTTAATGAGTTATACAGGGAACTCTGAGTATCACTCTTGTATTATAAATGTTACAGGGCAACCCTTTTGAAATAAAAAAAATAACAAAAGTGGTATAAAGGTGATACCTTTATTGGGGGCTAACTAATATAATCATAGCAAGATTTCAGAACATTTTAATTCCTTTTTCAAGCTGATCAGCTTGAAAAAGGAACTAAAATGTTCTGAAAGCTTGCTATGATTATATTAGTTAGCCAATAAAGGTATCTCCTTTATACCACTTTTGTTATTTTTTTATTTCAAAAGGGTTGCCCTGTAACATTTTTACTGGCTAACATGGTACAGCAACTTTACCTGCAATTCCTGTATTATAAGGATACCAAAATAAAATGTCACCAAAATTTGAATGATCACTGCTATGGAAAGTACAGATTTAACATGCAAAAATGACAAATGAGTTGTTTCCTAAATAAAAATGTATCATTGCATGTCTCAGTAACGCCTCCCTATGTAGTCTTCAACTAGACTGCAGCCACCATGGCTCTCTGCGCTGTTGCAGCATCCCCTTGAGAAAAGAAATGATGCAACAGACAGCAGCAAATTCATTTCAAAGTAAATTATTGAATCAAGAAATTTGTTTAAAATATTTTGCAGCCCAGTAATGCATGTCTAAAGTTATTCCATCTCTGTGGCGTGCTGGCTTCTGCATATATATTTATGATAATCCCACGACTAATGCTATATATTCTGCTCCTCTGCTAATATACAGCTTTCACTTGCTGGGTAACTGCTCTGCGCCATTTTCTACACTTGGTTAATGTTGCGCACGATAATGACAAGCTCGTTTGGTGTTCAGAGAGCGGATGGTCATTGATGGAATCAACTGTTATGAATAATCATGTTTTATGGACACCAACCCAGCTGGAATGTCCATAATCCTGGGAAGATGATTCACAGTGACATATTTATGAGCGTTTCCCATTCCCGTAGCTGTGAGAATCCTAATTTGTAAGCAACTAGGCCAAGGGAATATGGCAATACCACTAATGGGTATTATGCAAATATTTAGGGCAGTTTAATATTCTGAGCTACCGCATAGAAACATTTAAACTTTATATACGCACACACAAGTGATGCCAACTTAAGAATGGTTATACACAAAAATATTATGGTGGTTATTTATTAAAATCCGATTGTTTAATATCTTGAAAATTTCTATTTTTTTTTAGTAGAAAAATCTAATTTGTATAGGGAAAAAAACCTCCAATTTTTATAGGAAAAAAACCTTGAACTGTTCGAGATTTATTATACTCGATGCTCCAAAAAGCCTGAATCTGAAAATCCACCACTTCAGACCTGTCGAGGTCCTGTATAAATCAATGGGAGAGGCACCTATCTCAATCTGAAGATTCGTGGTCTGTGCTGGGTTTAGGCCGAAAAACTCAAAAAATCTGAGCTATTCGGGAAAAAGCCAGAAAAATTTGAGCAATTTGGATTTTCGCTCAATGTTATCAAGTTTTTCTGTGATCTGATTAAATCGAGTTTTTTGTAATTAATAAATAAGCTAAAATCTGGTATGCGAGTTTGATTGTGTTTTTTTAATTAAAATATGAGATAAATTCTGATTTCAGTAAATAACCAAATTAGTGAAGATAATTATTTCCCTTGTTTGAATTTCTAAAGCTTCTATGAAGGTTTCACTGGCTCAGCTAACAGTTTCAGCTATGCCTAGGCTGCCATTGTTTAATAATTACCTATACAGTTACTGATACCGAAAAAATATACGTTATAATAATATAATAATAATATAATAGTCATTCAATTTCTTTTGCCTTGGTAAAGTTTTACTCTTCTGGACTAAATAAAGTAGTTATAGAATTGTTTATAGACGTTCCAATCAGAGAACATTCGAAATGATGTCACCTTGGGAACAGCTTAAAGCAGTAATATGAGTTCATTATACTCTTGCATTATCAATTATCTTATGTAAGATTGTAGCATATATTTCCTTCCAGGCACATTACTGCAGCCAAGGATTCTTCTGCCTCTAAGATCTGTTGGAACCATTGAACTTAAAGCTGTGAGCATAACCTTAAGCAATTGCAGGGTCGAGACTACTGAATTTATTTTGGGACTTGGGAATTTGGTTCTGGCTGAGGGAAATTTGTTTGGTTTCAGACAAGCAAACTAATAACTACAGAGATGTGAGTTATACACTAATTGATTGTCTTTAACTGAGAAGTATTTGGGGTTTTTGTGGACAATAGACAGTGTAATTTTAGGCAGTGTCATAAAAGAATGGCCAATAATTCAAGGGATGACAATATAATTGTGCCTCTTTATAGATCCCTGGTAAGGTCTCACCTCGCATATGCCACACAGCTTTGGGCTCCAGTCCTTAAGAAGTTGTAATAAAAACTTACCCTGGTGGCCTAGCCTAGTGGTGCGGCAGGGACACCCGCCTCGCCGCTCCTCTTCTCCGAACTTCCGGGTTCCTAGGGTGCACACAGCGCGCCTCTGTTTATTTAAAGGCGCAGTCGCACTGGCATAATGACGCCAGTGAGCAATGGCGCAAAATTTGAATGTATAAATAGCTTGTTAAAGCTACAGGATTTTGCCCGTGATAGGTTTATCCTGTGGTGCTTTTGAGCTATCTGTTTTGATTCTGATTGATTCCTGTTGTGACCCCTGCCTGGCTATTTGACGATCCTGACTTCTGAAACCTGACCCTTGCCTGATATCCGACTTCGATTCTGCTTAACCCCCCTGATTGACTTCCTGGTTTGACCCTCGCCTGCCTGACTACGTTTACTCTCTGCCTGCCTATGATTCTGTCTCACGCCTTGTACCTTCTGCCCAGAGACTTACAGTTGTGCCCCTTTGTCTGCCCAGAACCCCTCGCCTTGCACCTCTCGTTATTAAGACCTGGCGGCATCTGAGTAGCTGAGGGCTCCTCCCGAAGCCAAAGGCGGTTGCTACAGACAGAAGCTCAAGTCGAGACCAAGGTACTTGGCATTGGTTCTGGGTTTAGGGAACCGTTACAGAAGTATATTAATGAGCTGGAGATAGTACACTAGACTGGAAAAAGGGATGGAATAATTAAACTATGAGGAAAAGCTTCCAAGGTTGTTTCTATGTAGAAAACACAATTGTTTGGGGATATGATTACTCTTATATTAGGACATTATAGTCAGATAGTAGTGATCTACTTAAAACAATCTGACCCTAAAATGCATAGCAGCTCAACAGAGCTCCAGGGCACCATCTTCTACCGTTTTATAGGATTTTGGGACTCAATGCTGACACAAAGCCTGCAGGAGCAATGGCAATTGGGCCAAGTCAGGAATCGGCTATAACTGTGCATGCTCAAATTGGCGATGAGTCCGGAAAGAACAAAAAGCAGTGGAAGATGGTGCCCTGGAGCTCTGCTGCGCTGCTTTTCATTTTAGGGTCAGAATGTTGTTTAAGGTTTTTTTGTTAACTAATGCACAGTGCGTATAGGGAGAGGGGAGGGGCAATGGCAAGCAGTTAAAGTTGGCTTTTTTGGTATGGGGTTTAGATTTCCTTTAAAAGTGGCTTGGATGACTTCTTGGTCAAGCATACTATGCAGGGCTACATTGATCATAAGACATACATTTGTCAATAGCTCTGTGTAGGCATATCAGGTCATTTGGAAGGGTTGGACTTGATGGACTTTTGTCTTTTTTCAATCAATATTAACTATGTAATCCATCTATTCTGAGTGATTTACTGCTCCTTTCTGTGCGTTTATAATTCAATATTACTCTATGGGAGTGTTCTTCTCTTACTCTCTGTAGATTAGAGTCCAAGCGTGAGCTTCATCTTGTCTTCACCAACCTTCTGATTTATCATCATTAAATTCACCCAGATATCATCCGCCTTTGATCCATCTCATAAACTTTACAAGACTTGTATATCTTTTTATGTGATAATGGTCTGAATTATGTGGCCACTTTTGACATTGGAAATTGTATATTTATTGGCCTGAAAACCTCAAGCTCCGTAACAAAAATACAGAAGTTATGTAGGGACACACAACATTTCACATCAACTGCTGCAAGTTGAATATTGAATTGTTAGAATCTAGTATTTATAATATAGACAGGTGAAATATGAGGGTACTGTAGGTATTGGGGGACAGTTGCTTTGCAGTAAGATGTCAATGGCTGAATGGCTGAACGAGTCCGCATCGTTTTAGAATCTTAACTAACACTAAAAATGCTAAATATATTCTTCATTTTTATATTCAGATGTACAGGTATGGGACCTGTTATCCAGAATGCCAAGACCTTGGATTTTCTGTTAAATGGATCTTTCAGTAATTTGGATCTTCATACCTTGAGACTACTAGAAAATCATGCAAATATGAAATAAACCCAATAGGCTGGTTTTGTTTCCAATAAGAATTAATTTTATTCTAGTTGGGATCAAGTACAAGCGACTGTTTTATTATTACAAAGAAAAAGAAAATTGTTTTTAAACATTTGGATTATTTGGATAAAATGGAGTTTATGGGAGATGGCCTTTCCATAATTCGGAGCTTTCTGGATCACGGGTTTCTGGATAAGAGATCCCATACCTGTACCAATACTCTCATTAGGATCTAGATTTGGAGTATTCTAATACAGAAGATATGTATATTTGGATAAAGGTCCTTTCTTCCTTCTTCCTTTCCTTCTACTCTCAGGCGTACCCATTAGGAACAAGCCCCTAATTTACTTAGTTTTACTCAGTTTGCTGCTGTGCAATAGAAAGAGAAAAAAAATGTCTTTATGATTGATGTAATGAAAAGCTTTGGCTATCCAACTGTATGATGCCGTTAATTCTGGGGAGATCATTGCTCCTCTAGATAGACAGCTCTGAGAATACCGTCTTCTTTTTTTTTCAATTATTTACAATATGTTTGCTCTATAACCTTCATTTGGAGGCATATGTGGAATCACAATCTATACGGTAATAAGTACATTCTGCCGCTGCTACAAAATCTGAGCATTCTGATTCAATTTTACATAGCGCAGAAGCCTGTTATCAAACAATCTTTGCATTTTCTGAAAAAAGAAAAAATCATTTGCTGTTCTTTTCAACCAGGGATGGCATTCAAATGTGTTAAGAGCTCCGTTTAGGCTGTTCATGAAAGATTGAAACTCCACTGACATTTTTTCTTAAGCTTAATGTGAGTTGATTTGTACGGTGATTATTATAATACAAGTAATAGAAATGTGCTATAAAAGAGACATAAAATAGCATGGAGGTATAAAAAAGATATTTCGATAATTGTATTGCCCATCTGGCTATATACAGCTTTCTGCAATGCCCAGTCTTGTTGATGCTTACCTGCTTCTTATTATGAATGTGCCCATTCGTGAAGCTATTGCTTTGGAAATAAATAATCCTGACTCACCTTTTCCCAATAACAATGGGTTGGGTAATACAATATGCCCAATGATTTAATTTCATGATACTGAAAGCATTTGAGAAAGGCCCACCTATCATTACAGTCTCACAGAGTCTTTACAGCAAAATAGCAATTCTGTATGACTCACATCAATGACCAGCAAAACCAGAACGCTCAAATCAAATTGGTTTAATGGCTGACTGAAGCAAAGTGGTTTATTTCTTTAACTGCCTTAAAGATTAGGGAATAATATATAACAAAAAAATGAGCAGAAATTGAGGATTTGACCAGAGGTAAATCTGAGAACAGAATTAATATTTATAACATCATAGACTGAAAGCTTGACCAAATAGGGTAAATGTCTATTGCATGAGCCTTCTACTGATGAGTTATCAGTGTAATCTGATGTAATGTTTAATGATGTAATGACTGTTGAGTAATGACTTGAGTAAACGTGTGCGGAGGGGAAGGTACGGTAGGGGCTGTTGTGTGTGTTGGGCCTCTCCGAAAATTTTTTTTACAGGGGGAGGCAGCGCATTTGTTTTACATCACTGATAATAGCCCTATATGTAACTTTGCTAGACTGTTGCCGGCATGAAAGACTGAGGGAAAATGTTTTACAAACTGGGTAGTGATGGGCGAATAAATTCGGCTGGCACGAATTTTCGGCGAATTTCCGAGTTTCACCACCGCCAAATACATTTTCGAATCTCCCGCAAAAATTCGCCGATGAAAATTCCCCGGCGTCAATATCCGATTTTCAAGATTTTTCGTGAAAATGTCAGATTTTCAGGATTTTTTTTTGAAAACCTTCAAATTTCAAGATTTTTTTGTGAAACTGTTCGAATTTCACGTATTTTTCATGAAAACGTTCACATTTCACGATTGGGAGAAATTCGCCCATCATTAAAACTGGGATCAAAGTGGGGGAAAGCACATGCACAATCCCCATGCAGGAGGCAGGTGAAACAGTACCAGTCTATCAGAGACTGGTACAGAGAGAGATAATAGATGATAGATAGATAGATAGATAGATAGATAGATAGATAGATAGATAGATAGATAGATAGATAGATAGATAGATAGATGATAGACAGACAGACAGACAGACAGACAGATGATAGATAGATGATAGATAGATAGATAGATAGATAGATAGATAGATAGATAGATATAATAGATGATGATAGATAGATAGATAGATAGATAGATAGATAGATATAATAGATGATAGATAGATAGATAGATAGATAGATAGATAGATAGATAGATAGATAGATAGATAGACAGACAGACAGACAGACAGATATAATAGATGATAGATAGATAGATAGATAGATAGATAGATAGATAGATAGATAGATAGATAGATAGATAGATAGATATAATAGATGATAGATAGATAGATAGACAGACAGACAGACAGACAGATATAATAGATGGATAGATAGATAGATAGATATAATAGTGAATAAAGTACCCCCTCTTGTAAAATATAAGGATATTATTAGTTACCGAGGAGTTTCATGACCATATAAAAACACGAGGCCGAAGGCCGAGTGTTTTTATACAGGTCATGGAACTCCGAGGTAACTTCTAATATCCTCATATTTTACAACTGGGGGTACTTTATTTATTATAATACACAAATTTTAGTGAGTCATGTGACAGAAATTACATCACTACTCACCGTTTATAACTGATGACATCACTACTCACCGTTTATAAGGATATAATTTACAGGATATTCATGGCTTTTGTGTATTATAGATGGATGGATGGATGGATAGATATAATAGATAGATAGATAGATAGATAATAGATAGATGATAGATAGATAGATAGATAGATAGATAGATAGATAGATAGATAGATAGATAGATAGATAGATAGATATAATAGATAGATAGATAGATAGATAGATAGATAGATAGATAGATAGATAGATAGATAGATAGATAGATAGATAGATAGATAGATAGATAGATAGATGATAGATAGATAGATAGATAGATAATAGATAGATGATAGATAGATAGATAGATAGATAGATAGATAGATAGATAGATAGATAGATGATAGATAGATAGATAGATAGATAGATAGATAGATAGATAGATAGATAGATAGACGGATAGATAGACAGACAGACAGACAGACAGACAGACAGACAGACAGACAGACAGATAGATAGATAGATAGATAGATGTGTGTGTGTTCTTTACATTTGTTAAGAAGAGTTTTACATCTCAGAAACTGATTTAACCTTGCTTTCCATCATCATACTGCAAGTCATTCCTACTAGCTCTGCGTGATGCAAATTACCCATCATTTGCAATGAATTTGTCCTAGCCACAAGTTGCAGCCTGTCCCCCTCCTTACAACAACCAAGTGATCCGGCTGCGCGCCAGTGTATTTATACAGAGCTTCCATCATGTAATGTGCGGTTTTTATTTCTTTTTGGCCGAGAGACAAGTGCGAGACAGCTGCACACAGACTCAGATACTCCCGTTGGATCTGCCTCCACTAACCAGCGGGATTCCCTTCCAACTTAAAATGATGCGCACTTGTCCCAGGGGATCGATGCACGGCTATTCTCAGTCTCTCTTTAATGCTGTTCTTTTCTTTTTCATTCTTTCCTAATTGCCATTGGACTTAATGAAATAATTTGTACTTTCCCACTGCCAGATAGAAGACTGATTAGAAACCCAGGGGGTTGTTTATGAGGATGGCAAAGTGAAAATGGTGATTCCTTGTGCCAAGGTCATTTTCCAGTCTCTTCGAGAATCTACTCTAGTCAATACCACATTGCCATAGGACTTAAAAAGGGCACAGCTCTTGTGCGTTAACATAAGGGCAAGTTTTCTAGGATGGTAAGATGACACCGGGTTACCTCAATTTTCAAACAGTCTGACAGATTTTCAGCTGGATAGAGAACTAGGCCATAATAAGGCCCATCTTGAGCCTCCAGTGTTTGGGTTCATCGTTCCAGACCTTGATTATGTATAAAAGTGCCATACATAGTACTATAATATATTAGCTAAAACCAAATCGAATAGGTTTTGTCACGACCGGCACCCGATACCAGAACAAATGCCAAGCACCCTGGTCTCGGCTCGGCTTCACCAGTAGTGTGACCACCGTTGGGCTTCGGGAGGAGCCCTCAGCTTACTTGGGTGCCACCTGGACTTAACGAGGGGTGCAAGGCGAGGTGTTCTGGCTGGCGAAGGGGCACGGCTGTTAGCAGAGTCTTTTGGGCCGAAGGTCACGGTACAAATGGAGCAGGCAAGAGAATCGTCAGACAGGCAGAGTCGAGGCAGGCGGATATCAGAATCGTCAGGCAGGCAAGGGTCAAACTGGGTTGTCAATCAAGGGGTTAAGCAGGAAGAGTTGTCGTAGGCAGGCAAAGGTCAGGATACAGAGTTCAGAATAGTCAGGATACAGGCAAGGTCAAACACGGATAAACAGGATACAGAATAACAGGAACAGATGCACTAGGCTCAGAAACCACTTAGAAACAAAGTTCTATCACGGGCACTGGCTGGGAGTATGAATGGGCCTTAAATACTTTCAAATTTCGCGCCAAAACGTGCGCCAATGCGCGCTGGCGTGATTACGTACCTTTAAGAGGCGCGCAGGCGCGCCCTAAGAAACCAAGATGGCGCCGGCGCTGGAGGCAAGAGGAGCGCGGCGGCGTGGCGGCCGTCCACGCCGCCGCACCACTAGACCACCAGGTATTTTTATTACAGGTTTCTTGCCAAAGTCATTTAGAACTATCTAGTTATCTCTACACAAGGTCCGTCCAACCTGCAACAAACCACAGGGAGACTTTAATACACACACATATGTCTATATATATTATAGCATGTATAATACCTAGGGGCACATTTACTAAGGGTCGAATATCGAGGGTTAATTAACCCTCGATATTTGACCATCGAAGTAAAATCCGTCGACTTCGAATATCGAAGTCGAAGGATTTACCGCATTTACTTTGATCGAACGATCGAAGGAAAAATCGAACGATTAACTCCTTCGAATCGAACGTTTCGAACAATTTTAATCCATCAATAGAACGATTTTCCTTTGATCAAAAAATTCTTAGAAAGTTTATGGGGAAGGTCCCCATAGGCTAACATTGGTGCTCGGTAGGTTTTAGTTGGCGAAGTAGGTAGTCAAAGTTTTTTTTAAAGAGACAGTACTTCGACTATCGAATCGTCGAACGATCGAACTAAAAATATAAAAAAAAAAAACTCTAAAAAAAACGTTGACTACCTACTTCGTGGTTGTAGTAGCCTATTCGATGGTCGAAGTACCCCACAAAAAACTTCGAAATTCGGGGTCGTAGTAGCCTATTCGATGGTCGAAGTACCCAAAAAAAAAACTCAAAGTATTTTTACTTCCAATCCTACACTCGAGCTTAGTAAATTTGCCCCCTAGTGTATGGGCGAATCTCTGCCATTTCGCCAAATAATTCACGAAAAGGCGGAAAAATTCGCAAAACTGTGAAAATTCGCTAAAAGCATTGAAGTCAATAGGTGTCAAAATAATTTTTATGTGCGTACCAATTTTGACACGGACAATATTTTTATGTCGCATTTGCAAATTTATCCGCGGTCGGCGAAATGCAACATTTGACGCAAATCCATGCCTGGCAAATTTATTCGCCCTTCACTAACAATATCGACATAGCGGAATCAGTGTGCCCATTTGCACAACTGGACCCGCCTAATAAGCTGAATAAAGTATATCATAAGAGGCTGCTTAACATTTACTGAGTATTCAAGCATTGGGTAAAATAAAAATATTATCCTTATTATTTATGAGCCTTTGTGTTTTATTCACTTTCCCCCAGTGAAGCAATTTAAAAGCACTGAATATAGAATAGAAAACCATATGATCTGTTGCACCTGAAGATTGATATTCTAATAATGGGTATTAAAGAAGAAGCCCTGTTCAACCTAACCCTGCCTATAAACACCCTCCTATTATTGCTCTAAATAGCTACACAATAGCTACAGATTTATTTACCCCTTTTATTTCTTGGATTTTAGAAAGTACAAGTATGGGATCCGCTATGCGGAATCCCGTTATCCAGAAATTATCGAAAGGCCATTTCCCATACACTCCATTTTATCCAAATAAACAAAAAATTGTAAATTGATTTCCATTTTCCCTGCAGTCTTAAAACAGTACCTTGTACTTGATCCCAACTATAATTAATTAATGAATTCTTATTGGAAGCAAAACCAGCCAAAAATACCCCCCCCCCTTACAAAATGGTCCAACTCAAAGACATTATTCGGTTTAATGTTTTATTTCCTTAAGCATTCAAAGATTAATATCTGTGGCTTGGCTACATTTAATGTGAAAATACAAATGAGGGTTGTGGGAGCACTCCGAGGCTAATTAAAGCATAATTAAATTATAATGGAGATGCCTCTGACCTGCTCAGAATCGTTTTAAAAAAAAAAGACAATAAAAGGGTACTGACGAATGCACTTTTCCTGGCTCTAAATATATAGATTCAAAAACTAGGGGTTTTGGTTACACATTTATGACCATACAAATGTGAAGCCACCATCAAGGTAACATCATCCAGGTAAACTCCATATGTTGGTCCTAACTCTTTATCCTTCATCAGGCTGCATCCTCTGCTTTGCTGCATTATATTACCAACATTGTGGATTCCTATGAGATGAAGGGGCCAGGGAATCTGCATTGACCAATTCTTCTTTTTCTACATTTAGGGGGTTATTTACTAAAATCCAAATGTATCTCATATTTTAACCATGACCTAATTCCCATTCTCGATTTGACCTTATTTAAAATTGACCGAAAACCCAAATCACTTGAATTTTTCTGGATTTTTTTCCCGAATCGCTCAGTTTTTCCCTAGTTTTTGCCCAGAAAAACTCAGATTTTCCGGGTAAACCCAGCACAGACCTTGAAAACTTTAAATTGAGATATGCGCCTCTCCCCTTGTCTTATACAGGAGCTCGACAGATCTGAGATGGCAGGCTTTTTGCAGCATCAAAAAAATTGTGTTTTTGCTCCAAAAAGCCCGACCAGATAAATTTATTTTAGTTTAGTAAATAACCCCCTTAATGTGAGTGTTTGAGAGCTAGGGTGTTTGAGAGCTGAAAAACTTACCTACATACTAGGTAAATGTAGGGATTAGGGTTGCCAGCTTTATTAAAAAAATTTACCGGCCAATGGGGGGCGGGCACCCAAAGGGGGCGGTCCGTGATGCTAAAAGGGGGCAGAGCTAAGTGGAGTGCTGTAAAAGAGGCGGAGCAACATCGCAGAGACGTCCACATCGCTGGAAAAAAGGTAAGTTCTTTGCGAATTGGGAGCAGGCCAGGGGCTTTTTTAAAGGGTATTACAAATTACCGGCAATTGCATTGCTGTTAAATTTGTAATACCTGCCCCGGCCTTGGCAGGTGTTTTACCGGCTAGGCCGGTAAAATACCGGCCGGGTGGTAACCCTAGTAGGGATGCATGTATCCATGATTCAGTTCGGGATATAGCCTTTTTCAGCAGGATTTGGATTCGGTTGAATCCTTCTGCCCAGCTCACGTGACTTTTTGTCACTGAACAAGGAAGTAAAAAATGTTTTCTCCTTCCTACCCCTAATTTGCATATGCAAATTAGGGTTTGGATTCAGACATATAATCCAGGCATATACAGGGTGCTTGGGTTGAGTGATCCAATTAGTATGAATTTGGACTGGTTTAGCATATACAGAGTGTGTAGTTTTAGAAACCCAAGGGGGTCTTTATATTTCTGCTCCCAACCCTCCACCACCAAAGCAGTCAGATCAGCTATATAATATTACATACTGCAGCCATTTTTTTTGTTGGGTGCCATTATTCAAAGCAAGAGGTGCTGCAGCAGTATTCTTATTATTCAAAGCCATAAATGATTATTCTCATTTAACCCAATAATTTACGATTCAGGAATGACCCCCACATCCTAGGAACGAGCAACCCAGGGTAGATAAATTGGCAATTCTTAAATTGCAAAAGAAGGAATATGAGAAATAGTGAAAATCTTTATTTTAAATGTTGTTTATTATCCTTTATTTCAAACGGTTCAACACATTTTGCAGCAGTGTTTCATGATGTCTATCTGGATCGAAGTGGAGCTTACAATCCATTTTTCCCTACCACCATATATTTCACTATTTTTCACACCACCCAGTGCACTTGTTCCTGCAAGGAATTAAATCTGTTTGAAAAAAATTCACATATTGAGAACCATTATCCTATCTCCTGAAAACATTCTCAGCTACTGAATATTCAAGAAACTATTTCTCGAGTGCCCATTGATTGCAAAATGAGTAATGACGCAAAGACCTGATCGGTGAAGCCAAGTATCTCACTTTCTGCAATTATAAATCAAAAGGAAATCATATCGCTTTGACCAGCTGCCTGCTAAATTAAATGGTATAAGCCATGTCTAATGATTTCACTAGTTTGTCTTAGAATATTTACCCTTAATTAATCCTCATGCCTATTTTGTTTTAGTCTTGAAGATGAATTGATAATGACTCAGTGGCTAGATAATTGAGGATCATTTTATTAACTAAAGGTGAATTCTTGGCATATCACAGGAATTCTTGTTTATTCTGTAAACACTATTCTACAAGCACAGTCTCTTTCCAGAGACTATTACCCCACTGTTACTATAGGCACCATCTCTCTCTACTATACCTGCTATCCCACAGTCACACTCCCTTCCCAGAGACTATTATCCACTGTTACTATAGGCACCATCTCTCCCTACTATACCTGCTATCCCACAGTCACACTCCCTTCCCAGAGACTATTATCCACTGTTACTATAGGCACCATCTCTCCCTACTATACCTGCTATCCCACAGTCACACACCCTTCCCAGAGACTATTATCCACGGTTACTATAGGCACCATCTCTCCCTACTATACCTGCTATCCCACAGTCACACTCCCTTCCCAGAGACTATTATCCCACTGTTGCTATAGACACCATCTCTCCCTACTATACCTGCTATCCCACAGTCACACTCCCTTCCCAGAGACTATTATCCACTGTTACTACAGGCACCATCTCTCCCTACTATACCTGCTATCCCACAGTCACACTCCCTTCCCAGAGACTAGTATCCACTGTTACTATAGGCACCATCTCTCCCTACTATACCTGCTATCCCACAGTCACACTCCCTTCCCAGAGACTATTATCCACTGTTACTATAGACACTATCTCTCCCTACTATACCTGCTATCCCACAGTCACACTCCCTTCCCAGAGACTATTATCCACTGTTACTATAGACACTATCTCTCCCTACTATACCTGCTATCCCACAGTCACACTCCCTTCCCAGAGACTATTATCCACTGTTACTATAGACACTATCTCTCCCTACTATACCTGCTATCCCCCAGTCACACTCCCTTCCCAGAGACTATTATCCACTGTTACTATAGACACCATCTCTCCCTACTATACTTACTGTCCCACAGTCACACTCCCTTCCCAGAGACTATTATCCCACTGTTACTATAGGCACCATCTCTCCCTACTATACCTGTTATCCCACAGTCACACTCCCTTCCCAGAAATTATTATTTGCAGTGTTAAATGCAGTGTACAGCTGCCACCCAGTCACTTGGGCTTTTTCTACCAATGGCTAGTGCCCTATGGGGATACAAAATATGTGGAACTTTTCCTTCAATGGTCATGCCAAGTGTTCATTAAAGGTGCTGTTAATTTTGGTGGATGGAGCATGGATGATACTTTTACCATAACATAGCCCAGACTTTATCTTCTTACTGTTTCTTATTACTAAGCTCTGAATATAGTTAAACAGTTAAAGTGATTATTTGAAAAGCAGCCTGGGAATAGTTGTTATGGGATGGTTAGAGCAATTGAATATTAAAGCAGTTGAGCTGTTCTGGGCAGTGATATAATAGCTTAAATTGATTCATCTGAATGCATAACCCCATAAGTGATATGATCCAATGAATAATAGGCATGGCTTTGCCTCAATTGCATTCATTACTCAATATTTAAATATATTTCAATGCAACGGCCGAGAACAACAAAGGAAATTTTATCTTCTGTTTCTGAAATAGAGCTTATATTTCCTTGTTCATTTTTAAATCGTTATATGAATGAAGCTCGTACAATTTCATTTAGTGAGACAGATGATCCGCGCATTAGCAGCGATTTCCCTCTGAATTATAATTACAAGAAGCCTGCTCTGATTTTCAGATCATTCCATCATTTCATGGTCCCCCGTTACACAAAATAAAGAACTCTGTAAAAGAAAAGAATAAGAATTCTGCAGCTAACATCTGCCTGCCTTTTGTCTGGAGGCCCGGCTCCTCATCTGTCATGGAGGCCCGTCCTTCCAAGTAGGTGAAAATACATCATTTTGGGAATGCAGTTCTAATAAATAGAGAAGGGGCTAGGTAATGAGGTGGAGGAGGGGAGGAGTGGGTAATGGGAAGACATCAGTAGAATTGGGAAGAATGGTGAGTATATTGTGAGGAGTAACACCATTGCTACACTAGCCAACTTTAGAATATCTTCTAGGGCAACCAAAAATAATGTTCACCACATTTTAATCCAACATCACTACTAGGAATGATTTTTAGGAACATCGAGGACTGCAAGACATTTTTAAAAAATGTACCACATTTGGATTTAATGCTGGAACCGTTATCCACTGTGAGAATACCTAGTGGTCCAGCGGTGCGGCGTGGACGCCATCTGTGCTCCTCACGGGGACACCGACAGTCGTCTACTTCAGTGTGAACCGATGCGCTTCTGGGTATGACGAGTGGACATCTTTTTTGGCGTGACATCATCATTGCGTGAAATTCAAATATTTAAAGCTCCCACGGGCAAAAGCATGCTCCCCACCATAGGGCTATTTCCAATAGCTCCTACATGTGATTCACTAGTTTTCCAGACCCTACCTGTCCCTGACCTTGTCTAGTCTGCTGTCTGTCCTGACCCTTGCTTGTGTACTGACTACTCTCTTGGATCCTGCTGTGTACTGCGATATTGGTGTGTTTGACCTCGAATATTCTACTGTACTGTTGTAAGGAATCCTTACCCTGGTGGTCTAGTGGTGGTGCGGCGGGGACGCCCGCCGCACCGTCCTACTCCCTCACTGCCGGCTTCCTCGTGCGCGCCGCGCGCGCACTTCCGTATTTTATAGGCGCATGCTCGCTGGCATGATGACGTCAGCGCGCAATGGCGCGAAATTCAAACAGGATTTAAAGGAACATTTTCTTCTATGTCATTGCCCGTGATAGGATTTGTTCCTGGTGCTGTTAGCTGTTGCTATTCTGTTTGAATCTGATCCTGATTATCTGTTTTGACCCCTGCCTGGCTGTTTGACTACTCTGATCTCTGGAACCTGACCCTTTCCTGAAACCGACCTTGATTCTGCTTAACCCTCCTGTTTGACGTTCTGGTTTGACCTCTGCCTGTTATTTGACTCCGATTCTGCCTCAGCCCATCTGATTGATTACCCAGTTTGACCCTTGCCTGCCTGACGACTCTAGCTATCTGCCTGCCTCGACCCGGGCCTGTCTGACCATGAATCTGTCTTACGTTATTGTACCACGACCTTCGGCCTAACTGACTTTAACAACAGTCGTGCCCCTTTGCTTGCCAGAACTCCTCGCCTTGCTCCTCTCGAAAAGTCCAGGTGGCATCTGAGTACGCTGAGGGCTCCTCCCGAAGCCAAAGGCGGTCACACTACTGGTGAAGCCGAGCCGAGACCAGGGAGCTTGGCACTAGTTCTGGTTTAGGGTGCCGACCGTGACAACTGTACTGCTTCTCCTGATTGATATTGACCTGGCCTGTCCCTTGACCATGCTCCTTGTTCTCCGCTCCTGTTGCAAACATACGGTTCCCTTGTCTTCCCAGAACTCTCTCCTTGGTCTTATCGCATTAAGAGCTGGTGGCATCTCAGTAGCAGAGGGCTCCTCCCAAAGTGAAAGACGGCTGTTATAAGTGGAAGAGTGAGCTGTGCCCGGGACTTTTGGGTTTGTTCTGAGTTTGGGATTCCATACGTAACATCCACTTCTTAGGACTCACCAAGGAGACATCACACCTTTGAGAACCTGTGGATAAAACAATAGGTAGAAAAATAAAAGTGGGGTTGAATGGATCAGGTTGCTTTAAAGGGATAAGATGAATCATATTGACACAGTTAAGGAACAATCAAAGAACGGGCAATGGGAAAGTGTTGGAGGGTTACCCGGTTACCTGCATTTTTGCAACTGAAGCGTTCAAATGTACCCATTTGTTTTTTTCACAAGTTAAAAGTTCACTCCTCCAATAACTGCTCAAAAACGTTCAACAAACAAAATGATCAAAAAGTCAAAAAGAGTATACGGGGCACATTTTTTTCACAATTGTTTTTCATCAAGAAATTTAAAAAACTAGGAGAAAACACAAGATTTTCAGTAAAAGTAATCTTATTTTATTAGTCAATGTTTCAGTTCAACTCAGGGAGGCCTTATCAAAGCATAAATATATTGACTGAATTAATTAAAATTAGATTTTTATGAAAGTCCCTATTTTTTTCTATATGGATATATATACATATATATTTCTAATTCTTCTTTTGTTTAAAAAAACATCAAATGTCCAGCTAAATCAGACTATATATAGACACATATATTAGGGACGCACTGAATCCACTATTTTGGATTCGGGCAAACCCCTGAATCCTTCGTGAAAGACCAAACTGAATCCGAATCCTAATTTGCATATGCAAGTTAGGGGTGGGAAGGGGAAAACATTTTTTACTTCCTTGTTTTGTGACAAAAAGTCATGCAATGTCCACCCCGTCCCTAATTTGCATATGCAAATTAGGATGCGGTTCAACCGGGCAGAAGGATTCGTTCGAATCCGAATCCAGCTGAGAAAGGAAGAATCCTGGCCGAATACTAAAACTAATCCTGGATATGGTAAATCCCTAATATATATATATTATACTTGTATCACAAAATTTGCAATCTATGGGCTGACCTGTCCGTATGGTCTCATCTATATACAGTAGGTGAGACCACCCACATGGTGAAGTCACGCATTTCTCAACATAGATCATCAATTAAATTGAGGAATATGACCATACCTGTATAATCAATTTTTGGAAAAAGGCCATACTTCAGATCAATTAAAATTTATGGTACTGGAAAATGTGCCACCGCTCAAAAGGGGAGGTAACCGAGAACTTAAACTTAAGAGGGAAGATTAATAAATTAAAATCACTACATCCATCAGGCCTCAATCGAGATTATGATCTATAAAGGGCAAGTTTATTGTCCGAAACGTCTCATTGTGATGTGAATATATCCTTTTACAAAGAAAATCCAGAGTGCCGCTTCTTATTTCTAAAGAATATATATATATATATATATATATATATATATATATATATATATATATATATATATATATATATATATACACACACACACACTTGAGAATGTGTTAGAGCATTTATGTGTTGACCTTTCCTATCCATTTCTATGTATATTATATAAAAAAATAAAACAGCAATATGGATAGACGTAATATAATTATTTTAAGCCCATGGGTTGCCATGACAACACTTAATCATGGTAACTGCCAAGAATCTTTTGATAAGACTTGAACACTTGAAACGTAGCGAGACACAAGGTGAAAAAATAAATTTGGTTGTCATGGAAAGCTGTCGGGTGTGATGGAATTCACGGCTCCAACTACAGCTTTTTCCCTTCAGCCTGGGAAATTGCTAACATATTCCTGCCAAATGTTCAAGCTGTTTAGCATTAAAAACACTGAAAAGATGATCTTTGTTACAAGACCCATTATTATATAGGGCAAATGTGTACTTATCACATATTCAAGGAAGAAAAAAAAAATATATATGTGTGTGTATAAAATCTGGTATAACCCATATGTATCAACTTTAATTAAAGGACTGATAGACCAGTACATCATAGCATTCTTAGAAGCAATTGAACAAAAATCTTAATTGAGGTAGTTATTTATTAAAGTCCGAATGTTGAAAGCTCGAAAAAAAAATTTCATTATGAAATCCAAGATTTTTGTGGAAAACAACCCTCCGATTTCTATTAAAGCCCGACGATTAGTGATGGGCGAATACATTTTTCTGGCACAATTTGCGGCGAATTCCTGACTTTCGCCGCCGGCCAATTAATTCGCAAATCTCCCGTGAAAATTCGCCAGTGTCAATTTCCGATTTTTTCTTGAAAAGGTTCGAATTGCTTGATTTTATAGTGAAAATGTTCGAATTGCTTGATTTTTTAGTGAAAACGTTCAAATTGCTCAATTTTTTCGTGAAAACGTTTGAATTTCACTATTTTTTCGTGAAAACTTTCGAATTTCACGATTTTTTGTGAACCTTCCGATTTCAAGTTTTTTGGAGAATTTTTCGCCGTTTCGCAAATTTTGAGGGAAATTCGTGAATTTTTCAGCGAAACGGGAGAGATTCACCCATCACTACTGACGATGCAAAAAGTCTGAATCCGAAAATCCGGCATCTGAGACCTTCAGAGGTTGTATATGAGTCAATGGGTCCCTATCCTAAGTTTCTGTGGTCTGTGCTGGAATTAGCCCAAAAATCCGACTATTTCGGAATTTTCGGGCAAAAATCTGGAAAATTCAGGCTTTTTGGGGGAAAATCGAGTGATTCTGAAAAAACTATTTTTTTCCAGCTGACACAATGTCACCCATTCCAATTAGAAGAAAGGTGGTTCGTCTAAATGAGAACTGTGAAGATGTGGAATTTTCTCCCTAAATCAGTGGTACAGGCTGATACATTAGATAGCTTTAAAGGGGAAGGAAACCTAGTCAGCGCAAACCCCCCACCCCCCCTCCTGTTTGTTGCCCACCCTCCCTCCTCCCCCCTGGCCTACCCGTCCCGCTGGGCAAATGCCCCTAACTTGTTACTTACCCTTCTGCGCAGGTCCAGTCCAGGGAGTTCACCGACGACATCTTCTTCCACGCGATCTTCTTCCTGCTTTGAACGGCGCATGCGCAGTAGGATCATTTTGCCGGTACGATCTACTGCGCATGCGCGTGACTTTTGGCGCATGCGCAGTAGATCCGTACCGGAGAAATTATCCAACTGCGCATGCACCAAAACGCCGTTCAAAGCAGGAAGAGGATCGCGTGGAAGAAGATGTCGTCTGTGAACTCCCTTGACTGGACCTGCGCAGAAGGGTAAGTAACAAGTTAGGGGCATTTGCCCAGCGGGACGGGTAGGCCAGGGGGAGGAGGGAGGGTGGGCAACAAACCGGAGGGGGGGTGGGGGGTTTGCGCCGACTATGTTTCCTTCCCGTTTAAGAAGGGGTTGGATGGTGTTTAGCAAGTGAGGGAATACAGGGTTATGGAAGATAGCTATTGGTACAAGTTGATCCAGGGACTGGTCTGATTGCAATCTTGGAGTCAGGAAGAAAATTTTCCCCCCTCTGAGGCAAAATTGGAGAGGCTTCAGATTGGGTTTTTTCTGCCTTCCTCAGGATCAACTAGATCAACTTCTCAGTACTAGAGCTTGTATTAGCCTTGACTCCTAGATCTTTCTCCTAGATCCTTGATCTTTCATTCCTAGACTTAGGGGCAAATTCATCAAGGGTCGAATTTCGAGGGGTTAAATCCCTCGAAATTCGACTGGGGAATAGAATCGAATAGGCAATTCGGGCGAATTTACGCTCTGGCGAATAGTCGAATTGGCGAATATTCGCCAGGCGAATAGACGCTTGATCGAATATTCGCTCAAAGGATTTTCATTCTATCAAATGCCTTTTTATTCGATCAAAAACTTGGAAAACAAGCCTATGGGACTTTTTGGTAGGTTTTAGGTGGCGAAGTAGGCAGTCGAAGTATTTTTAAAAGAGACAGTACTTCGACTATCGAATGGCGAATAGTCGCAGCGTTTTTGCGCTCAATCTATTTGAATCATTCTACTCAGGCGAATTTACGCCAATTCGATAGTCGAGGAGCACAAAAATTCAAAGTTTTTTTACTTCGAATCCTTCACTCGAAGTTAGTGAATCAGCCCCTAAGTAATGTAGGATCTACCTTACCACTGCTTTGCCCTTGTTCACAGGGTTCCTCTTTCTTGACAATCACTAAGGTCAGATCTTACACTAGGGTTCTTTTGTCACTGGGCCTTCTCCATGTCATGCTCCCAGCACCATCTACTTTCCTTCATGAGGGAAGCCCAAGAGAACTACCATAGCACCATTATTATTTAAAGAAAAAACACCCCAATGAACATGAATTATTTTCTCAATCAATGCACCATAAAAATATGTTTTAGAACTGGCAGCATAATGTGAATTATAACACATCAAACACTGACGTCATAGCAGTCATGAAGCCTTGGTTCAGCAGCAAAAAAATAAAATCAAAATGACCTTTTTTTTTATTCTACTAAAAAAAGCAAACATTAGAGCCCAACAAGATTTGTATCTAAACGAGCAGATGGAAAGATCTCCCTCGCGTCCTACTGAAAAAGTGTTTGTTTAATCAAAATAATCTCATTTTCTTATATTACAGCTTGCTATTTTGCACTGAATCGTCAAGTGCTTTTTTTGGTAATGAAATAGAAAAGGCTGTAAAATTTAATAAAATATTCTTTTTATCCCTTATGGACCTGGGTGAAAACTGAAGGTCTGAAAATAACATTCGATACTATTCTCTAGAAATGAATGCACTTCCAATGTTTTGGAACAGCACTGTGCAACAATAAATTGCTAGAGGTCAAAAATGAGCAATAACGGCACTGAAGGTTTTACCTTATCCTTCATAAATAGCGAGGCATTATCAAGTTCTGTCAGGTGCAGCTGCATAGATAAACATTTGAGCAAGACATTATTACCCACAGGAGACCAGTGGGATGTACAGTAGGACCAGTAGGTCCTGCTTGATGCCAATGTTAATATATGTGTGTGAAATAGATCATCAAAACCAGGGTTTGGGGCTTTATTTTCTTGGTTAAGAAAAACGTGTCTTTTTATTCTAAAGGGCTAACTCACATAGGTTAGAGTCCTGCACGGAACCAATTTCTAACACCGAACCCACAGCCCAAACCGCAACCCGCATGTTTATCCACTTTGATCGACTACTCAACCCGAACCCGCAACTGCCTTATCTGCAACCCGATGACCATCATCCAACAGGAAGTGATGTTGCTGCAACCGGGAAGTGACATCATCAAAAGTGGGCGGGCCAGAAACACGTTTTGTAAAATTTTAAAAGGAGTAAAATATAGACAATATAACTTAAAGGGATACTGTCATGGGAAAAAAAGTTTTTTTCAAAATGAATCAGTTAATAGTGCTGCTCTAGCAGAATTCTGCACTGAAATCCATTTCTCAAAAGAGCAAACAGATTTTTTTATATTCAATTTTGAAATCTGACATGGGGCTAGACATTTTATCAATTTCCCAGCTGCCCCCAGTCATGTATCTTGTGCTCTAATAAACTTCAATCACTCTTTACTGCAGTACTGCAAGTTGGAGTGATATCACCCCCCTCCCTTTTCCCCCCAGCAGCCAAACAAAAGAACAATGGGAAGGTAACCAGATAGCAGCTCCCTAACACAAGATAACAGCTGCCTGGTAGATCTAAGAACAACACTCAATAGTAAAAACCCATGTCCCACTGAGACACATTCAGTTACATTGAGAAGGAAAAACAGCAGCCTGCCAGAAAGCATTTCTCTCCTAAAGTGCAGGCACAAGTCACATGACCAGAGGCAGCTGGGAAATTGACAATATGTCTAGCCCCATGTCAGATTTCAAAACTGAATATAAAAAAATCTGTTTGCTCTTTTGAGAAATGGATTTCAGTGCAGAATTCTGCTGGAGCAGCACTATTAACTGATTTATTTTGAAGAATTTTTTTTTTCCCATGACAGTATACCTTTAAGATAAGAAATTTAGATGAGACCCGCAACCCGACCTGCAACCTGCAGACCCGCATTTATACCCGCACCTGAAAAGCCTACCCTCATTCCGCAGGGTACCCACTTTTTTTGCAGGTAACCCTCGATTACCCGACCCGCTGCAGGACTCTAACCTAGGTTTGTGTGTCAGTACCTGTTCCTTTATGGTTGCCTTGTTCAATAAGGTGCAAAAGTACAGAGATCCGGGACACAGGGGATCCCTTCGTTTGTTGTACCTACACATGCAACTTGATCTATAGTCATCTTAAACATTTTTATTGCATTTTAATAAATGTATGGTATTCCATTGATTTTGAATTTAGGTAAAGGCTAAAATTGAAGTTATTTGACCTATTCAGTTCTTGCCTCTCTGCTCATATTTCTTCTGATTTTATTACCACCAAATAAATATTGACTGTGTGTCAAAATAATGATGTTCTTTCAAAAATTCTCATGCATTTAATCCATCTGATGTGTCGCCATGCCAGCCCCATGAGGATCAATACAAAAATTGGGCCAATCAAGGGTCATTTTTGATCTTCTGGCTTTTCAGCAGATCAATATCTTATATTTTCTACAAAAGCAGAAAAATTTCATTTTGGAGAAGACCAAACACTGAGATCAGACCTGGAATGGAGAATAAGCAACTACTGTATATTGTAGATTCACTCTTCCTTATCTTTTCCTTATGTACCTTCTTCTATATGATGTACAATTCAGCAGGGAAAGAGGAAATCACTTAGTGCTCTCAATTATACATAATTGGGCAAATTCACTAAGATTCGTAGTTGCGCCAGCGTCCACTTCGCCGCATTTCGCAAATTCACTAAAATCCGAAGTTGCACTCAGGGGAAGTGTAAGGTTGCAAAGTTGCACTAACGTTAATTCGCCAAGCAAAGCAAAGTTACACTAGCGATGGTTAATTTGCATACAGCGCCAAATTGAAGTTACAATGGAGGAATATGTAGCAGCACTACACAAGCCTGGGAAACCTTCAAAACATCAAATAAAATTTTTATTTTGCCCTACACATGTGCCCACTGTATAGTTAAGGTGCCATGAGTTAGGAAATGTAGGGGGAAGGAGTGTAGCCCCAAAAATGTTTTCGAACTTTTTCAGCCTATCACCCATAAAAAAAGAAAAAACACCAAAGTTTTTTGGGACTTAGAAAAATTTGTAACTTTTTTTGAAGCAATCCCTATCTACTCTATTGCACTTCGCCTGATCTGAGGTGGCGAAGGAAGTCTGGCGTAAAAGGTAGCGTTCAGGAAAATGCAGTGCAGTGAATTTGCGTAGTTACGTTTGTTGCGCAAATTCGCCAGGCGTAAGGGTGCGAAGTAACACTAGCGATTTTTACGACAGTGTCCGTTAGTGAATCGGCGAATTAACGAAAATGCGCTACGCTAGCGAATTAACGCTAGCGTTAGGCACGTCGTCCTTTAGTGAATTTGCCCATTGTGTCTCACACAAAGGGGAGATGGACTTTAAAGTTTTGTAACAACTGGTTATTGAATTGTTCTTTCACATACCTACAATGTGCTAATTGTTTGGCACTTACTGAGAAAAAAAAAAAAGAGACAGCTTGAGTTGCACTTTCTTGTTACCAATTATTTAAATATCAACATAATAAAATGTTTGTGTCTCATCAAAGCCTTTTCTTGCCTTGCCCTGTTATAAATGGAGGTTACAACGTTACATGGGGAACAATAGTTCTTTGTTAAGATCCATGGCATATGAAGCCTTTTGATCTCCAACAAATCCCTGAATCCTTCCCATTCACTAATGGGCCTATTGCATTCATTCATAGTAAGCTAGGCTAGCTGCCCAGATGGCACAGGGAATTCATGGGCAATGTGATCAAACATGTCAGCATTCTTCAATAAAATATATTGGCTTGGAAAACTATGTTAACAATCTGATGAACTGGGATGGCCAGCATATAGGCATTTTCCAGTTTTTTGACCACTGGGGGAAAATCTACAGTCATATACTGTCATATACCTTCTTTGTTATTGGCAAAAAACATTTAAAGGAGAATTCAACACTAAAATAAAAAAACCCTACCCCTCTACCCTACATAGACCCCCTCCTCCCCCCCCCAGCCTAGCTGCTATCCTGGGCAAATGCCCTTAACTCTTTACTTACCCCTCAGTGCAGATTCTATTGAGCAGAGTTGATGGCAACCATCTTCCGGCTCCTGTAAAGGAGAAATCAACCATTTTCAAAAAAAAACCCTACCCCCACCCCTGATAGACCTCCTTCCTCCTCTCCCCAGCATAGCTGCCCCCCGGGGAAATACCCATAACTTTATACTTACCCCTTGGCGCAGATTCAGACATTGGAGTTGTACGCAGCCATCTTCTGGGTCTTGGGGTCTTCGTGTCTTCTTCCGGTGATTTGTCAATTTTCGTGAGTTGTCGCAAACCGGCAAATTGTTGCACATGCGCCGCTTCGCCGTTCTCCCACTTAGCTTACGGCAGACCCAGAAGATGGCTGTGGTGAACTCTGATGCGTAAATCTGCACCAAGGGGTAAGTATAAAGTTAGGAGCATTTCCCCGGGGCAGCTATACTGGGGGGAAGAGGGAGGGAGTCTACCTGGGGTGGGGGGGGGGGGTTTGAAAAAGGTTGAATTCTCCTTTAAAGGACAAGGAAAAATAGAATTACTGGGGGGGGTTCCAAGTTGTTAGGCACCCCCAGTGATTCTAGTTGCTTACTGCAGACCCCAGTACTCCTCTTCTACATTGAAAACAAAGTTGACTTTTTCAAAACAATGTGTTATATTCTCATACCATCTCTAATAAGTGAAAAGTTGCCATTCAAAAGACTTAAAATTCCAGGCAACACACACCTAAAGCGTATGCTTACTTTATGCTTCGCAGTCCAGAGCCGCTGAACCGCGGCAAATGATAAACGACTCTTCCCGTAACTCAGAGATTCCAATTTTTAGATAATCAAGTTTCTGATTTATGCCTAATATGCCTAATATATTATAACTAGCCAGTACAGAGGCGGAAATGATTGGAGTAACTAAAATATAGACAAGAATAAGGTTTTTTAAATGATATATTTCTGCGTTAAACAGATAAAGCCTAAAATTGTTTATATTTCAAGCTGTTTTTCTTGTGTTGACCCACCTGAAAAAAATGATATGTTGTACAGATGCAATTTAAAGATAGCCCCCATTCTTTTCTCCAAAACAACTCCATTCATGGACTTTCTAATTCACTGTATAAGGGCGTTACCTGGAGTCTTGTCCTCTATATCAATCCATATAGTTATCAACTTTGAATTGGACCAGTTGACCAACCTGAATCCAACCAGCCTGCTCCTCTCTGATGTCACCAAGAGACAGGCTGCTTCTCTCATCACACACCAAGAGACAGGCAGCTTCTCTCATCACAAAAGTGGGGCAAGGTGAAAAAGGCTAGCGGAGCTGGGCTGGTTGCAAGTCAGACCCACCACTTGTCCACAACCCACAGATGGGTCCATTGAACCTGCACTAGTTCTGATATATCTGCATTGGGGGATCCTAGACAGACTCAAGGCAGATATTGCCTAAGGAAAAGTAGTTTTTTTGCTTTTGACTCCCAAAAGGAGTCCCTTTGGGCAAGATAGTGGATGCAGTGCCTTCAAAACAGCAGGAAGCAGGATTATTAATTTGCAGCTGTTTTTTTCTTACTGAAATGCACTGATGAAGGATCACGGGTGGCCAGAAAGTGGGTCAGTACAGGTTCCTGGAGCCAATAAGGTACTAACCATTTCTATGCATGATATTTCTATGGCAAAAACCATAGCCCAGCAATAGCTATCAGACCTGCTGAACTACCCTCTAATATTTAGTATGTAGGCAATTATTTCATGACAAAAAATTAAAAAAAAGAAACAGCTGCTAAGATTTTTCAGCCAGAAAGAAAACAAAACTCAAAGAGAGAGGGTTAACTGTTTTGACATGAATAATGAATATGATTTAATAGACTTCCCTGTACTAAATGATGTCTTGCCGATCTTTCCCTCACTGGTTGTTTCTCAGCAAACACCATTCACAAGGTCCTGGCAGAGTAGATTTATGCACTGAAAACTCTTGAAACAATAAATAGGTTAAGAACAGAAAAAAGGAGACAAGTGAGGGAAATGTGAAAAATATTAAAGTAGGTCAGTTTCCGTACAAACAGCCATCAACTTCTTTTCAGTTGAAAGATGCTAATGCAAGCTGAAGTTTAGGTGGCCCTTAGATTAGGTGAATAAGCCCCAACAGTTAACTAGAGTCAGCTATATTTGATGTTAACTTCCTAATCTCTGATTAAGGAGTTCTGGATTTAACAGTGAAAAAATGTGTTCACCCAATTGTACGTGGATCAACTGACAATTTTGAGCACTTACTTGGGTAGGTTGACTTGGACAGTTTTAACCATATGACTTAAATATAATTATCTGTAAAAGTCCTATGATGCCTTTAAAAAGTAGCCTGCAGATTTGTAATGAAAATTGTATCTGCTGATGCCACCAATTGGCAAGAAACAAAGATATAGGAGCTAAAACTGAATTGTACGGCCTGCAAGCCAGATATTTTGAAGGCAATAGTCCTGTGCACCAATGCTTGTTAGCTCAAGTTTCCTTACCCTTTTATTTCGTTTTTAAATTCTCTCACAAGCAGGCTAAACTATAAAACAACACAGTCTTGGGAGTAGGGAGTTCAACGCTGAATGCCTCCTCTATCATAAAAAGACATACTATAGCGTCGTACCCAACCTTTTTTTACCCTTGAGCCACATTCAAATGTAAAAAGAGTTGAGGAGCAACACAAGCATGAAAGAATTCCCTGGGGATGCAGAATAATGTTGTGATTGGCTATTTGGTAGCCCCTATGTGGACTGGCAGCCTTCAGGAGGCTCTGTTTGGCAGTACTTCTGGTTTTTATAGAACCAAAACTTGCCTTTAAGCCTGAAATTCAAAAATAAGCACCTGATTTGAGGCCAATGAGAGCAACATCCAAGGTGTTGGTGAGCAATATGTTGTCTATGAGCCACTAGTTGGGGATAACTGTATATTAAAGGTTAGGCCCTATGCAATATGGACATGCTTGTAGTCCAGGGATCCCCAACCTTTGGAACCAGTGAGCAACATTCAGAAGTAAAAAGAGTTGGGGAGCAACACTAGCATGAAAAATGTTCTTGAGGTGCCAAATAAGTGTTGTGATTGGCCATTTAGTAGCCTCTATAAGGATTGTCAACCTACATTGAGACTCTGTTTGGTAGTGCACCTTGTTTTTATACAACTAAAACTTGTCTCCAAGCCTGGAATTCAAAAATAAGCACCTGCTTTGAGGCCACTGGGAGCAACATCCAAGGGGTTGGAGAGCAACATGTTGCTCACGAGCTACTGGTTGGGGATCACTGTTGTAGTCTATACAGTATCATGCTACAACCATGGTCATGTCTCTTTGCAGAAGTATAACTATAAGGAGTGGCATCCAACTTTTACCCTAGGCAACAATCTGTAAATTAATAAGATGAAACTTCTTTCTCATCTAATTGAATCTGGCTCATCATTTTGATCTTTTAACTTTTTGAGACTTTAATTTCCTAAGAGCATGCATCCACATTACACTTACTTGGCTTTGGTGTTTGGGGGTTATAACTATAGCTGTTACACTCCTAATCTGGTTATAGTTGCGCGTTAACAGAAAAACCAAATCAATACTAGTTAATTTCCCCTTAGATTCAAGACACATTGAGCTATTTTATTCACATGCCTACCTCTGTATAGTGCAGTGCGTGTAAATGCTCGGTTGCATGGCCAGGAATACCAATTTGGTTTAAAGCTATAGAGTAGTTATTGTTAAAGATATAATGAATGGAACAATGCTCAAAGACAAACAATATTTTTGCTTAAATTGGGAGTCAGAATTTGGGAGTGGCTAGCTTTCATTCGCACTCTATCGCCAGATGACTTTTCGCTCTGGCGAAAGGTTGTTACTCCGCAAATTCAGTAAAGTGTGGATTTTACTGAACATTACCTCTTTCGCCAGAGTTGCTTTCGCCACCTCAAACCAGACGCAGTTCTTAAAAGAAGCTAGATCTTCCTCAATCTTCTGTCACTTACATCATATCCTGTGTGCCGAAAATGCATTAAAGTTCCAAAAACGCTGGCGACTTTTCCTTTTTTGAAGCGGAATAGCCTGCAAAAGTCCTAGGTTTTTTTGAATGACTTGAACTTTTTTTTGGGTAACCGGTTTTCCCCAGACATTTCATAACATATGGAACATTCATTTTACAGTGGGCTCATGTGTAGGGCATTATATTAACTCTCTTGTCTTTATTAAAGTTCCCTGGAGTTGTTTAAGAAAAAGTGGTAACCTCATGCAGTTGCACCAACATTTATAATAAAGACGTTTATACAACTTTAAATCACCCGCCGTATGCAAATTGACCTAAGCGCAAGATCACTAGCGCATCTTTGCTATGAAATGCTCGCACTGCCGAAGTGACATTAGTGAAAAGTCACCATCGTTCCACGCCCAGGGCGCAATTTCGCATATTAGTGACTTAGGGGCCGATTCACTAACTTCGAGTGAAGGATTCGAAGTAAAAAAAAACTTCGAATTTCGAAGTGTTTTTGGGCTACTTCGACCTTCGACTACGACTATGACTTCGAATCTAAGGATTCGAACTAAAAATCGTTCGACTATTCGACCATTCGATAGTCGAAGTACTGTCTCTTTAAGAAAAAACTTCAACCCCCTAGTTCGCCATCTAAAAGCTATCAAACTCAATGTTAGCCTATGGGGAAGGTCCCCATAGGCTTTCCTAAGTTTTTTTTGATTGAAGGATATTCCTTAGATCGTACGATCGAACTATTTGCGCTAAAATCCTTCGACTTCGATATACGAAGGATTTTAATTCCCAGTCGAATATCGAGGTTTAATTAACCCTCGATAATCGACCCTTGGTAAATCGGCCCCTTAGCGTAATGGTAGTGAATTTGCACCTAGCAAAGTGGTACGATTTGTGCAAAGCGGTGGTAGGCGACAAGTCGCCCTTTAGTGAATCTGCCCCTTAGGCTGAGATGGTTCACCATGTCCCATAATGCCACTTCATTCAAAAAGATCACTACTATATCTCTCCTTTTTTCCTATTAATCGCGTGATATGTTTAGCTGGAGTGCACCATCTGTGTTTTAATAATAGTCTTGTATTTTAATCCATTTCTAGTAGACAAAAAGCAAAGAGGAAATTGCAAGGAGAAGGTTTAATGTTTCTCTAAGCTCTACTTCCAATGACTTTCTATTCACAAGGGGGCCCATTTACTAACAATTAAATTTAATTTTTTTTTCATGAATCTCTAAAAAAAATCATGGTTTTCCTATTTTATTTTTTTTTAATAAAAGCTCTAAAAATTCGAGATTTATTAAGTGTAAAAAACACAAAAACCACTAATACAAAACTTTGCCAGGTTTAAGCACTATAGAGCTCTACATCTAATTACTTTCTATTCACAAGGGGGGCCATTTACTAACAATTGAATTTCAATTTTTTTCATGTATCTCTAAAAATTTGTGTTTTTCCTATTTTTTTTTAAAATAAATAAAAACGCTAAAAATTTGAGATTTAAGTGTTAAAACCACGAAAACACCGAAATTGAAATTTTTGATCTTTTGGTCTCTGAGGAAGTGCGTAGCCACGAAACGCGTCAGACCTCAGACGCTAGATGGTCAATCAGATATGAAAATAAAGATATACCTTTTAACCATAACCTTGAGAGTGGGCGATACTTCCAAGGTGCCGGTGTGCGCTGCCACAAATTTTGGTGTGCTGTGAAATGTCTCCTTAGCGACGGACTCAGGGGGGCAGCACCCGGGTCACAACGTGGATGGGGTAAGACTCGAAGTATACTATTTCTTTAAGTGATTTATGGTGGATTAGGGGGAGCCCGATAGGACGTGGATAATTGTGGAACTTCTGTGCAGGGTCCGGGGCAATAAGCACCTGGGCCACTAGCCTTAAACGGTGAGCAGCGTCAAGGGTGTTTGGAAATTCCTCGTGTGGGTTAGATTCCCCATGCTATGAAATTAAATTAACTGCGCAGTCTTTATAGAAATCCTGAATTGGAAACTGTGGGTGTCTGATTAAAACCACAAAAACCACTAATACAAAATGTTGCCAGGTAAAAGTTGAGAAGGTCTTATAGAAGTCGCGTTGATCCAATTGGACTGTTTAAAATCAATTCCAATTGTCCAAAAACCTTGATTTTTTTTAGAGGTTTTCGATGTATGTGTATTTTTTAGCGCATCATTTAGCATCATTTTCTGTTTATTTGGATTTTTTAATAAATGTTATGACATTCGTAGTTTTAGAATTTGTGAGTTTAGTTGTGGTTTCAAAAACCGCTAAAACCACTAAAATACGACCTTTGAATAATAAGCCTCCAAATCTTAAGCCATTTTATATTTCAAGGTTGAAGCCCAGATTCTTGCTATAAACCAGTCAATGTCTGGCCAAGCTGTATGATCCTGTGTGAGTCCCCAAATAAGATCATTTTGGTAGATCAACTTCTAGTATGATTGGTCAAAGCAACAGCTACAAAAAGGACAAAACAAAGACCTGCTTTGGGACATGCATGGCCATTGGCCATTGATACCCGAAAAGCCTATACTTTTGTTCTGTATCTACCTGAGGCATCAGAGCATAGTGTATTTAGTCAGATGTCCTCAAACTCAGCACCTGCTATGAACTGGTTCTGTTTTGTCTCTTGTGTAAATCTGTTAATGATCTCCATGCATGTAAGTACTCATTGGCTGGTTTAGCTCTTCTGCTTCAGTCCTGCAGGAACTATTTTGAGGACTATGAGCAACAAAAGTCTAGGTAAAGTATACATGTTGTTTGCCACTAGGATTTGTAATAGAACAGACTGGTGCCTCCATCATAAAAAATGACTAGACAGCTCTTGTTCCTGTTTGACAGGAATGAAGTATCAAGAATCAGATCATTCAATCTTTGGAAGAAATGGTGACATATAAGTGCAATAGCAGTTTTTACATTGCCGAAATTCTACATATCAATCACTCTTTACAAATAACGGATGTAAATCCGACTCCTTATTACAATTTCAACCATTGTACAGTTATATAAGCAAACCATAACCCTACCTTCAGATGGAGCTGAAAACATCGAAAGAATATTTAATCAAGAATGATTTTGTTACATAAAAGTCTTTAAACTCGAACTCACCAATCAAGTCTTGCTAGTGATTCTTGGGTCTATTAAAATGTTGGGAATACATTTGGAATATATATATATATATTGTATGAGATTAGAAATAAAGTAAAATCATTTCTTTAACTTTTATCATAAAGCAGAAATTAAATTAAGATAGATCCTTACCCTCTAAATACCTTGACCAATCAACAATGGACTAGTGTATGTGCCTCCCGAAATCTGGTTTAACAGAATGTTTATTTGGCAACTGTAAATTTCTTTTAACTAGGTTTCCATTTGTAGATGTGCTAGGCATGTCTGATATAATATGGCCTCTGCCTGACCCACTTCTAAAGCCCTTTTCCAAATAATTGTCTTCTTCACATGGATGGAACGATTTGGAGACTCCAAAAATGCCCAGAATCCCCACATTCTCAAACGTGTCACTTTTGCTTTATCACTTTTTTTATTTTCGCTGTGATAAAAAAGAAAACTAAGATATAATTATAAGATATAAGATATAATTCATCTTTATTGGAAGCAAAACCAGCCTATTGGGTTTATTTAGGGGCACATTTACTTAGCTTGAGTGAAGGAATAGAATAAAAAATACTTCGAATTTAGAAAGGTTTTTTTGGCTACTTCAACCATCGAATTGGCTACTTTGACTACAACTTCGACTTTGAATGATCGTTCGACTATTCGACCATTTGATAGTCGAAGTACTGTCTCTTTAAAAAAAACTTCGACCACCTACTTCGTCACCTAAAACCTACCGAATATCAATGTTAACCTATGGGGAAGGTCCCCAAATTTCTGATCAAAGGAAAAATCGTTCGATCGATGGATTAAAATCCATCGAACAATTTTTCCTACGAACAAAATAGCGGTAAATCCTTCGACTCCGATATTCGAAGTCGAAGGATTTTACTTCGACGGTCGAATATCGAGGGTTAATTAGCCCTCGATATTCGACCTTAAGTAAATGTGCCCCTTAATGTTTACATGATTTTCTAGTAGAGTTAAGGTATGAAAATCCAAATTACAGAAAGATTTGTTATCTGGGAAACTCCAGTTGAGCATTCTGGATAACAGGTCTCATACCTATAATACAAAGTCGCAGTGAGAAAACCTGCTGTTCAGCTGAAGTTAAATATGTTGAATGTCCAGAATCATTGAAGTTCCATAATGCCAAAGTTTAATTAGAAATGAATTATACATATTTTTATAATTTTTTTTATAATTTGGCAACTGCCAATTTACAAGATCAACATGGATGTACAAACAAGTAAGAAAAGTACAAAAAGATAAAATATTGCTCTTTTCGATATTACACGGTCCCCGAACTAGAGATAAAAACATTAATATGTTTGAATATTTTCCATAAATTGCAAGATTTCATTAAACTTTGCTACTTTTTTAACTGCAATTCCAAGATACACCTGGATCAAGTCCTGCCACATTTGAGTCCACAATCATCAGGATGATGTTAAACTCGTTCACATGAGAATTGCATCCCAACCTTATGCTTGAAAATTTCAGTTCAAATTTGAAATGGGACAGATTAAATACTGAAAAAATAAAATAGCTTGAATTCTAAAAATACACCTTACTTTGAAACTCATGAGCTTTTAACTTTTTTTTTAAATTTCTTTATTGATAAATTACAAAAAATACATGATCTTGTATTAGAATAAAGAGGCCCCTTTGTTTTAATTCAAAATGCAAACCAAAATTAAGATAATTTGCATATTTATCACAAAACATAATCAAACTGTGAACTGAAATATATAGGGATGCACCGAATCCACTATTTTGGATTCGGCCGAATCCACGAATCCTTGTGAAAGATTCGGGCAAATACCGAACCAAATCTGAACCCTAATTTGCATATGCAAATTCGGGGTGGGAAGGGGAAAGCATTTTTTACTTCCTTGTTTTCTGACAAAAAGTCACGTGATTTCCCTCTCTGCCCCTAATTTGCATATGCAAATTAGGATTCGGATTCGGTTCGGCCAGGCAGAAGGATTCGGCTGAATACTTCTGAAAATACCGAATCTTGGCCGAATCCTGGATTCGGTGCATCCCTAGAAATATACCATAAAATATGCAAATATACACTAATCCCAAATTAAAGAATGTACAAATCATGTTTCCCTTACCCTTTCAATATATATAATTATTTTAGTTTTCTTAATTTTTTTCTTTTTCTTTATTTTTTATTGTTTTAAATCTTGCAGAAAAAAAAAGCACATAAAAAACATGGCAGCAAGAAAATAAACATATAGGGACAGAAGTGGCCGTTGCTAGCGAAAATTCGCCAGAAATACCATCCGCAGGGACATCGTCAATTTAATAACAGGTGTAGAGGACACACATATTTTAAAGCGGGATTGTCTTTAAGGGGCTGATTTATCAAGGGTCGAATCACGAAGTGTAAAATACTTCGAAATTCGACCATCGAATTAAAATACCTCAAATTCGAATATCGAAGTATTTTTCACCAAATTTGGCCATTGAACAATCAAAGTAAAATCATTACGAACGATTTTAGCGTACGATCAAACGATTTTACTTCGATGTGTAAAGACTTGGTTGTATGGTTGTAGAAGGTCCCCATAGGCTAACATAGCACTTCGGCGAAGTATTGAAGTCGAAGTTTTTTTTAAAGAGACAGTACTTCGATTATCGAATGGTCGAATATTCGAATGATTTTTACTTCGAATCAAAGTCGAAGTAAATTCAAAGTCGTAGTATCCTATTCGATGGTCGACGTATCCAAAAAATTACTTCAAATTTAGATTTTTTTTACTTCGAAAATTCCCTTGAATTCATTTCGACCCTTGATAAATCTGCCCCCAAAAGTTGTAACTATTAAAAATTTTTGTTTTAACAGTTTTTTTTTATCATTTGAGGGGCCTGCCACATTTGTTTAAGGGTGGACTCATGTCTAGGGCATTAGATTATCACTTTTGTCTTGGACATTTTAATAATAAGTGGCCACTTCAAGCATTTGCACCAACATCTCTAATAAAGACATATATACGACCTATATGAACCCATCCTATTCAAATTGACCCAAGCGAAGTTTTGCTCGACAGAAACGACAAATGTTCTGTATCTTGCTGTATGAAGTAGATGGTTTTCCAATGATCGCTAAGCAGGCTTTTAGCAAAAATTAGTGAACAATCCAATTAAGCTAAAACATAATTGTACCTCCAGCCACCCGTGCAGTGATTTCTATTAGAAAATTCCCTTACAAAAGATTTCACATCAGAACTATAGTGGCGGTAAAGGCAAGAATTAATCTTTTGCTCTTCCTTTAGCTCCGAGCAGAATAAAACATTAGCATGGAAATCAATGCTAATATCATAGTCACGATATTGGATGTACAGCACTTTGCTAGTGTCGTTTAGACTTCTCTTACTGCTTAAAATCACATATTATTATTATCCTTCTACATCAGATAATGTTTAAATATGCAAATCTGTCCTTGCCCAACCTACCACAGCACACAACATTCAGACCAGTTTAATTTTGGAGCCAGTTATCCTACCATTGTGTCTTCAGACGGTGGGAGGAAACCAGACCACCTGGAGGAAACCAACACAAACTCCATGCAGATAGTAACCAATAAAAAAACATATCCAAGATGCCAGCGCCACAAACCAGCAATTCCAATCGTTGAGCCACAGCTGCCTCGTATTTACCGTTTCTTGGAATTTGGTTGATCAAAGTTTGGTGGCAGCTACAAATACTGGGTTTCGTCATAATATCGGTTTGAATAACGGCTCTGATATTTGAGTTCCAAAACAACCATAACGTGATTTTCCATTGTGCTGGATGTTCCAATTGTGGAGCTATATCTATAATGTGCTGACTACCTATAGAGTGTGCACAACACAGCTTGAATCCTGAATTAGAGTGTCTTAAAGAGATACTATAGGAAGCTGTAACCACCATGTTCCTTATGATGGATCATCAAATGCATAAGGAAGCTGCCATGGTCCTTATGGAGGGTCTCCAGATTCCATTTAATGCAATTAAAATTCTGCCTACAATAAATAAAATGAGACCACTGTTTGGGTTGTAAAAATCTGTGTTCCCCAAGAAACCATGAATATACTGCATATAGTTATACTCACAAGCATATATAGTACCTGTATATATGTATAGTTATACTCACAAGCAACGACAAGGTGCAGACAGGAGTCATACAGAATAAAAAAATATGAAGAAGTGGCAAAGCACATATTGATTAAACATGTGTTAGCTGAGTTAGCTCCAATATGATGCCACGGTAATGTTGGTACACAGTCTATTTGTTGGGTGACAGTTACCCTAGTGTTTAAATATATATCTGTAACCCTTATATGAGCTAATGGGGTCTATACTGAAGGCCAGCTAGGGTGGCATTTGGGGTCAGTGCTTAATTGTGCCCTGGGTACCCCTGGAACTATAGCAGGGTGACTGTTACCCCAATGTTTCTATATATCTGTAACCTTGATATGAGCTAAGGGGGCCCAGCCTGAAGGCCAGTTAGGGTGAGATTTGGGGTGAGTGTTTATTTGTACCCTGGGTACCCCTGGAACTATAGCAGGGTGACTGTTACCCCAATGTTTCTATATATCTGTAACCTTGTTATGAGCTAAGTGGGCCCAGCCTGAAGGCCAGTTAGGGTGAGATTTGGGGTGAGTGTTTATTTGTGCCCTGGGTACCCCTGGAACTATAGCAGGGTGACTGTTACCCCAATGTTTCTATATATCTGTAACTTTGTTATGAGCTAAGGGGGCCCAGCCTGAAGGCCAGTTAGGGTGAGATTTGGGGTGAGTGTTTATTTGTGCCCTGGGTACCCCTGGAACTATAGCAGGGTGACTGTTACCCCAATGTTTCTATTTATCTGTAACCTTGTTATGAACTAAGGGGGCCCAGCCTGAAGGCCAGTTAGGGTGAGATTTGGGTGAGTGTTTATTTGTACCCTGGGTACCCCTGGAACTATAGCAGGGTGACTGTTACCCCAATGTTTCTATATATCTGTAAATTTGTTATGAGCTAAGGGGGCCCATCCTGAAGGCCAGTTAGGGGGAGATTTGTGGTGAGTGTTTATTTGTGCCCTGGGTAACCCTGGAACTATAGCAAGTTGTTACAGCAATATTTCTATCTGTAACTTTGTTATGATGGGAGATAAGCCTTGACCCAATGTTCAACCACAAAGGAGAAGCTTAAACCCAGATAATCTTATAATAACTTGTTTAACATCAGAATCTCTTGATTTTCCGCTGTCACAATTTACATTCAAGAAAGAGAGATTAATTTAATCACTGGATTTGACTGTAAAACACATGCTGTACATTACTTAATTTATTTCCAGTCTTAGATAACTTTTTTTTTCCTGCATCTAAACTAGGATATAAAAACGAAATTCCATTATGTATAGAAAATGAATTAGCATCATGACAGAGTAATTATCAGTTCATCAACAGGTAGTTTTACAGTTAATGACCCGGGCAAAGAAAGTTTAATTAAACACCTTCTCCCTTGGGAAATGAGGAGGTATCTTAGTTCCTTCATTTACATTTTCTCCATTAAAACCCTACAGACCATTAACTCATTAATAATGGCAGAGCACTAATCCTCTGGATAGGGTTGAGTTGACCTGCTATTTCCAAGCTAAAATAAATGTACTTTACTTGCAAAGACAAAATACGGGTAAGTCATTTTCAAGTTGATACTGTCAACGAAGACACAAGTTATAGAGAAAATACATTGTAAGACCTTAAAAAAAAAAATCAATATGTCATTCTGTGCAAAAAAAACGAAAACCCACGTTAGCAAGCAGAGCGTGTCTCTTGAAAAATTGCAGGATCATTCTGTCATACGGCTCTAATCAGAAGAACTCTCCTGAAGAACTATTAGGTGCCTTGAGGTGGAATTAAGTAGAGTGCAAAGTCATGGCTAATACCGTTGGGATAGGTTTTTTTCCTTTTTTATTATGTGTGTTTGGCTATTCCCACCCTATATGTTGTAAGGAACATGCATCAAGTAGTGGATCAACTCTGGTTGATGGTGAGGCCCATTGCACCAATCAACCAAGGATTGCATTTATTCAACACTAGAGGTCCTCTGGTGTAGGGATGTCGCGGACTGTTCGCCCGCGAACTAGTTCGCGCGAACATCGGGTGTTCGCGTCCGCCGAATGTTCGCGAACGTCGCGCGACGTTCGCCAATTTGGGTTCGCCATAGATGGCGCTTATTTTTGACCTCTCACCCCAGACCAGCAGATACATGGCAGCCAATCAGGAAGCTCTCCCTCCTGGACCACCCCCACACCCCCTGGACCACTCCCCTTCCATATATAAACTGAAGCCCTGCAGCGTTTTTTCATTCTGCCTGTGTGTGCTTGGAAGAGCTAGTGTAGGGAGAGAGCTGTTAGTGATTTGAGGGACAGTTGATAGTAACTTTGCTGGCTAGTAATCTACTTGATACTGCTCTGTATTGTAGGGACAGAACTCTGCAGGGATTTGAGGGACATTTTAGGTTAGGTAGCTTTGCTGGCTTTGCTGGCACTTCTACTGCAGTGCTCTGTATGTAGCTGCTGTGGGCAGCTGTCCTGCTGCTGATCTCTCATCTGCTGCCTGTAACCCAATAGTCCTTGTAAGGACTGCTTTTATTTTCTTTTTTGTTTTTTTACTTTGCTAGTTGCTACTATAAGAGCCCAGTGCTATTAGTATAGCTGTGTTGGGGTGGGGAGTGGGACTGGTGTGCTGCTCCTAGTAGTTCAGCACCAACCAGAGTAATTTTTTTTTTTAATATATATATATATATATATATATATATATATATATTTTTATTTTACTTATCTCACTGTTCTTTAACGTGTCCAGTGCTGTTTGCTGTTCTTCATAGTAGTGCACCAATAGTAGTGCACTTGCAGGCATTATTTGCCCAGTGTGTTCTTCAAACAACGGCCACCTAGCTGTGTGAGCTTGTTCACATTCTGTCTTAATATCAATAATAATAACGTCTCCAGAAACACCACCTGAGTGACGTTTTTCAAGCAGCAATAATATATTCCGTATCCACTGCTGTAGTGTATACATTGACCTTGCAGGCATTGTTTCAATTTGTTTGCCCAGTGTGTTCTTCATTTTTCAAACAACGGCCACCTAGCTGTGTGAGCTTGTTCACATTCTGTCTTAATATCAATAATAATACCGTCTCCAGAAACACCACCTGAGTGACGTTTTTCAAGCAGCAATAATATATTCCGTATCCACTGCTGTAGTGTATACGTTGACCTTGCAGGCATTGCTTGCCCAGTGTGTTCTTCATTTTTCAAACAACGGCCACCTAGCTGTGTGAGCTTGTTCACATTCTGTCTAAATATCAATAATAATACCGTCTCCAGAAACACCACCTGAGTTGTTGTTGTTGTTTTAAAAAAAATGCCAGGCAAAGGCAGGCCGCCACGCAGAGGCACTAGGGGCCGTGCTGCTATGCTATCCTGTGGCCCTAGGAAATTGCCCAGTTTTACAAAGGCAATTACCCTGAACTCCCAAAATGCTGAAGAGGTAGTTGACTGGCTTACACAGCACACCCCATCCTCTACCGTTTCTAACTTTGCCACAACATCCTCATCCTCCTCTGCTATGGGCACCCCACGTAACACTTCCTCCACCACCGGCGCCCCTTCTTCACTGGAGTCAGAGGAGTTATTTACACATGAGTTTTTTGAACTGAGTGATGCGCAACCATTATTGGCAGAAGAAGATGAAGGAGATGAGGACGTTACACCAGATATAATTCTGGCAGACAACACAACAGAGATGGACATAATGAGTGATGAGGAGGTCCCCGCTGCTGCTTCCTTCTGTGAGCTGTTAGAAGAAATTGATGCATCTGAGGAGAATGATGATGAGGAGATTGATGTTTTGTGGGTGCCCAGTAGAAGAGAGCAAGAGGAGGATAGTTCAGATGGAGAGACGGAGAGTCAGAGAGGCAGGAGGAGAATAAGACTTAGAAGAAGCAGGGAGGACAGCTCGCAGGGAACAGTAGGGCAACAACATGTATCGCCACCTGTGGTCAGCCGGCCAACGCACCCGCCATTGCCGCCAACTTCTACTGTTACCGCCAGATTGCCAGCTTCAAATAGGTCAGCAGTGTGGGATTTTTTTAATGTGTGTGCCTCTGACAAAAGCGTTTTAATTTGCAATGAGTGCAGTCAGAAACTGAGTCTTGGGAAGCCCAACACCCACATAGGTACAACTTCTATGCAAAGGCACATGAACGGCAAGCACAAAGCACTATGGGAGCAACACCTCAAAGGCAGCAGACAAACTAAAAGCCACCCTCCTTCTGATCCAGCATCTTACTGCTCTACCTCTGCTGTCCTTGACCCGTCTGAACCACCCTCCACTCCGCCTTCTACCTTGACCACCAGTTCCCAGTCATCTGCCCCCAGCCAAGTTTCTGTGAGGGCCATGTTTGAGCGTAAGAAGCTAATGTCTGCGAGTCACCCCCTTACCCGGCGTCTGACAGCTGGCTTGTCTGCACTCTTAGCACGCCAGCTTTTACCATACCAGCTGGTGGACTCTGAGGCCTTCCGCAAATTTGTAGCAATTGGGACACCGCAGTGGAAGGTACCCAGCCGCAATTTTTTCTCCAAGAAGGGAATACCACACCTGTACCACCATGTGCAGAGCCAAGTCACCGCATCTCTGTCACTTAGTGTTGGGGCAAAGGTCCATATGACTACTGACGCATGGTCCTCCAAGCATGGTCAGGGCAGGTATGTCACCTACACTGCCCACTGGGTGAACTTGCTTATGGCTGGGAAGCAGGGAATGCGTGGCTCAACAACAACAGTGGAGTTGGTGTCACCGCCACGGATTGCACGCGGTTCTGCCACCACCTCTACTCCTCCTTCGCTCTCTACCTCGTCTTCTTCCTCTGCTTCCTCCTCCTCTGCTGCTGGGTCCTCCTCCTACACACCTGTGTACCCCCAGCCCCCCCTAGGCTATTCGACTTGCCAGGTACGCCGTTGTCATGCTGTCTTGGGGATGACGTGCCTGGAAAGCAGAAACCATACCGGATCTGTACATCCTGACCCCACACCAACTGAAGATCGGAAAAGTGGTGTGTGACAACGGAAGCAATCTGTTGGCAGCACTGAGACTGGGCAATTTAACACATGTGCCCTGCATGGCACATGTTCTGAATTTAATAGTCCAACGTTTTATCTCGAAGTACCCAGGATTCCAGGACGTTCTCAGGCAGTCCAGGAAGGTGTCGGCCCATTTCAGACGTTCCTACACAGCCATGGCACGCCTTGCTGACATTCAGCAGCGGTACAACATGCCAGTCAGGCGTTTAATTTGCAACAGCCAGACTCGCTGGAATTCAACGCTCCTCATGTTGGAACGTCTGCTGCAACAACAAAGAGCCGTCAATGAATACCTGTTTGAACTGGGTGGTAGGACTGGATCTGCAGAGCTGGGGAATTTTTTCCCACGTTACTGGGTGCTTATGCGCGATGCCTGCAGGCTCATGCGCCCTTTTGAAGAGGTTACAAACATGGTCAGTCGCACCGAAGGCACCATCAGCGACCTAATACCCTTTGCTTTCTTCCTGGAGCGTGCCGTGCGACGAGTGACAGATGAGGCTGTAGACCAGCGTGACGAGGAGCAGGAAGCGCACGATTTCTGGTCGGAATCACCAGAACGAGCCCAGGCACCTGCCGCAACGCAGGGAGAGGTGTCAGAAGTGGAGTCAGAGGAGGAAGGTGGCTTTGTGGAGGAGGAGGACCAACAGGAGCAGGCTTCCCAGGGGGCTTGTGGTGACCGTTTGGGGACCCCTGGTCTTGTACGTGGCTGGGGGGAGGAGACCGTGGATGATGTAGTCCTTGATAACGAGGAAGCAGAGATGGATACCTCTGCATCCAACCTTGTGAGAATGGGGTCTTTCATGCTGTCATGCCTGTTGAAGGACCCCCGTATCAAGAGGCTTAAGGAGAAGGACCTGTACTGGGTCGCAACGCTACTAGACCCTCGGTACAAGCATAAAGTGGCAGAAATGTTACCAACGTACCACAAGTCCGAAAGGATGCTGCATTTACAAACCAGCCTGCAAAACATGTTGTACAATGCTTTTAAGGGTGATGTCACTTCAGGAACTCATCAACATTCCAGGGGCAGAGGTGCCAGTAATCCTGCCACGAGCGCACCTGCAAGGACAAAGCACTTTGGCCACTCTGTAACGTCAGACATGCAAATGTTTTTCAGTCCAAGGCAGCGCCAGAACCCTTCGGGATCCACCCTCAAAGAACGCCTCAACCGGCAGGTAGCGGACTACCTGGCATTAACTGCAGATATCGACACTCTGAGGAGCGATGAACCCCTGGACTACTGGGTGCGCAGGCTTGATCTGTGGCCAGAGCTGTCACAATTTGCCATGAACCTCTTGTCTTGCCCCGCCTCAAGTGTCCTCTCAGAAAGGACCTTCAGTGCAGCAGGAGGGATTGTAACTGAGAAGAGAACTCGCCTAGGTCACAAAAGTGTGGATTACCTGACCTTTATTAAAATGAACGAGGCGTGGATCTCGGAGGGTTACTGCACGCCGGAAGACTTGTTCTGACTCCCCATGCAGCTGTCCTTCTCTGCACGCCGCATGACTCCACACACAGCTGTCCTTTAGCGTCCTCCTCCCTCCGCCACCGTTACAAACTAGGGTGCAAACCCTACTGGTTTGGTTTCATTTGAATCAAAACTTTTTGGACAGGTAAATCCTGAGTTTTTCTGGCCTCTGTGCTTCAGTGGCTGCGACAAAAAAATGACTATTTTTAGCATTTATATGGCATATTTTTTCTGGCCTCTGTGCTTCAGTGGCTGCGACAAAAAAAATGACTATTTTTAGCATTTATATGGCATATTTTTTCTGGCCTCTGTGCTTCAGTGGCTGCGACAAAAAAAATGACTATTTTTTGCATTTATATGGCATATTTTTTCTGGCCTTTGTGCTTCAGTGGCTGCGACAAAAAAAATGACTATTTTTAGCATTTATATGGCATATTTTTTCTGGCCTCTGTGCTTCAGTGTGTCAGGGAACCGGGAGTTCCCTCTGGGGAGTTGTCCGGATATAGGAGGAAGCCCCTCAGGAGGGATCAGGATCGTGGTATCCAGGGATTCAGCAGAAGGGGTAATCAAGTTCAGGCAACAGGTCAAAAGGCAGGCAGAATATAAACAGAGTCCAAAGTCCAGGCAGGGGGTCAACAACAAGAGATCAATCAATAGAATACTCAGGGAAAACAGCAACAGGGAACCCAGGAATCAAATCAGGAACAAGATCCTATTTTCGGGCGCCATCTTGGCGTCTCGGGCGTCCTTTTAAAGGGGTTTTTTGGCGCCCTTGCGTCGGCGTCAGCACGTCTGCGACCGACGCGCTGCGCCTGCGTCCGTCGCACCATTGTGACGTCTTCGCGCCTGCGCACTTGCGCGCAGGCGTCTCTGCGCCGGCGCCGCTACCCACGTGGCGGCCATGGGCGCCGCCATTTTGGGAGCGGCGTCGGAGGAAGTAGTTGCGCCGCCCGGAGCTCCTGGTCCTGCTCCGGGCGGCGATCGTGACAGTACCCCCCCCTCACGGGGGGCCTCAGGACCACCGAGACAAGGCTTCTGGGGAAACTTGGCGTGAAAATCCCTCACCAGACGAGGAGCGTGAACATCACGATGTCCTTCCCAGGAGCATTCTTCAGGACCGAAGCCCCTCCACTGAATGAGGTACTGAAGGGACCCTCTGGAGATCCTGGAGTCTAGGATTTTCTCCACCTCGTACTCGAGTTGACCCTCCACAGAGATGGCAGGAGGAGGAGATTGACCACCAGAGAACCGGTTGGTGATAGCGGGTTTCACCAGAGACACGTGGAACACGTTGGGGATTCTCATCTCTGGTGGAAGCTGAAGTCTGACAGCCACAGGGTTGATTATCTCCAAGATGGGAAATGGACCCACGAATTTTGGACCCAACTTGGGAGATGGGATCTTCAACCGGATATTCCTGGAAGAGAGCCAGACATTATCACCCACCTTGTAGGGAGGAGAGGATCTTCGACGACGATCCGCGAAAGTCTTATGAACAAGAGCGCTCTTCTCTAGGTTCAACTTGGTAGCAGCCCAAATAGCAGACATATGGGCTGCGGAATCGTCAGCAGCCGGGACGTCAGAAAGTACAAAGTCTTGGGGAAAAGCTTGAGGATGCTGCCCATACACCGACATGAACGGAGACCTTCCTGTAGAGGAATGACAAGCATTATTATGAGCGAATTCCGCCCATGGGAGGAGATCAGACCAGTCATCCTGGCAGAGGGATACGTGGTTCCTCAGGAACTGTTCCAGGGCTTGGTTGACACGTTCAGCTGCCCCATTCGTCTGCGGATGGTATGCAGATGAAAACTGAAGAACAATTCCCAGGTCTTTGCATAGGGAACGCCAGAATTTGGCAGTAAACTGGGTGCCTCTATCGGAGACGATTTCCACCGGGAACCCATGCAGGCGGAAGATGTACTGGATAAATAGCTGGGACAACTCCACCGCAGAGGGCAACTTCTTCAGAGGGATGAAATGGGCCATTTTGGAGAATCGATCAATGACAACCCAGATCACAGTGTTCCCACAAGAGGGAGGAAGTTCGACAATGAAGTCCATGGACAGGTGGGTCCAGGGACGGGAAGGAACCGGCAATGGCTGTAGTAACCCACTGGGGCGGGAATGGCTTGAATTAGATGTGGCACAAACATTACAAGCAGCAACAAAGTCCTTCACATCTTTGCGGATATCAGGCCACCAGACCAGGCGTCGTAATAGTTCAAGAGTCTTAGCTGGACCAGGGTGTCCGGCTTGCCTGGAGCAATGGGTCTGTTGCAGAATAGGCAGACACAGCTCAGGAGGAACAAATGCCATTCCAATGGGAGTATCTGAAGGAGCAGAAGACTGACCAGCCAGGATTTGGTCAGCAAACTGTGGATACAGGGAGGCAATAATCTTGACTGGAGGGATGATTGGCTCTTGTCCCTCAGGAGAGCGGTCCACCGGAGTGAAGCTACGAGACAAGGCATCGGCCTTCTGATTCTTGGAACCTGGGCGATAAGTCAAGATAAAATTAAACCGAGAGAAGAAGAGAGCCCACCTTGCTTGTCTGGGGTTTAGCCTCTTGAGGGACTGGATAAACTCGAGATTCTTATGATCGGTGAAAATCTGAACAGGAATCAGAGAACCCTCCAGGAGGTGACGCCACTCTTCAAGGGCAAGTTTAACAGCCAAGAGTTCTCGGTTCCCGACATCGTAGTTCTGCTCTGCGGACGAGAACTTCTTGGAGAAATAAGCACAGGGATGCAACTTCCCATCAGCGGGATGTCTCTGAGACAGGATGGCTCCGGCTCCGACTTCAGAAGCATCTACTTCGATGCAGAAGGGTAGTTCAGGATTGGGGTGTCGGAGGACAGAAGCGGACGTGAAGGCCTCTTTCAAAGACTGAAAAGCTTCAATGGCAGATGGGGGCCACAAGCTGGGTTTACCCCCTTTCCGGATGAGGGCCAGGATAGGTGCAATGCGGGAAGAGAACCCCCGGATGAACTGCCGATAGTAGTTAGCAAATCCGATAAATCTCTGGATTGCCTTGGTACTCAACGGGATAGGCCACTCCTGGATGGCAGACACTTTCACGGGATCCATCTCAAAACCTTCAGGAGAGATAATGTATCCTAGGAAGGGGATCTTAGACACCTCGAAGACGCACTTCTCCAACTTGGCGAAGAGAGAGTTCTTCCTCAGACGAGAGAGTACCTCCTTCACCTGGGAGCGATGGCTTTCTAGGTCTTTAGAGAAGATCAGGATGTCGTCCAGGTATACGACTACGAACCTTCCTAGGAGATCCCGGAATACATCGTTAACAAACTCCTGGAAGACGGCAGGGGCATTGCAAAGGCCGAAGGGCATAATGAGATATTCATAGTGCCCGTCACGAGTGTTGAATGCCGTCTTCCATTCATCACCCTCACGGATGCGAATGAGATTGTACGCCCCTCGGAGATCCAACTTAGAGAATATCTTCGCCCCCTTCAGCTGGTCGAAGAGCTCTACGATCAAGGGCAGAGGGTACCTGTTTTTGACAGTGATTTTATTCAGGCCCCGGTAGTCTATGCATGTCCGAAGGCCTCCGTCCTTCTTCTCCACAAAGAAGAACCCAGCCCCTGCAGGAGAGGTAGAAGGGCGGATAAACCCCCGCTGGAGATTTTCTTGGATATATTCCTTCATTGCGGAAGTCTCAGCAGGAGAAAGAGGGTAAGTGCGGCCTCTGGGGGGCATGGCTCCTGGCAGGAGTTCGACAGGACAGTCATAAGAGCGATGTGGAGGAAGGAATTCCGCAGACTTCTTACAGAACACATCGGAGAATTCCTTATAACAGGAGGGCAGAGACTTTAACTCGGTTGAGGAGATAGTTACCTTCTTGAGGGGTTTATCAGGAAGGCAATGCTGTAGGCAGAATGGGCTCCAACGAGAAACCTGCCCTGTGGACCAGTCTATGGTGGGATTGTGCAGGCGCAGCCAGGGGAGACCCAAAACAACAGGAACATCGGGACAAGAGATGATAAGAAACGAAAGTCTCTCTTTATGCAGGGTCCCAACCTGCACAAGTAGTTCGCCAGTGGTCATCGTGAGTACAGACTCCAGGGGTTTATCATCTATGGCGAAAATCCTCATGGGAGAAGGCAAAGGAAATAGGGGGATTCCCATGTACTTAGCAAAGAGAGCGTCCATGAAGTTACCCCCGGCTCCGGAATCGAGGAAAGCATTCCCGAAGATGGTCTTATCAGTCAGACGAATCTGGAAGGGAAGGAGAAACCTGTGTGAGTTTCCTTGGGTCTTCCCCTGAGACCAATCTCGAGACTTTTGAGTCGTGCCCCCTACATGAGTTACCATAGACATACCTCGGGGTACAAAACTCTTAGCCTTTGCAGGACAGGCATTAGCGAAGTGGGAATGTCCGCCACAATACATACACAGGCCTGACGTCCGTCTGCGGAGTCTCTCTTGTTCAGTGAGGCGAGTTCTTCCCACTTGCATGGGTTCCTCCTGGAGAGAAATGGATGCTTGGGCAGGCGGGGTGACAGGAGCCTGCAGGAGAGGCCTCTGGAAGCGGGGTGCCAACGTGGGTTGAAACTTCCTGACACGATCTCTCAGGGTTTGATGCTCTCTCAGAAGAGTGTCCACCTTAACAGCCAAGGCGATAAGGTCCTCAACTTGCGTGGGTAATTCCCGGGAGACCAGGTCATCTTTGATGCGGAGGGAGAGACCATTATAAAATGCAGTATGGTATGCGTCGTTGTTCCAACGAGTCTCAGCAGCAAGTGTACGGAATTCAATAGCATACTCCGCTACACTGCGACTCCCTTGGCGGATTTGGAACAGACGGGAAGCAGCGGATGTCACCCGGCCGGGAGCATCGAAAACGATCCGAAATTCTTTGAGGAATGTTTCCGCGTCATCCATCAGTGGGGACTGCTTCTCCCAGTGTGGAGATGCCCACTCGAGAGCTTTCCCTGCCAGACGAGTAATCACAAACCCCACCTTGGCACGTTCAGAGTCAAATTCAGTGGGGTGTAGGGCAAATCGAATCTGGCACTGATTCACGAATCCTCGACAGGCTTGAGGATCGCCATCGTAGAGAGGCGGAGCAGGAATATGTGGACCAGAGGTAGAGGGCTGGGTAGCCTTGGCAGCAGCCGCTTGCGGAGGAGGTGCCGGCAGGGGGGTCGCTGGTGTCAACAAGGAGAGCTTTTCCAAGATCGCCTCCAGCGTGTGTCCCACGTAATTCTGCCGGGCTTCATACGCCTCCATGCGGGAATGTAGGCCCCGAAAGGCCCTGCCGAAATCTGGCTGAGCTTCCTCAGAGGAATCCATGGCCCGAAAATAATGTCAGGGAACCGGGAGTTCCCTCTGGGGAGTTGTCCGGATATAGGAGGAAGCCCCTCAGGAGGGATCAGGATCGTGGTATCCAGGGATTCAGCAGAAGGGGTAATCACGTTCAGGCAACAGGTCAAAAGGCAGGCAGAATATAAACAGAGTCCAAAGTCCAGGCAGGGGGTCAACAACAAGAGATCAATCAATAGAATACTCAGGGAAAACAGCAACAGGGAACCCAGGAATCAAATCAGGAACAAGATCCTATTTTCGGGCGCCATCTTGGCGTCTCGGGCGTCCTTTTAAAGGGGTTTTTTGGCGCCCTTGCGTCGGCGTCAGCACGTCTGCGACCGACGCGCTGCGCCTGCGTCCGTCGCACCGTTGTGACGTCTTCGCGCCTGCGCACTTGCGGCCTTGGGCGCCGCCTTTTTGGGAGCGGCGTCGGAGGAAGTAGTTGCGCCGCCCGGAGCTCCTGGTCCTGCTCCGGGCGGCGATCGTGACACAGTGGCTGCGACAAAAAAAAAGACTATTTTCAGCATTTATATGGCATATTTTTTCTGGCCTCTGTGCTTCAGTGGCTGCGACCAAAAAAAATTCATATTTTCAGCATTTATATGGCATATTTTTTCTGGCCTCTGTGCTTCAGTGGCTGTGACAAAAAAAAAGACTATTTTTAGCATTTATATGGCATATTTTTTCTGGCCTCTGTGCTTCAGTGGCTGCGACAAAAAAAAATGACTATTTTTAGCATTTATATGGCATATTTTTTCCGGCCTCTGTGCTTCAGTGGCTGCGACCAAAAAAAATGACTATTTTCAGCATTTATATGGCATATTTTTTCTGGCCTCTGTGCTTCAGTGGCTGCGACAAAAAAAATGACTATTTTTAGCATTCATATGGCATATTTTTTCTGGCCTCTGTGCTTCAGTGGCTGCGACAAAAAAAATGACTATTTTTAGCATTCATATGGCATATTTTTTCTGGCCTCTGTGCTTCAGTGGCTGCGACAAAAAAAAAATCATATTTTCAGCATTTATATGGCATATTTTTTCGGGCCTCTGTGCTTCAGTGGCTGCGACCAAAAAAAATCATATTTTCAGCATTTATATGGCATATTTTTTCTGGCCTCTGTGCTTCAGTGGTTGCGACAAAAAAAAATTATATTTTTAGCATTCATATGGCATATTTTTTCTGGCCTCTGTGCTTCAGTGGCTGCGACAAAATTTTTTTTATATTTTTAGCATTCATATGGCATATTTTTTCTGGCCTCTGTGCTTCAGTGGCTGCGACAAAAAAAACATAATTTTTCAGGAAAGTACACATGACTAATTTTTCAGGGTTCTGCAACAGTGGCAAAATCGCATCTTTTATGGTCACCGCAGGTGATCAATAAAGTAGACCAAAACTGGGCCCACACTGCAGAATCAGTGTTTTTTGGTTCACTTCATTGTACATTGAATTACCTCTGCCTGACCGTGCACGTGCGCACAAGCACGGTGACTGCTAAACACACCACTACAGAAATATTGCCACCAACAGGACGAACATCCTGGAGGTGACAAGCTCAACTAGTAATTAACAACTATTATTTGCTCACTTGACGGTATCATTCATGAAAGCTCTTTGCGTTTTTTTGCGTTGCAGTAAGCGCCGCGTTTCGTCTTTGCGTGTGAACAGGCTGTAAACTTTACACGACTTGATTGGCATGTAGACGCCGGACGTTTTAAAGCAGTTTATTACACAAGTTTAGAAATGTAGTGTGATTTCTGCCCTTTACAGCACAAAACGCAGCGCTGTGTCAACAATGTATTTTTCAGATACATTTTTGCCCTTGATCCCCCTCTGGCATGGCACTGTCCAGGTCGTTGCACCCTTTAAACAACTTTAAAATCATTTTTCTGGCCAGAAATGTCTTTTCTAGCTTTTAAAATTCGCCTTCCCATTGAAGTCTATGGGGTTCGCGACGTTCGCGAACCGTTCGCATTTTTGACGCAAGTTCGCGAATATGTTCGCGAACATTTTTTCCGACGTTCGCTACATCCCTACTCTGGTGCACTCATCTCGGCACATTTTGCCGTAGATATATGTTTAGGTATTGACATACAGCATTTAGGCTACAGCATACTGACTTGTTGTGCAAATTTATGCCACTTTGAGCTCTCTCTTTGAATAGTATTTTCCAGTATTGACCTTCCGCCTTCATTTTTGGATCTTGAACCTTGTAGCAAACGTGTGCCTGACCTGATTCAGATTTTTGCCTTCTGACATGGATTTGACACCTGGAATCTTTTTCAGCACTCATGACTATTGATAGGCGAATTTCTCCTGAAAAATTAGCAAAACTCGAAATTTGAATTTTATGGGGCAAATTCACCAAGGGTCAAATATCGAGGGTTAATTAACCCTCGATATTCGACTGGGAATTAAAATCCTTCGACTTCGAATATCGAAGTCAAGGGATTTTAGCGCAAATAGTTCAATCGAACGATCGAAGGTATAATCCTTCGATCGAACGATTAAATCCTTCGAATCGAATAATTCGAAAGATTTTAATCCAACGATCGAAGGATTATCCTTTGATCAAAAAAACTTAGGATAGCCATTCGATGGTCGAAGTAGTCCAAAAAACCCTTCGAAATTCGAAGTTTTTTTTACTTCGAATCCTTCACTCGAGCTTGGTGAATTGGCTCCTTAAAGTCAATGGGCTTCCAAATAGTGTTGACGCGCTATGGTTTTGACGCAATCGACTTTTCCAACGCATGTCCAAATTTTTTAGACGCAGACAAATTTTTGTGGGAGTTTGGCAAATTTATTCGGTGCGTATTTGTGCCTGGTGAATTTTTTCACCCATCACTACTCTTCCACTTGGTACTGTCCTGTTTCCACCTTCAGTGGATGTATACCCCTAAGGGGCTCATTTACTAACAACCGGATTTCAATTTTTTCCCACAAATTTCTAAAAAGTCATGGCTTTCTCATTATTTTTAAAAGCTCTAAAAATTTGAGATTTATGAAGTGTAAAAAAAAAACAAAACCCACCAAAACTTTGCCAGGTAAAAGTTGTTGAGGTTGCGTTGAGATCCTATAGAAGTCAATGGGAACTCTGCTGATCTTTTTGGACATCCATCAAACAATTTGCTAGGAATTGTCATGACATTCGTAGTTTTAGAGATTCTGAGTTTAGTCATGTTTTTAAAAACCATGAAAATTAGACTGTTAATAAATAGGCCCCCACATGTTATTAGTGGAAACAGTTTCTTAAGCAACCAATACTATATAGAATTTTATGAGTAAGACCATTCTCCTTCAATGAGACATTATCATAAAATGGGGTCGATGGTTCAATTTCATAGACAGGATATACAATGTCTACACAATGCTTAGTTCAAAAGTTATTACTTCATAAAGTACTAATATTTTGATTAATTAATGTATTCCATTAGAAGTGCTGTTTATCAAGGCTATGGGGCAAATTCACTAACCAGCGGAAATTCGCCAGCGACGGCTTCGCTCACATCGCCACACTTTGCCAGGCGAAAATTTGCCAGGACAACGCTAATTCACAAAAATGCGAAGTTGCACCCAGGGCACCAAATGATGGCGAAGTTTCGCTAGCGTTAATTCGGCAAGCAAAGTGAAGTTGCGCTAGCGTTGGCTAATTTGCATATGGTTGAATTTCAACGGACGTATATGTTGCAGCAAATACATTACACTACACAAGCCCAGGGAACCTTAATAAAATAAAGTTGTTATATTGCCCTACACATGAGCCCAGTGTATAGTTTATGTGCCATATGTAAGGAAATGTACCCTAAAAAAAATGTACAATCTTTTTCAGCCTATCACCCTCTAAAAAGTAAACTTTTTTTTGAGGACCTCCTATCTACTCTATTGTACTTCGACTGGTCTGAGGTGGCGAAGCCAAGTCTGGCGCAAGCGGTAACATTCAGTAAAATCTGCATCTTAGTGAATTTGCGTAGTTACGTCCATTCGCCAGAGTGAAAATTCGCCTGCCGTTAAGAGTGCGAAGTAGCGCTAGAGTCTATCTCCTTCGATAGCAAATTGACGCCAGCGCACGTTTGTAAATCAGCAAAGTTCCGAAATGACGTCACGCTTTCTAATTTTCGCCAGCGTTCACTTCACCCTTTAATAAATTTGCCCCTAAGAGTGCTAGCTGAAACATTAGCTTTCTGCTCTTATAAACACAAGAATTTTTGCATTAAGTCCTGTGAGTGCGATCCCCTGTTTACATTATATAGTGAATAAAGTACCCCCTCTTGTAAAATATAAGGATATTATAAGTTACCGAGGAGTCATGACCATATAAAAACACGAGGCCGAAGGAACCCCGAGGTAACTTCCAATATCCTCATATTTTACAACTGGGGGTACTTTATTTATTATAATACACAAGTTTCAGTGAGTCATTTGACAGAAATGACATCAGAACTCACCGTTTATAACTGATGACATCAGAACTCACCGTTTATAAGGATGTAATTTACATGATATTCATGGCTGTTGTGTATTATATATATACACAGAGCTCTACAAAGCATAAACACACACAAGGTATAATTATTATTATTAGACATTGTGAATAAATTAAGTGCCAGGAGTTTCAATACACAATTGGAATGAGATCCGTGCTCTATAGAGATAACAAGCTATTGTAGCAGTAACCCTATTGCACTAGGAATAAAATGGCTTCCAAGTAATGCGGCAGCACTAAGTCTTCTTCTCGTAGGAGCAAATTAATTGATACTCAGTAATGATAGTGATGTGGCTCTAGACAGCTCAGTTAATCATTTTTGTCTTTTTCTCTCCCTGAGATGTTGATTTACTGTGTGGTGTTAAATAAAGAGACATGAGCAGAGGATAAGGACAGAGTATATATTTGTTCTGCTCTGTTCCTTCATTTGATTCACAAATAACTTAATTCAACAGAACTTTGCAATTGTTGCTGAAGTGTAAAGTGCTAATTATGCTCATTGTTCATTCAACTGGATCAGTTGTAAATCTGCTAAACTCAACTCTAAAATATAATAGGATACGAATAATCTTAATCATGTAGTATTTTACAAACTGGCAGGTCAAGAAAGCTGCCATAATATTTTTCAATTTAATTTGCTAATTGTATGCAATGTCTTGTGCCCCCCATTATCCAGATACCCATTATCCAGGAAGCTCCAAATTAAGGAAAGGAACCCCTAAATTTAAATCTAATAGTCCTGACCCAAAAACTGGAATGGAATTCGAATCAAGTTTTCCTCTGGAAAAACTAAACTTTTGTGCGTCAATTTTTTTTTCTTCCATCGGAGTCTATGGGGTCATTTTTGCAGCAAAAGTTTGGCTCAAAATTTTCATATAGTTTAAGGGACCTCTGCCATTGACTTCTACGTGACTCGGCAGGTTTTAATTGGAGAATAGTCGAATACGAATTTTTGAAGGGTCTGATTGTAATAAATCTCACAATCGAATTTTTTACCAAAAATTTCAACTCAAAAATATAAACCTTATTAAATCTGCCCCTAAATGATTTTCAAAGTAGGAAGTAGAGCTCTGTCTATTATATTAGACATCTGTTCACTCCAGTCTGTATAGATTAAATTTTTGGCTAACTAACTATATTAGAAACATTTTTTATTTTGCACAGCCTGTCTATTTACACAGTTTTTATTTTTACACTGAACAATCCGATCATTTGGCCTTCAGACAATGGTAGATGCAGGTCACTCAATTGAGGACAGTATCAAAAAGCTGATGTGGACCTCACCCTGATGGGATTCAAAACCTTCCAGATAATGGTTGGGTAGGCCCATCAGAGGAACGTATACATGACCCAATAAGCTGCTGACTCAAGTAGGAAGGTCTGAATCAGCTGCTCCTTTATTTGAAAAACTTGATGGCCATTCAAAGTCGCCCTACTGAAACAATAAAAAATCACGTGAGTCGCAACCACGTTAATGCTTTAAAAGAAATGTATAAAAATAAGTGATCTCGCTTGAAAATAGCGCTCTTCACATGCGCTTACCCTGGAGGAGAGTTTATTTTCGGAATTTCCGCAAGGGCTATATTTCTATAGGCATATTTTCTATAGACATTCATTAAAGGGTGAATTTTCGCCTGGAATGGCTTTGCCACACTCTGTCAGACGTTAATTTGCAGTGCATACGCTAATGTGAAGTTGCATCACTGTATCCGAACGCTGGCAAAGTTTTGCTAGCATTAATTCGTCAGCGCGAGCATTTCATAGCAAACGTTAGGCTTATGCATGTCCTAATAAAGCTTTTTTAATTTTATAAATATTTTGGCTACTACTTTACTATTGGATGGCCTCTACCATATTTGAATTTTCTATATATTGCAAAACTGGTCGGCCAATCCTTGGACTGGGGGTTACCTGGGTAAGAGACCACCTCATAAACGACACCATTATTATTTTATTTCTTTTCTTTGATTAATACCAGAGCCACATACCATTGTCTATGCGACTAAAAACATATTCACTTAAGCCATGAGCAATCTTAAGAACAATCCACACTGACAATAAGAGGGTAAGGGCACGGTTACAAGAGGCACAAATTACTTACTTTTAAAGGATTTCTTTAAAAAAACAAAACAAAAACAAGACAAAGACGAAAAATTGCTGTTTTATCAAGCAGCAAATTAACAGTCATCAGAAGCAATACACGTTATGGAAGGCATTTATTTTTACCTTCAAACAGTGATTTGGGTAGAGGCAGAATGGCGTGAGAATACAAATGGCTGCTGTCTGTTTTCTTTTAAGTTTATATTCTTAATTGTCAGCCACAAACCCATTCTCTCCTCTCTGGGGATGATATATATAAAATCGAGGGAAGGGTGGCACTTTCTTATATTTGCCCAGACCACTTGGCATTTCATTAAACAATAGAGATTTTACCTTTTGGTTTTTTTAATCCTAACTTTTAGGGGCAGATTTATTTAGGATCGAATAGTAAATTTGAATTTTTACAAAATTGTTTATGGTGTCAAAATTCGCACATTAGAATTTTAATCCCCCAATTCCAATGTAAATTAGAATATGAGATTGATCCAACTTCGACAATGTTCTTATTTGAATATTTGCCACCCAAAACCTGCCGAGTTCAATTACAAGTCAATGGTAGAGGTCAGTTGAACCATTTGAATATGTCAATTGCTTTCCTGACATTCGAGTTTTTTTCAGCGGGAAAACTCGATTCAAATTCGATTTGAATTCGATTTGAATTCAATTAAGAATTTCAGAACGGTTTGATCAAATATTAGATGTTTACATTTTTTCTTAAATAACCTCCCATTCAAATTGTGAGCATATTCGAATTCATTAGAGTAAAAAAAAAAATTCACATAAATTCGAAATTTGACCTTTGATAAATCTACCCATTAGACTCATGGAGAAGAACATAGGGAATAAGCAAAATTATTTTGTACGATTTCAAAATTTTAAGAACTAGAGCACGTTATCATGGATCTGCTAGCCATGTCTGTAGCTACCTGGACCCCTTGGACTTTTACAGCAGAAGAAGACATTGGATAGACTTTTAGGAGTAGATTTATCAAGGGTCGAAGTGAATTCAAGGGAATTTTCGAAGTAAAAAAATTCGAAATTCAAAGTATTTTTTGGATACTTCGACCATCGAATAGGATACGTTCGAATATTCGACCATTCGATAATCGAAGTACTGTCTCTTTAAAAAAACGTTGACTTCAATACTTTGCCAAATTAAACCTGCCGAAGTGCTATGTTAGCCTATGGGGACCTTCTAGAGCATTTTTCTAAGTCTTTACACATCAAAAGTACAATCGTTTGATCGTACGCCAAAATTGTTCGAATCGTTTTATTTCGATCGCTTGATGGCCAAATTCGGTGAAAAATACCTCGACTTTGATATTCTAATTTGAGGTATTTTAATTCGAAATTTCAAAGTATTTTTTACTTTGAAATTCGACCCTTGATAAATATGCCCCTTACAGTAGAAGAAGACCTTGGATAGACTGTTACAGTAGAAGAAGACATTGGGTAGACTGTTACAGCAGAAGAAGACCTTGGGTAGACTGTTACAGCAGAGGAATGATCTGTTTTCCTGCAGCAGCAACAGAGAAAAATCTGGCTAAAGACAAAGTTGCGCCCAGGGCTCCTATTAGAAATCACGGGGGCTTCTGCTGCTACTTCAGTGACTCAAGGGGGAGCAGCTAATTTGAGAAGTGCAGTACCAAAGAGACCATAGAAAAAACCACCAAAGAGACCATAGAGCTTAGCTGTCTGAAAAGGGCATATAGGAGATAATCATAGGTTTCTACAATATTTTTACCAGTATTCTAGGCAGGACTTTGACATATAACTACATAAAAGTGGCTGCTATGGGATCTGTTATCCAGAAAGCTACTAATTATGGGAAGGTTGTCTCCAATAGACTCCGTTTTAATCAAATAGCTCATAGTTTTTAAAATGATTTACTTTTTTTCTGTAATAATACAACAGTACCTTGTACGTGAGCCCAATAATGAACCCATATTGATGGCAAAACAATCCTGTTGGGTTTATTTAATGTTTCAGTGATTTTTTTAGTATGGTTATCCAAATTACGGAAAGATCCATAAAACGTCATGCCCCGAGCATTCTGGATAACTGGTTCCATACTTGTATTGTATGTTGCCTATATAGGGGTTGACATGTCTTCAAGTGATGACCTTTTTGAGTAAACTGGCAATGGCTAGTGATGAGCGAATAAATTCACCAGGCTTGGATTCAAGTGCGCCGGAAATTCGCCGGTGAAAAATTCACTGCGACAAAAACAATTGGCACATGCATAAAAATTGATGAGCCTTGAAATTATTCGGATGCCCATTTCCTTTAATACATTTGGACAAAATAGTCGTACGTATAAAAATCGTTGCTCGCGTCAAAATTGTCAACTGTCAAAATTATTTTGATGCCCATTGACGTCAATGCATTTTGCGAATTTTTAGCTGTTTCACAAATTTTTAGCTGTTTTACGAATTTTTCCACCGTTTCCCGAATTTTTTGGCAAAGCAAAATGGATTCCCCCATCCCCCCAATACAGCTTCCCCCATCACTACCAATGGCATATTGTCTGCCTTATTATAGAATAAAGATAATATTCCCTGTGTCTATTTCTATGCTATTTTATATGGAGGAGCAATGGTCAGTAGGCACCAGGTCCCTGGTTCTAAACCAGGGAGTTCTTGTAATCATGCTTTGTTGGGCTGGAGAGGTGGGAAATCATGTTTTCTTAAAGCGTTGTTCACCTTTAAATACATTTTTAGTATGATGTAGATGAGTGATATTCTGAGACAATTGGCAGTTGGTTTTCATTGTGTATTATTTGTAATTTATTTAGCTTTTAAGTCAGTAGCCCTCCAGTTTGCAATTTGAGCAATGTGGTTGCTAAGGTCCAAAATTACACTATCTACCGTGCATTGATTTGAATAAGAGACTGATATATGAATAGGAGAGAAATGTGTAGCCTTACAGAGCATTTGTTTTTAGATAGGGTCAGTGACCCACATTTGGAAGCTAGAAAGAGTTAGAAGAAACAGGCAAATCATTAAAAAACTATAAAAAAGAAAAAAACGAAAAGTTGCTTAGAATGAGCCATTCTATAACATATTGAAAGTTAACGGAAAGGTGAAATACCCTTTTAAAAAAGAAAAAAATCAGATGTTTATGAAGAATACTATTCCATTAAGATAGTAATAATGTTTACAGTAATAATGTATTACTATAATTATAGCCATGAATACCCTGTAAATTATAAATGGTAATGGTGCTTAGTTATAAATGGTGCTTAGTGATGTCATTGGTTATAATCGGAGCTTAGTGATGTCATTTCTGTCACATGACTCAATGAAACTTGTGTAGTGATGGGCGAATTTATTCGCCAGGCGAGAATTTGCGGCGAATTCCCGCGATTCGTCGCCAGCAAATAAATTTGCGTCAGCGTCAAAAACCGGAGGCCGGCCTAAAAAAAACGGACGCCGGCCTCAAAAACGAGCCGCTGGCACCGTTTTCAAGAATTTTTCGCCGTTTTTCACTGTAAATTCGCTAATTTTTCAGAGAAATGCCCCATATTCTCCTATCACTAAACTTGTGTATTATAGTAAATGAAATATCCCCTGTTGCAAAATATGAGGATAGTAAGAAGTAACCTTGGAGTTCCATCACCTGGAAATGTTGTGGACCTCCTCTGTAACTTATAGTATTCTTTTATTTTACAATAGCGGCTACTTTATTTACTGTATAATAATGTATAATAATCATACATTATTATACTAATACCTTTAGTAATCATTTCTAAAATTCTTAAGAATTTTTTTACTTAAAGGATTAGGAAAGCTATGGAGGCATTTAATTGCCAACAGATAGTGCAAGCTAGAATGCTATATTTTTTCTGTAGAATGTTTTACCAAACCTTAGAAAAAAGCTCTCTGTTTGTTTAGGATAGCAGCTGCAGTATTAGCTTTGTGCCACATCACTTCCTGCCTGTCTCTCCCTGCTCACTTATAGCTCTGGACTCAGATTACAGCAGATAAGGGAAGGGGGAGGAAGAGAAGCAAACTGAGCATGCTCACGCCAAGGGCAAGGAGGTTTAAGCTGAAAACAGGAAGTCTGATAGAGAAGCCCATGTGTACTCAATAAAATGAAAGAAATGCATTTTTTCTTCTGACAGAGGACTCAGAGCAGCATTACTTTAAGAGTTTACTGGTATATTTAGGTGGACCTTCTGATGAGGCTTTCTCAGTTTTAACCTTTCCTTCTCCTTTAATAATGTTATTTTCTCGCATTCTCTTTTATACACCCAACCTGCCACTTTAACAATATATATATATATATATATATATATATATATATATATATATATATATATATATATATATATATATATATATATATATATATATATATATATATATATATATGACAGGCTTGTGAATATCAAGTGGATATTAATTTCTTAATTCGTTTGGAATGCATTAACCTTCAAGGGAAATTAAACCAATTAAGAAAACTTACAAGGTCTCGTCTATCTGGTTGTGCTGGTAATTTGGCGTACTGTACATTATGTGATGGGAATTTACAAGGCAAATAGTCGGGATTGATGACACTTTATTTATTGTCCACATTTTCTTCAATGTGCCAATGTTATTCCCCTGCATAAAATCTTGCAAAAGCAGGAAAACGAAGGGGCGAACTAAATATAAGTCATCATATTCCGCCAGAGCTGAAGTGGGTATTATGTGATTTGTTGCCCGATGCAAGCATTACGATAGGAGAAGCGTATAAATTGGCCACCTTTGCTGTCAAGTCAATTTGGCTCTCAATATTTGTGCTATCTAGCGCTGCAGCTGATTTTAATAATTAGGAGGACGGCACAGTTTTAGCATCAGAGGCACCGGTGAAATAAGCCGGCTTCTGAAAATCAGTTCTGAATAATAAAATATCGTTCTACTTACAGAGTCCCTACGAAATGTATGCAGTGCTGGTAATGGAAAATCATAAACAATTTAAAGGGAAGGTGCACGCGGTAGCATAGTGTGAGACATACTAATCAGGTTTGGTGCATCTTAAATTAATGGGCTTTTTTACCCTACATAATTTATATTATGAGAATAATATCATTATTATGAGACTATACGAAATAATTATGAGAATAATTTTTAAAATGAGAATCAACTGCATTATTTAATAGAACATCAATATAAATGATAGTTTTAAGGTGAGCTTTTTGATTAAACCTTCCTGTGGTTGAGATCCACCAAGAATCCTGAGGTCAGACTACTCACCAAAATATTTTCCTTACCCCCATTCACTTATGCTATCCATTCTCTCTTCTCCACTTATTATTCTCTATCTACGGTAAAGAATAACAATGACCTAACAGAAGCATGCCTGGACCCTGAAAAGCAGTGATCCCCCAACCAGTAGCTTGTGAGCAACATGTTGCTCTCCAACCCCTTGGATGTTGCTCTCAGGGTCCTCAAAGCAGGTGCTTATTTTTGAATTCCAAGCTTGAAAGCAAGTTTAATCGCGTAAAAACCAAGTATAGTGCCAAGTAGAGCCTCTTGTAGGCTGCCAGTCCACATAGGGGCTACCAGATAGCCAATTACAGCCCATATTTGGCACCCAAGGGACTTTTTCATGCTTGTGTTGCTCCCCAACTCTTTTTTTACATTTAAATGGCTCATGGGTTAAAAAGGTTGGGGACCCCTGCTGAAGAGTAACCATGTGGCATTTTTATCTCTTTCATTTGTAAAGCCCAATGGTAACACAGCAGCAAAAAAATATTCTATGCAAGTAGAATAGAAATAGAAACGATGTGCAGGAGTCCTTTCTTCTCTCTATGAAGATTCACCTCCAAGTCTCACCTTGTGGCTATTTTAATGCCCCTATTGGCCCAGCCTCCCAGCATGTCCCCAGAAACTTCTTAAACCCTGGGTGCCTGGATTATCTCCCTTCTTTCTATTGTTCTCATTCTGGCATATGCAGACTTGTTGCAGCTACTAGGCATTGAGTTATTATCTCATTCCAATTGTCTATACAGACATACCTTGGACATGTTTCTCTTTGAAAGACATCAGATCATTTGTAGTTTTCACATATCTGTCAAAAGCCCCTTTTGTCATTCCCTTTTCTGATTTCCCAACCTTCCCCTTTATTAACTTTTTCCATTTATGTTAGATTGAAAGTTGAAAGAAGAAGTAGTAGTAGTATAAGCAGGAAGAGAGGAAAGATGGGTATTCCCCTTAAGTCCTACAATGATTTAATATTTGGAACACAAACCCAACTTCATGGAAAATTAAAGGATTTGAATGTGTCCTACACAACTTGAGCTGTGACCTAGGCTTGATACTTGGTTCATCCATAATGGCAGCACATAAAATAAATTATTTCACACTTGAAAATTCTTTCATGAAGATGCAAGACTTTTCCTCAAACTACATAATAAGTAGAAAACATTTACAACTCTTTATATTTTTGTGTTCCAGTTGTAAAGTCAGGGTTGACTTACCCTGTCACTTTAAGTTGAAGACCACAGTTGACCTTTCCAGGGTTCATTTACCTCCATTGCAATGACGTATCCTTGATGGATGATTGAGGGATATTGGTCCTGCACTTCTGAGTTCAATAATTACCCCATGGGTAGACACGTATTTAAGTAGTAAATGGTTGCTCAAAAGCGCAACACCATCTTCACACAGTTGTGAAACAGGTCAGTGTACTTACACAATCCGACCAAAAGACCCAAACAGAAAGATAAGTTATAAAGAATAAGGATCGAAAGAGTCTTCTTTGTGATTTACAGAATATGGCAGGTTAGAGAGTTGCACAATAGAAGGACATATAATTCATAAAAAGACCAGATGGCCCTACAGTATCAAAGTCATCAGAACAATAAACCTAAGATGAACTCCTTTTTTCAAGAATTGTTTGGGAGGTGGTATCTGCTTTATATGAATGAAGAGATAAAATATTAGAATGGGTTTGATGATTTTAGTGAGCTGCCAATAATTCATTGCATCCCCGCTCATCAATTATTTCTGGTTTTCTGTGACTTACTGCATTTCTGTAGCAGGGAGCAATCACTTACCTTGACATTTCTATGGCAGGAGAATTGACACAGAATTATGACTTTAATCCCACGTAAGCTCTAAAGTACTTAATAGAACTTAATATCAGTAATCAGGAGCGATACAGACCGGACTTGCAGAGAATTTCTCATCTCGTTATGTCTCATAAAGCAGCCCCGAGTGTATCGTTCCACAAAGCTCTGGAGGCTCCCATTCTGTCTGATGAATTCACTGTTCCCAAGTTAAAAGGCAAGAAGAGAATAGATTAAATTGGTTCTTCTACTGCAATAAACTAGAAGAAATGGCACCTTTGAGAATTAACTGTTTCTTTTTTGAGGAGGAGACCATGAATAAGCACTAAAAAGACTGCCAAGTGCATTGTGACCGTCGGACAGATCGTCGTTTAGGGTAGTGAAAAAGAAATGTTTTTATCTGTTTCAGGCTATTTTGAGGTTAGAACTATAAATTAAGATTCACATCAGACCAGCTGGAAAAATGTACTGATTTGATAAATAATTAACCTGGAGCGGAGAATTAGATTTGGCATCAACTGAGGGTGAATCGGTGTCACACTGATTTAACTCTACTATTGCTTAATTATTTCTCCTATGTGCACGTAAAATTGAAATATTTAGAGGTGAATGTGTAGTCATTTGCCTTTTCTTCTCCTATTGCTGATATGAGTTTATAACCTTGTAATTTTATCTTTGCCAATGTCTATAATCCTATCACTGTATTAGAATTGCAAAAAGCTCACTGGGGTAGTGGCCTTCTAGGCATAGAAAAGTCGTATGATGTGATTTAGGTTGTAGTCAGTCAGAAAAGATCAAAGCAAGAATTTTAGAGGCTCGGTATTAACAGGAACAAAACCCAAGGTTACTGATTCTATTCTATTCTACTATTCTACTGAGTCTAGTCACGGAGAACATAAATATATGGCAGCATAGTTATTCCCCTGTACTAACGTTTCCTTATAGCCTGTACAGAGAGAAAAACGATACCAAACAAAATGATACTAAAACTTATTACATAGTAAATGAGGTTGATAAAAGCCAAGTTCATCAAGTACAACTTTTTGTCCAAGTGAAACCTGTTTAACCTCTAGATAAGTGATCCCCAACCAGTGACAACATTTTTCCCTCCGACTCCTTGGCTGCTGCTGCCAGGGTCCTCATTTTTGAATTCTAGGCTTGGAGGAAAGTTTTAGTTGCATAAAAACCATGTGTACTGCCAAACAGAGCCTCCACATGGGGCTACCAACAGCCAATTACAACCCAGGAACTTTTTACATGATTATGTTGCTTTCCAACTTTTTTACATTTGAATGTGGCTCACGCGTAAAAAAAAGGTTTGGGACCCCTGCGCTAAATAATCCAGAGAAAGGTACAGAAACAGTATCCATGTTGCAGAATGGAATTTTAAGTGCCATTTGCTAAGCTCTTTAACAAGCATTATATATTAAAATGGACATCCTACTAGTGTCTACATCAAAGGTGGTTAGCACCATAACTAAGACACTGAAACCAACCACCATCTTACCAACAGCTGTCTCTGAAAGAAGACTTTCTTTCATCCTAAGGAACTGCGCTACCAAATTCTGTTCATCTGACCATGGAGTAGAGTCAACGATTCTCCAACATTCATCATCAAAAATGGAGCACTGTTGACAATAACCTTGATCTCCTAGTCCACACCCAATACAGACTCTTCCACCTTATCAGAAGGAAAACTGTGAACAGAGATGGTAATTGTGAAGAAATAGCAATGTAAGTAATATTGCAGTTGTACTTTATTAGTTTTGATTTTATATTTGCTTTTGTTTTCTACATTGTACACCTCTCTACACTGCTAGTTGCATTGCTATGCAGGTGTTCGAGCAACTGTCCTTTAAAACCATAAAATTGTATAAAATAAATAGTTCTTAATCACTAAGCTTCTGATTTAGTCCTTTTCTTTTGGCATTTAAGTCTCTATCGGGTTGTTTTAATTTTACTTTAATTTAAAATGAATAAAACAGTTAAAAGGAACACAAAAAAAACCCAAAAGGGCAACTAAGTGTGTGTTATAATGAATCATTGCGTATTATGTGGGCTTGACTTTTGGCATAGTCCCTGCTTTTTAATTAGAAGTTGTCTGTAGGCTTTAATAGGATAGTTAAGGTCAAGACCAGACAGGAAACATTTCTTACAAAGTTTTAACACAATAAAAAAATTATAAACGTACCTGGTCGGGTGCCAGTATGGCCAGAAAATGCTGTTGCTCGAGAAGGAGTCAGTGGACACCCTAGTGGGAGGCTAATCTTCATAGATGATCATAGATCATGAATGGAGATTGCAATAAGCTTCTTTTTTTTCTGCATCCCCTACAGGAAGTCTTCTCCATGCTCCGTGATCATGCAGTTCACTTTTGTCAAAAATTGGCCGAAAACCCATGTGTGGTTCTGGCTTAAGTATATGTTGTTATTTAGCGATCACCCAACAGAAAAAAATATAGTGCTTAAAAAAGATCAGATACATGAATAAATTCAATATAACTTGAATAAATTCAATATGTGACTTTCAAGCCAACCGCAATGAATGGACAAATCTGTATACAGAAGAAGCAAAACGTGAATCGATTGGTACAGAGCAAATGTCTTCAGTCAATGCATTATACCTCAGATCATAAATTAAATTAGAATTCATACAAATTTCACCTGTAATTATGTTTTTGATGCTTTAAAGATATTTGATCCAGCAAAAATGTAGACACATTTTGATTTCTCCTAATCAGCTAATGGAACACTACAGAATTGAGATCTATCTAGAACAATGGAATCCGTTTCCGGGAGTCCCTAGTATTTCTCTGATTTTCAGCATCATTAACGATACAGCATTTTCTAAACTAATTCTAATGACAAACCCTCTCATTTGTGTTCCTGATGGAAAAGTAAACACTACAGCATGGGATAGACCAAATGCTCAAGACTTCTCTTTATTTGATGAAAAGCTCAGCCTAGAAAAGATGAAGTTGGGGCGTGAAACTGCTTGTTTGCTGATTTGCTCAAGGTCCATCAGGAACAGGAATGTTTGTCCTTGTCAACTGAAACTATTGCTTTATAAATGGCCAAATTTGTCCTGCCAATAAGCCAATAATGTGTTCATGATAAATTGCAGACATGAGAGAGCTACATTAGTCTAAGAACTGAGATTCCAACCAACCTATTCTCAAAAGGTGTATGAACATGAGATATGTTCATTCAATAACCTAAACACTTTATACTCTCCACCTATGAAAAAACATGGGTAGTCCAGAAGAATAAAGCTTTACAGCATTCCTCCATGGAGATGAAAAACCTGCTGAAGAACGTCATTTGGCAGAGCAAAAATGCAGTAATTCAGTTATAAATTATGTTTCACCTCTTGTTCCGATGACCTATGATCTCCTAAAGCTTTTTGCCACCTTTAAAAATAGGTCACGAGCAATGCATTTAACACTCTTGTTTTCTCAGCAAAATACATTAACATGTAGAGCCACCACAGCAAGCCTCGTATAGCCTATGCCACCAAAGAGGAACCCATCACAATGATGCGATTGTAGTTTGCAGGTTAATTCACTAGAATTTACTGCAAAATAGAGATGCCGCCAAAGCGTATGTAAAAAAGATTGGAAATGATTAATTTCATACCTAGAAAAATGAGGCACCTCAGCAGTATGCATTCTTTTGACAGCACAAATATGTTCTTGTCAGGCGATCAGGATTTGACATGGAATATAACAGACGGATGATGCATCTGAGATTAACGCAACACATCAATCAGGTTACATTAAGTGCCATTATCTATCCATTTTCAGTAAATACCTGGCTCTGCTGGAAACCTTGCTAATACTGCAAAGCCTTCTTAGAGGTGCATTGGAGCTTTGTTTGGAAACATTCTGATGTGATTTGAATCAATAAACCCCAAGATATTCAAAAATGTGCCTTGTGTATATACTGAATTACAAGTGACACTTCAATAGCTCTTTGTACACACAGTGTGTATAAGAATTTCATATTTCATTCAGTCTCGACGATTCCTCCATACTTTTGTCAATATGATGCTTGCCAAGGCTACCATATTTTGTTTAAAGGTCCACATCAAAGGTCCACAAACAAAGGTTTGACATCATGTTATAACCACATCTTCATAAATTCATAATTTTCATAGACAGGGCTGCTCTTCTTGAGCCAGAAAGGGAAAAGAGGCAGTTGTTCAAAAACCTAGACAAACTACGATCTAACGTGTGAAAAGAAAAAAAAGAAAGTTGTGTGGAATTTGGAACACCCCTAAAGATTGGATATGGACCTCCTAGATTGTATTCATCAGGAATGTTGGGAAGTATGCTGGTATATGTCCAAGAGTGGTTATTGCTCCTCACAGTTTTAGTCATGGTGCTAAGAACGAACATTGAAATAAAAATACAGCCACTGGGGCAGGTTTACTAAAGGGCAAAGTGGCTATCGCGAGTGAATTTTGGCCAGAAATCACATCCGCAGGGACATCATCAATAGGCACAAGCGACAATTCGATAGCGAAAGAGGTCTGTCAGGAGCTGCCCGGAATCAAACTCTGAACTGTACGCTTGCAAGATCCTGCATTGCTTCATTGAGCCACTGGAGACCTTTGGAGTCTGATCCTACTTGCATGATTAAAAACCTTATACCTTATACATTTGCTCACCTCCTCCTTGCTCTACCAGGTGTTTGAAATTTGCTAATCACGGGGCTTTATACGCCTGTTGCAAACGATACCCCAATGCTTGATCATTGAAGCTCCCGAGCTAGATCCAGTGTACTACTTATTCCTTTGACGCCTTGTTCTTGTGACTTCTTGTTGCTGTGACTCCTGTGCCTGATTCCTGCCTTGTTCCCTGTTCCTGTCCTTGTCCTGCATGGTTCTCCGCTCCCTGCTCCCATTAACTATTGGATTTCCTGGTATTTGACCCCGACTTGTCTCTTCGACCATTCTCTGCCTTCAGCTTGCCCCTGACCTCAGCCAGTTTACCGGACTCTTCAAGTTTGCCGCCAGTCCTGACCTTTTTGCTTATTCTTCGGATCACTCTTGCCTGCAGCCTGCCTCTGACCACTGACCCAGTAAAAGGACTTCTGTTTTTCTTGCAAATAACCAGTTGTGTTGCCTGCACTTCACTTTAATAATTCTTTCCATGCTACAACATGTTTCCTGTGAATCAGCACCTTAAATACCTGCTGTTTCCATGTTACACAGCACCTAGGCTCTTACCTGTAAGCCACTCACCTGTGGCCCAGCCTGACAAGGCTGTTGCTAGCGTTCGTTCGCACTCTATCGTTCGCACTCAATCGTTCGCACTCTATCGTTCGCACTCTATCGTTCGCACTCTATCGTTCGCACTCTATCGTTCGCACTCTATCGTTCGCACTCTATCGTTCGCACTCTATCGTTCGCACTCTATCGTTCTGGTGAAAGGTCATTGCTCCTCATATTCACAATTGCGAATTTTACTGAACGTTACCTATTTTGTCAGAGTTTCCTTCATAAAAGTCATTAAAAGCGTATAAAACACTGGCGACTTTTCTATTTTTAAAGCGGGATTGCCTTCAAAAGTCCGAACTATTGAAGATTTTTGTGTGAACATTTTTTTAACACATTTTATGGGCCACATATATTTCTATATGTCTTTATCAAGCTCCATTGGACATTTGTAATAATAAGTGGCCACTTCAAGCATTTAAACCAACATCTCTTAAAAAGACGCGTATACGACTTTTATACGCCTCCCCTATTCAAATTGACCTAAGCGTAAGATTACTAGCGAATTTTCACTAGGCACAAATGAACACTATTGAATCTTCGCTATAAAATGCTCGCACTGAAGAAGTATCGCTATCGAAAAGTCGCCTGCGTTTTCGGCTCCCAGGACGCAACCTTGCATTTTAGTGAATTAGCATAGTGGTAACGAATTTGCGCCTGGCGCAGTGTGCGAAGCGGTCGCTGGCGACAATTTGCCCTTTTAGTGAATCTGCCCCACTGTGTCTACTGGCTTCAATTTATGGACCCCCTGGGCCCACATATCCTGGCAAGGGACTAAATACCATGGTTAAAAAGGTTTATTGTTTTAAGAATTTAAAAAGTAGAATTTCATATGGCTTATCTGTGCTTTTGAGCCATAGACCACAAAGTCATCTACCACTGTTCAAGATCTTACAGTTATAAATCAAGGTTGTCCTTCTTGCATCTGTGTTTGAGCCAACCACAGAGCTGGAGGCCAACCATGTTCTTAAATGATACCAAAGTCTCTGAAGGAAAAGGATCAGTGAATTTATTAGATTTCAAAAGAAATGATTAGTGGTGTTCCAAAGAAATAAAAAAAAAATTGATATTAATGTCATCAAGAAAATATGGAAATCCTCCTATTTCACAACACCCACATTTCATTGTTACTGTTTTTTAGGGAGCTGTTTATTTAGGCAGCGACTCTGGGATACTAGGCATCGAATTTTTTTTCCCTTCTTGATTCAGAGTGATATGAGACAAATGAGATGCTGGTGGAGAGAACTGAGTTATGGAATTTATCTTGGAAACCTCGTTTACACAAATCTCAGAGTTTATATTTTTCAAAAGTCATAGGAAATTGGTTTCATACAGAACACTGGGAATCACATGTGTTTGCTTAGCAAACTTCTAAAGATGTGCTATTGTAGCACGATGGAGCCAAGTCATAAGAATTACAGTTTCTTCATAATAAACAGTAAAGAGCCATCAAGGGCATGAAATTTATTAATAAGCCAAGGGCTCCAATAATTCATAGCTTTGCTTTGAAAAATGTCATCAAAAAAAATATTTCCAGATTCCTGCACAATCAAAGGAAAATACTTAATATCCATTTCTTAAACAAATGTTTATTGACTTCAGGTGGCCTGTTGGAAGAAAATGTTGGTCAGTTTTAGCCTATATTTGGGCCCCTTAAGAGGCAACATTGTGATTGATAAATCCATTGGCAGATGATGTGTTCCCAGAATATTATTTATATTTATACATATGCGGAGTGCCCATATTGTTTCCCTTAGACAGTACAGTATGAGGGTATAGCTTATTGTGTGCCCAGAACATTCCTTCTCTGTATATTTGTATTTATACATATGGGAAGGAGGTGCCATATTGTTTCCCTTAGACAGTACAGTATGAGGGTATAGCTTATTGTGTGCCCAGAACATTCCTTCTCTGTATATTTGTATTTATACATATGGGAAGGAAGTGCCATATTGTTTCCTTAGACAGTACAGTATGAGGGTATAGCTTATTGTGTGCCCAGAACATTCCTTCTCTGTATATTTGTATTTATACATATGGGAAGGAGGTGCCATATTGTTTCCCTTAGACAGTACAGTATGAGGGTATACCTTATTGTGTGCCCAGAACATTCCTTCTCTGTATATTTGTATTTATACATATGGGAAGGAGGTGCCATATTGTTTCCCTTAGACAGTACAGTATGAGGGTATAGCTTATTGTGTGCCCAGAACATTCCTTCTCTGTATATTTGTATTTATACATATGGGAAGGAGGTTTCATATTGTTTCCCTTAGACAGTACAGTATGAGGGTATAGCTTATTGTGTGCCCAGAACATTCCTTCTCTGTATATTTGTATTTATACATATGGGAAGGAGGTGCCATATTGTTTCCCTTAGACAGTACAGTATGAGGGTATAGCTTATTGTGTGCCCAGAACATTCCTTCTCTGTATATTTGTATTTATACATATGGGAAGGAGGTGCCATATTGTTTCCATTAGACAGTAGAGTATGAGGGTATAGCTTATTGTGTGCCCAGAACATTCCTTCCCTGTATATTTGTATTTATACATATGGGAAGGAGGTGCCATATTGTTTCCCTTAGACAGTACAGTATGAGGGTATAGCTTATTGTGTGCCCAGAACATTCCTTCTCTGTATATTTGTATTTATACATATGGGAAGGAGGTGCCATATTGTTTCCCTTAGACAGTACAATATGAGGGTATAGCTTATTGTGTGCCCAGAACATTCTTTCTCTGTATATTTGTATTTATATAAATGGGAGGGAGCTCTTTGATTGTTTCCCTTAGAGACAGTAAATGAAAAGACACTAATAAAACATAAAAATTAAACGTTGAGGTAAAAGGAGGATGATAGCATCTCTTTAATACTACTCCACAATGCTTAAGTAACAGTTACCATTAATATGATACTTAACATGCGAATCGCCCTAATGCTCCATGTTGTATGTCAATAACCGCATCAACTTTCAACCACCAGAAACGTCTCATTGTTTCTTAATTTGCGTTCACTAAGGCGAACAGCGCTCTTTGTGCAACGATGGAAACTGGGGATGCTTAGCTGGGACAAAATGAAAAGTGATTAACTGAATTTTAATGCAGACTGGGAGACCTATTGATTCTCAGTGCAATAAAAATTCTATCCCCGGAGGGTCGTGCATTAGGCAAACACCGAATATCACTCGGTGTGTTCTCTCTGCCTAAGGAAATCTGCTGAGCCTAGCGACATTTCACTCAGTATTAATGCGGGAATGTGATTTTGTTCTCATCATTCTGACTTTTATTGGCAAGTGTAAGCATTACAGTATTGAGTGTATAATATTGCCATTAAACAAGCACCAATAACTGCACTGTGCTCAAATTCCTCGCCAGCTTTTATTTCTCTACTGCACAAAGATCTGTGAAGGCGCCCGATTGTTGCAGGATTTAGAATAGCGATTATTTCAGGACTAGGGTAATTTATGGCATTTTCTAAAAGATGATGATTACAATACACAAATTGCAGCAGTGGGTAACAAAGTCGTTGCTAGTAATGGATAGGGATTGTGGGAATAACAAGTGTGAAGAGCAAAGCCAGAGGCCCAGAAACCCTGGAGCGTATTAAGGAGCCCATTTAGTAAACCTCGAATTTTCTCGTCGAGTTTTTAAAAGGGAAAACTTAGGGGCCGATTCACTAAGGGTCGAATATCGAAGGTTAATTAACCCTCGATATTCGACTAGGAATTAAAATCCTTCGACTTCGAATGTCGAAGGATTTAGCGCAGATAGTTCGATCGAAGGATCGAAGGATAATTCCTTCGATCGAACGATTAAATCCTTCGAATCGAACGATTCGAAGGATTTAAATCCAACGATCTAAGGAATATCCTTCGATCAAAAAAAGTTAGCCAAGACTATGGGGACCTTCCCCCAAGGCTAACATTGAGTTCGGTAGCTTTTAGATGGCGAACTAGGGGGTTGAAGTTTTTTTTAAAGAGACAGTACTTCGACTATCGAATGGTCGAATAGTCGAACGTTTTTTACTTCGAATCCTTCGATTCGAAGTCGTAGTCGATGGTCGAAGTAGCCCATTCGATGGTCGAAGTAGCCCAAAAAAACCTTCGAAATTCGAAGTTTTTTAACTTCGAATCCTTCACTCGAAGTTAATGAATCGGCCCCTTAAAATTTTTAGAGGGAAAAAAACCTCACATTTTTAGTGATTTATTTTACCCCAAATCTGAAAAACTAAAACCTGTCAAGGTCATGTAGACATCAATGGCAGATGAAGTTGTTACTCAACATCGTGGTCTGCGCTGGATAATAATAATCTGTGTTTTTGCCCGATAATCACATAAAGTCGAGTTTTCGCAGAGACAATTGACTTTTTCGAGAAGAATTATTGATAAACGAGTTCAATTCGTGGTTATATAATAATAATCTGGGTTTTTGCCCGATAATCAGATAAAGTCGAGTTTTCGCAGAGACAATTAAATAAAGTTGAGTATTCAGAGCGTCAATCGTACGATTCAAATTGACGCTCGTTTTTTTCGTTTTTACTTTTTCTAGAAGAATTATTGATAAATGAGTTCAATTCGTGGTTATATAATAATAATCTGGGTTTTTGCCCGATAATCAGATAGAATCGAGTTTTCGCAGAGACAATTAAATAAAGTTGAGCATTCAGAGCGTCAATCGTACGATTCAAATTAACGCTTGTTTTTTTTTCATTTTGACTTTTTCGAGAAGAATTATTGATAAATCAGTTCAATTCGTGGTTATATAATAATAATCTGGGGTTTTGCCTGATAATCAATCGAGTTTTCGCAGAGACAATTGAATAAAGTTGAGCATTCAGAGCGTCAATCGTACGATTCAAATTGACGCTTGTTTTTTTTAGTTTTGACTTTTTCGAGAAGAATTATTGATAAATGAGTTCAATTCGTGGTTATATAATAATAATCTGGGTTTTTGCCCGATAATCAGATAAAGTCGAGTTTTCGCAGATGCAATTAAATAAAGTTGAGCATTCAGAGCGTCAATCGTACGATTCAAATTGACGCTTGTTTTTTTCGTTTTGACTTTTTCGAGAAGACTTATTGATAAATGAGTTCAATTCGTGGTTGGGAGTTTGGATGACTTTGTTTTAATAAAAAACTAAAAAAAACTCGAGTTTTAGTAAATAATCCCCTTAATGTCATAGACCTGGCCATTTTGCATAATGTTAGTTGCTGTGCTATGTTCATACGTTGGTTGCACTTTATATGCATGACTGTACTGACTCTTGCAGACATATAGAGGGTCTTCTATATAACTTTTACCTTTCTTCGGCCTTTGAAGTCCTGTGTAGCCTTTCAGAGAGCACTGCTATTTGAACTAGAACTTTATGAGTATCTCAAGCAAAAGACCCTGATCTACCACTAAGGTAGTTGGCAATACTCAACAGTCTCAAGAATCACTACTCTCTAAAACTGTAAATTTCTTAAAGCTTGTAATGTAATAGGTAAAAGTGTCCAATTAAGACTTATTTTAAAGAAGGAAATGTCCAATCAGTGAGGGTTGCCAAATATTATGGCACCCCAAAACCCAGAAAAGCGCACCAGCCGTGCAATCCTCTTCTTTCCTTCTTTACTAGGGCGTGCAAGTGCAATAGAGTTAAACGCCAGACTTTAACAAAAAAGACAGTTTCTTTGCTCTACTGTGCATGTGTCAGTTGCTGGATATTGAAGAAAGAAGGGATGAAGAGAAGAAGTCATTATAATCCTTGGGGGTGTCCTAACATTTGGCACCCCCATGGGTTGGTCCTTTCCTTTTCCTTTTAGTAGCTGAAAAATAGTTAGAGACCAAATCAAATCACACTGAATATGATTCCATATCATTTTACTATAGTTGGGAGTTTTGGAGGAATCTTATGTTCTAAGTAAATTTAGGACTAGAACATAGATCCCCAACCTTTTTACACATGAGCCACATTCAAATGTAAGATGAGTTGGGGAGCAACACAAGCATGAAAAATATTCCTGGGTGATGCCAAATAAAGGCTGTGATTGGCTTATGGTAGCCCCTATGTGGACTGGTAGTGTGAGAACGCACGCTTGCGTCCTGTCCGGCGCAGGCGCGGACGCGCTAATGCGCGTCTGATGCGGGACGCTGGCGACGGTCGCGGACGCGGAGGCGCCGGTCGCGGGCGCAAGGACGTAGGCGAAAACGCCTGTGACGGATGTGCTGGCGTCAGTTCCGCGACGTCAGCGCAATGACGTCAGTTTGGCGCCAAAACTTCTGTATTTAAACCCAAACCAGATTAACATGCATTGCCTGGTTATTAGGTTATTTTGACTGAAACCCTAGCGACTCTGAACTTGGATTCCCGATTATTGACCCTTGCCTGAACCCGGACTTTGATTACTGCCGCCTGTCTCGACCTTCTTGCCTGTTTATCGATTACGAATATTGCTGCCTGCCTTTTGACCTCGGATCTCCTGACTACGACTCTTGCCTAATCCCTTGTACTTCGCTGACCGTCTCACTGGCTACTCTCCACAACCCTGCTCCCTGTTCCACTCCAGGTGGGTAGCGGTTGTGTGAGGCGCTTGTGGGTTCATTAACTTCTGCTCCAGCCTCTTTTACGTCTGGATTATACTGGTAAGTCCTGACAGTATAACCAGGCCAAAAGATGGATCCAGCTGAAGGGGCGTCCCCGTTTGCAGTCCTGACGCAACAATTATCTTCTCTTACGCAAGCCGTCCGGGAGCTGCAAAGTGGCTATGCTCAGCTACAGGAGCACATTAGGACCCAACCACCGGTTGTTCTCCCTTCCACGGCCGCTGCAACTCCTCCGGTTCCAGCGGAAGTCCAGGTGATAACTTCTGAAATTTTGGAACCTAAGGTGGCCTTTCCGGAGAAGTTTGCGGGTGACTGAAAGTTGTTCCGGAATTTTAGGAGCAATTGTAAGCTACTGTTTACACTCAAGCCTCATACCTATCCCTCTGAGCAGACCCGGGTCGGGGTGATTATCTCTTTTCTGACGGGAGAACCACAGACGTGGGCCTTTCGTCTTATGGATCGCCACAGTCCTGCATTGGCCACAGTAGACTCCTTCTTTGATGCCATGGCAGTTCTTTTTGACGATCCGCACAGAGCCACTACTGCTGAAGCCGCCCTTCGTGCCTTGAAGCAAGGTAGCCGCCCAGCGGAAGACTACACCCTGGAATTCCGGCAATGGGCAGATGACACGGAGTGGAATCCGGCTGCGCTTAAGAACCAGTATCGCTTCGGCCTTTCTTCTGAACTAAAAAATGAATTGGCCCGTACTGGCATTCCCGACAGTCTGGAAGACCTCATCTGTCTGGCCATCCAACTCGATCGGAGGCTCAGGGAGCGCAGAGAGGAGGAAGAGGCAGAGAGAGCAGGTCTTCCACCTCAGTCTTGGATGTTACCAACCGCTCCACCTCCTATCCGAATGCCTTCCACTTTTCCTCCAGCTGTTCCGCCACCCGTCTTCAGTGCAGCCCCAGAGCCGATGCAGATTGGAGCCATTAGATCTACGTTAACTCCAGAGGAACAGATCAGACGTCGCAGACTCAACCTCTGCCTTTATTGTGGACAAGCAGGTCACTTGCTTCGGGGTTGTCCGATTCGTCCAACGGGTAAGAGGATTTTCGAAAGAGACTTTTCCAGTTGCCATGTTCCCGTGCCTCTCCTGACTGTCTCTTTATCTTTGCAGTGGGGAGACAAGCGGGTAGAGCTTCAAGCAATCCTTGATTCTGGGGCCAGCGGGTGTTTCCTGGACAATAAAGTGGCGCTACAGTTCCAGATCCCACTCCAGTCCAAAAAGAACCCCATAGCCCTCCGTGTGGCAGATGGTTCTCTGATTACCTCGGGCCCTGTGGTGCAAGAGACCGTCTCACTTTTTGTTGTGTTAAATAAAGGGCATGCTGAAGTCATGAACTTTGATGTGGTTTCTTCGCCTCTATTTCCCGTCATTCTGGGTCTACCCTGGTTGCAGAAACACAACCCGTCCATCAACTGGACTACCGGTGAAGTGAACTTTCTTTCAAATTTTTGTTCCTCTCAATGCATTTTCTCTTTCAATAGAGTCTGTTCTTTATCTCCTGCTTCCGAAATTCATAATCTTCTTCCTCAAGCTTACTGGGAGTTTACGGACGTTTTCAATAAGAAAGGGGCAGACAAGTTGCCTCCTCATCGTATTTATGATTGCCCTATTAACCTTCTTCCAGGGGCTCAGATTCCTTTTGGACGAGTTTATCCGTTGTCCGAGTCTGAACTATCGGAACTTCGTTCTTATTTAGATCAGAATCTAGCCAAAGGCTTCATTCGATAATCTTCTTCTCCAGCAGGGGCTGGGATCTTCTTTGTTGAAAAAAAAGATCATTCTTTAAGGCCGTGTATTGATTACCGGGATCTGAACAAGATTACTGTTAAGAATCGTTATCCACTTCCTCTTATTCCTGAACTTTTTCAACGTTTGGCGGAGGCTAAGATCTTTTCTAAACTGGATCTCCGTGGCGCATACAATCTCGTCAGAATAAGAGAAGGTGATGAGTGGAAGACGGCTTTTCGTACTCGTTATGGGGATTTTGAATACCTGGTCATGCCCTTTGGTCTTTGCAACGCTCCTGCAACGTTTCAACATTTTGTCAATGATGTTTTCAGAGACTTCCTCGACATATTCGTTATCATATATTTGGATGATATCCTTGTTTTCTCTAATTCTTTGGAGGAACACAGATCACATTTAAAAAAGGTGCTGGCTCGTCTACGTATTCATCAGCTTTATGCTAAGATTGAGTAATGTGTCTTTGAACAAACATATGTGGACTTTTTGGGTTTTCTCCTTTCTCCGCAGGGAATTCAGATGGACTCCAGGAAGATCTCCGCAATTCTTGATTGGCCAATTCCTTCTTCCTAGAAAGCTGTCCAACGTTTTATTGGTTTTGCAAATTTTTATAGGAAATTTATAAAGAATTTTTCCCAGGTTATTCTTCCAATTACTGAGTTGAATCGTAACAATCAAAAGTTTTGTTGGTCACCACAAGCTCAGGCGGCCTTTGAGAAATTGAAGGCACTCTTCACTTCAGGCCCAATTCTTCATCATCCTGACGTTTCCCTTCCTTTCATCCTGGAAGTTGACGCTTCAGAGCTTGCGGTGGGTGCTGTGTTATCGCAAAGAGCTGGGTTTCAGGAGGATCTGCATCCTGTTGCTTTTTTTTCTCGTAAACTGGCCAAGAGCGAATGTAACTATGATGTTGCCGATCGTGAACTACTTGCCATTAAGTTAGCACTTGAAGAGTGGAGGTATCTCCTTGAAGGATCTAAACATCCAATCCTCATCTTTACGGATCATAGGAATCTGGAGTATTTACGTTCGGCCAAGAGGTTGAGACCCAGACAAGCAAGGTGGGCTTTATTCTTCATGAGAATCAATTTTCATCTCACATATCGACCTGGGTCTAAGAATGTTAAAGCAGATGCTTTGTCCCGTATGTTTTCATCTGAAGACGAGTCTTCCTTGGTTCCTGAAACAATTTTAAACTCTAATAATTTTCTCCTGCTACAGTCTACCCTGGTTGATGGAATTAAAAACGCTTCCTTAAATCTCTCTGAACCATCGTTAGTTTCCAAGGAGGGTCTTCTTCTTCATCAAGGTAAAATTTTTGTTCCTGAACCTATGCGCTTAGAGGTCCTCAAGAATGTTCATGATTCTAAATTGGCAGGTCATCCAGGTATCAAGAAAACTATTATCCTGGCTAAGAGACTATTTTGGTGGCCTGGGTTGGCTAAGGACTGTTTTCAATTTGTTACTTCTTGTGAAGTTTGCTCTAGGTCCAAGGACTCTCATTCTCGGCCTATTGGTCTTCTACAACCTCTGCCTGTGCCTTCTCGTCCATGGGGTTCGGTTTCTTTGGATTTCATTTCTGATTTGCCATTGTCTTGTGATTGTTCCACTATTGTCGTTTTTGTGGACCGTTTAACAAAAATGGCTCATTTCAAGTCGTTACCTAGACTTCCTTCTGCCTCTGAGACTGCTGATACCTTCATTAAGGAAGTAGTAAGGCTTCATGGTCTTCCGGATGAGGTGGTGTCGGATCGAGGACCACAATTCACTTCTCAGTTTTGGAGATCGTTGTGTGGAGCACTCAAGATTTCGGTGTCCCTTTCCTCTGCCTTTCACCCTCAGTCCAATGGTCAGACCGAACGAACTAATCAGACTCTCGAGCAATATCTGAGATGTTATTCTTCATACCTCCAAGATGACTGGGTGAATCTTCTTCCTTTAGCCGAGTTCGCTTATAATAATTCCCATCATTCCTCAATCAATCAGTCCCCTTTCTTCGCAAATTATGGTCTTCATCCAGTAACTTTTCCCTCTGCCATTGTTTCTGACATTCTAGTTCCTGCTGTCAAAGACCGATTAACTTTCTTATCCAATAATTTTCAAAAGATCCAGGAAAACATGAAGCAGGCCCAACAAAATTTCAAGATTTATGCCGATCGGAGACGGAGAGGTGACCCAGAGTTCAAGGTGGGTGACCGTGTTTGGTTATCAACTGTTAACCTTAAGCTTTCTTGTCCCAGTAGGAAGTTGGGTCAACGTTTCCTGGGGCCCTTCCTTATTATTCGCCAAGTCAATCCTGTGGCTTTTCAACTTAAACTTCCAGCTTCCTGGCACATCCATCCAGTGTTTCATGCTGTTCTTCTAAAACCAGCCTCAACATTCCGATTTCCTGGGCGTTCGGCTCCTCCTCCGCTACCTGTGGTGGTCAACGGTCAGGAAGAATTTGAAGTTGAGGAGATCCTGGATTCCAGACTAAGAGGCAAGCGGCTCCAGTACCTGGTGAGGTGGAAGGGTTACGGTCCAGAAGAAAATTCCTGGGAACCAACGTCTAATATCCACGCTCCTGAGTTGCTGGAGAAATTCCATAGAACTCACCCTGGTAAGCCTTCTGGTGGTCGCGTCCTGAGGCCGCTCCTTGATGGGGGGCAATGTGAGAACGCACGCTTGCGTCCTGTCCGGCGCAGGCGCGGACGCGCTAATGCGCGTCGGCGTCTGACGCGGGACGCTGGCGATGGTCGCGGGCGCAAGGACGTAGGCGGAAACGCCTGTGACGGACGTGCTGGCGTCAGTTCCGCGACGTCAGCGCAATGACGCCAGTTTGGCGCCAAAACTTCTGTATTTAAACCCAAACCAGATTAACATGCATTGCCTGGTTATTAGGTTATTTTGACTGAAACCCTAGCGACTCTGAACTTGGATTCCCGATTATTGACCCTTGCCTGAACCCGGACTTTGATTACTGCCGCCTGTCTTGACCTTCTTGCCTGTTTATCGATTACGAATATTGCTGCCTGCCTTTTGACCTCGGATCTCCTGACTACGACTCTTGCCTAATCCCTTGTACTTCGCTGACCGTCTCACTGGCTACTCTCCACAACTCTGCTCCCTGTTCCACTCCAGGTGGGTAGCGGTTGTGTGAGGCGCTTGTGGGTTCATTAACTTCTGCTCCAGTCTCTTCTACGTCTGGATTATACTGGTAAGTCCTGACAGGTAGCCTACAGGAGACTCTGTTTGACAGTACACTTGGTTTTTAAGCAACCAAAACTTGCCTCCAAGCCTGGAATTTAAAAATAAGCACCTGCTTTGAGGCCACTGGGGGGTTGGTGAGCAACATGTTGCTTGGGAGCCACTGGGCTAGTGCATCCTTTATCCAAGAACATATTAGTGTTAAACTAACTTGTTACCTAGCACACAGTCCTTACTAACATAGTGATGAAGATGTTGTGGTGGTGGAAGAAAGTTCATATTAAAAGACTTGGCTTGGCCAAGTATAGACAAAAGTTTTGGCCGAAACGAACACCCAAATGTGTATGTCTGATCAAACATAGATGGTGCACCACGTGATTATCTATGAGCAAAATCCAACCATTAAAACCATAGAGAAAAGACATTTATGTCTAATTCTATGCTTCCACCTTAAACGTACACATGGATATTATTAGCAGCAGAGTGGTCTTGTTCATAATCTTATTATTGCATGCCCAAGGCAGATCTAAATAACATGACTTCTTAAGACCACAAAGAGCCTCGATTTGTATTGAAAAAAAAAAAAAAAACAGGATCATCTACTCCGAAGATGATTACTAGACTAATCCTTCCAAGTAGCATCTTCAACACTTGGGGGCCCATTTACTTAGCTCGAGTAAAGGAATGAATAAAAAAAACTTCGAATTTCGAATGTTTTTTTTTGGCTACTTCGACCATCGAATGGGCTACTTCGACCTAAAAATTGTTAGACTATTCGACCATTCGATAGTCAAAGTACTGTATCTTTAAGAAAAATCCCCATAGGCATCCTAATCATTTTTTGGTCGAAGAAAAATCGTTCAATCGATGGATTAAAATCTTTCGAATCGAACGATTCGAAGGATTTAATCGTTCAATGGAACGATTTTTCGTTCGATGGAACGAATAGCGCTAAATCCTTCGACTTCGATATTCAAAGTCAAAGGATTTAACTTCGACAGTCGAATATCGAGGGTTAATTAACCCTCGATATTCGACCTTAAGTAAATTTGCCCCTTGCTCTCTTGACCGACCCATAATGGTATTTTCTCTCAATTCCTCAATTTTCCACAATTCTTATGTCTGTTGCTTGCATATATTTACAGACGACATATATTGGAGGAGGGTTGACCACCTAATCAGCAAACTCTCTTTGTCTAAAGCAAATAGCTTTTTGTCTCCAATCTGACACCATAATTAACATCTTCTCCAGACTCCAAAATGCAGCCATGCCTCTAAGAATTCATGGAACTCTCTCGTTCGTTACGAAATAAAGAAAGTAAAACAGAAATCCCAAAAAAGTCATCGGCATTCCCCCCTATGGAATATGATACAGAAGAATTCAGGGCTGTCTGCAGGCAAGAATTGGTAAATGGTTCTGCTCGGGACTTTAAACAATTTCATGCTGTGGGATTCTGCCGTCTCGTAGGCTTAACATATGCACTTAGTTATTCGCTGTGGTTTTTCTTTCCCTTTTTTCCTCCCCAGCCCTTGTTGCTTGAAGCCTTTTAATGTCAGAACCAATGTAATCACAAAGCGAATATGCTAAAAATGAGATCTGAAAACGATTCCTGGAGAAATACGACGTCTCAACGTAGATTATACAGGCCCGGCGGCTGATTATGACCCCGTGTCTTTGTACATTAGAAGCGCCACTTAAAAGGAAGGGAGTCGTAGAAATATAAAGCTGGGGAAGGAGCTGGGCGATGACTGTAAAGAGATATTTCACTGGAAGGTAGGAATGTTATGGATAACACAGCGCTGGGTATAAATAGGGTCTGATGATGTGATTGGTGGTGATGTAACCTAAGTCAGTTTTGCAGTGACTTAAAGCAATATTTTATATTAAAGGGGAACTTCACACAAACATAACTTTTTGAAAAGTAAACATAATGTCAAGCAACTTTCCAATATTCATCAATTTAAAAATATGCAGACTTTTCATGATTTTTAATGGTTTGGAACAGTTCCCTAAGCCTAGCCCCCTGCTGACTACTTTGCTGAGCTGGCTGACTACTGTTACTTTGTATCAACAACCGTCTGTCCTCAGCCTGCATCCTCCAAACCCCACAATTCCCTGCACAAGTAATTTGAATAGGGTTAGGAACATCACGGTGCAATGCATTGTGGGTTATGTAGTTCCTGCATGCCGTCTGTAGGCTGTGGAGCAGTTGTTACAATTTGTTATATCAGTGTTTAGTCCCTCCTTCCCTGCCAGGATTTCAAATGATGCAGAAAGAGCAGAACTGTTAAACAGCCGGATTTCAGCATAGAAAATGGCATTTATTCATACTTTTTGAAGGAACAGGTAAGTGTGATGGGTATATTAGGGGTTTCTGTGTTATGTGGGCCTCATTATCAAATTTGGGTTTGGAAGCAGGAGCCCCTTTAAGAGCCTGCAGTCATGGTTTATTAAATATATATATAATATATATATAATCGGAGGTGCAACAAGTGTGACCACAACATTCATAAAAGGACAAGAAATCACCCGATACCCCCTTCTATCAAAACAGGTTTTGTTTGTACATATATTGCACTACAGTCAATGTACAGCATATTTATTAGTTTCAGCAAGGATAGGGGTAACCTACCTGCCGGTTTTCTCCAATCAGCTGCAGAGAGAGTATTTTTATAGAAATTTAATTATTTGATTAAAATAGAGTCTGTGGGAGACGGCCTTTCCGTAATTCAGAGCTTTCTGGATAATAGACTGGATAATAGACTTTCTTCCAGAATCGCATAATTTTTTTGGGCTTAAAACCCAGAATTTTTCGGAACATCGGGCTAAACTCAGCTCAAACCACGATATCTTCAAACTGGGATAGGGACATCATTGACTTATACGGGACCTCGACAAGTCTGGGATGGTGGATTTTCGAATTTTGGCTTTTTGCAGCGGGGTATAATAGATCTCAAAAAATGTGAGTTTTCGTTTTCCACAAAATAGTTTTTTGCCCCAAAAAGCCAGAACAGATAAATGTGGTTTAGTAAATAACCCCCGTAAATGTAATCCCTTTAGCCCCTCATGTCACCCTCCAGTCATTACCCGAAAAAAAAGTATTATTTTTCATACTAAAATAGGAATATGAGGCTTTGGTAGGCTGTGAGTAGGAATTGTGGAGGCCTGTAAGGGTATATTTTGCAGGTCTCAAAGAAGAAAATAATCTACCTGAGCCCACCTTCAGATGAAATCATATCCTGGTTTATCATCACTTCATAGGTTATATTGAGTAGCCGGTTTGAATGGTTTAACATAGAGGTTGTGGATCAAATCTACTTGATTACCCTGCACGGGTGACTAGTTTATGCAGAGGGTAAACACTTTTATACCACAGGGCAGATGAGCAATCTTCTACCATCCTCCTACTGCTGCTGCTTCAGTAGCTACTGCCATTACTTATTATTTTTTATTATTTTTTGGGGACCAGTAACATCAAAAAAAAAATGTAAAAAATTTGTTAGTAAACATTGAGAAAAAAAACCAAGACAAATTAAACTTTAAAATCGCAAAGTTTTTATTAAGAAATAACTTACCAAAACTCCTCTTCAGAAACCGATTGGGCGATCCATCGTGCGGCGATCGATTTCTCCTCCCTGCCTTCTTTATAGGCGATAGCCGGGGAGGCGAAATCGAGCGCCGCACGATGGATCGTCGCCGTGTCACATTTTCTGAAGAGGACCGGAAGCAGAGTTTCGGTGTTATTTCTTAATAAAGACATCACAATTTTGAAGTTTCATTTGTCCATCTTGGTAGGTGTCTATGTATACTAACAATATTTTCAAAACATTTTTTGGATGTTACTGGTCCTTTAACATTTAGAGGTTATTTATCAAAGTTCCAGTTTTTTTATACCTTGAATGAACTCACAACTTGAATGGTTTCTTATTTAAAGGGATACTGTCATGGGAAAAAAAACATTTTTTCAAAATGAATCAGTTAATAGTGCTGCTCCAGCAGAATTCTGCACTGAAATCCGTTTCTCAAAAGAGCAAACAGATTTTTTTATATTCAATTTTGAAATCTGACATGGGGCTAGACATATTGTCAATTTCCCAGCTGCTCCAAGTCATGTGACTTATGCTCTGATAAACTTCAATCACTCTTTACTGCTGTACTGCAAGTTGGAGGGATATTACCCCCCCCCAGCAGCCAAACAAAAGAACAATGGGAAGGTAACCAGATAGCAGCTCCCTAACACAAGATAACAGCTGCCTGGTAGATCTAAGAACAACACTCAATAGTAAAAACCCATGTCCCACTGAGACACATTCAGTTACATTGAGAAGGAAAAACAGCAGCCTGCCAGAAAGCATTTCTCTCCTAAAGTGCAGGCACAAGTCACATGATCAGGGGCAGCTGGGAAATTGACAAAATGTCTAGCCCCATGTCAGATTTCAAAATTGAATATAAAAAAATCTGTTTGCTCTTTTGAGAAATGGATTTCAGTGCAGAATTCTGCTGGAGTAGCACTATTAACTGATGCGTTTTGAAAAAAACACGTTTTCCGATGACAGGATCCCTTTACGAAAAAACTGAAGTTCAGGGTAAACAACCCCAAAAAAAACTTGTTTTCGGCAAAACTCTCTGAAAAAAACTCAAGCATCTTCAAATGGTTTAAGGCTCTGCCACTGACTCCTACATGACCTCGACAGGTTTTAGATGGTGTACTTTTGGATTCAAGCTATTTCCAGGGTCGGGGTATCATAAATTTTGAAAAACGTGAGTTTTTTTTGAAGGATTATGCTGCTAAATCTCTGTATGCTTAGTAAATATGCTGTGGCTTGCTTCCCTGAGCCTGGCTTTGTAAGTAAATCTTAATCTAGGCAGTCAGTAATTTCAACGTTTCCTGTCCAGGTATCTGCCAGTTAAATTCCGCCAGTGCCGATTTAGGTTTAACGAATGGCCAAGAAAAACTCCCTGTGGAAATAAGAAACATGGCAGCAGCCTATTTTGCAAAGTACTTTGTATTGTTTTGATATCCATATAATAAAGCAATTTGTATGTTGCTTAACCACTACCTTACCCAATCAATGTCCTAAGTGGATTTATAGGTTGAAATCTTGGTAGGTCCCTTGTTGCCGACCTACAACCCTCCTATACTGTTACATCACCATTTGCATCAGAAAAAAAAAATCACCACACTTCAAAAGATTTATTGCTGGAACAAAAAAAAGTTCATTTTATTTTTTTTCCAATCAATAAAATTAAAGAACAAAAATTCGAATAAATTATTTAATTTTCATCTGCCTCCAGGTTTATGTTGTTCCCAAACTTGGCATACAGCTGGACTTTAAGGTCGGAGAGCACTTGATGGATGGATTCTACGCGCGACTGTAAACATTCGATTTCTTCCTCCATTTGTTTCTAGTGATGGTGAGAAGAGAAAGATTCAGATATAACCTACCCTGTTGCACCAGTTAATAAGTTGAGGGTTCATTTATAGAAAATTGTGTGCCTTGCACCGATCGATAAACCAATCTCGAGTTCCCTTGAATGTGCCGATTTTGGAAATATCTTGAATGTGTGCATCGCAATCGTGGTTGATCAAAGAGACTATGCTCAAACGTTTGTGGCAATCCTAGAATTCCTTGCGCCATTCCACTGAAGATGGCAGTTTCAAAAAAACGGAAATATTCAAGTTTTTGAGAAGCAAAAAATTGAATATCCAAATTCCGCAAGAAGAATATCCAGTTCCCATTTCTTTTAAAGGAGAAGGAAAAGCGCTCTTTTTATGGTGCCAAAAGTTAGGCACCCCAAGTGATTGTATTTACTTACCTGACACCCCAGACCGATGCCCTATCAGCAGAAAACGACACCGGCCCAGGGTTATTCCAGCGAGCACCACAATACGATCGGCTTCCGGGTTTTCCTTTCTACGCACAGGTGCGCATGTGTGGTAGAGCTCATTCTACTGCGCATGCGTCTGCCCCGGGAAATTTGAAGAAAGAAGACGATCGATTTGTTGTGAACCCGCCGGACTGGTGCAGTTTTCTCCTGATAGGAGCACTAGCCCGGAGTGTGACGTAAGTATATATAATCACTTGGGGTGCCTAACTTTTGGCACTCCAAGTAACGAGTGCTTTTCTTCTCCTTTAAAAGAAATGGGAACTGGATATTCTTCTTGCGGGATTTGGATATTCCATTATTTGCTTCGCAAAAACTTGAATATTTCCGTTTTTTGAAACTGCCATCTGCAGTGAGAAGGTGCAAGGAATTCTAGGATTGCCACAAATGTTTGAGCATAGTCTCTTTCATTAACCACAATTGGGATGCACCCATATTTCCAAAACTTTGGGCACCCCCAATTAAATATGCCTTTTAAGGTACCTCTGCAGGCCTCGGCTAGAGCGAGGAAACTTCTGGATCAATTTGAGTTTGTTATACAGGTATAGGACCGGTTATCCAGAATGCTCAGGACCTGGTATTTTCTGGATAAAGGATTTTGCTGTAATTTGGATCACCATATTTTAAGTCTACTAGAAAATCGTGTAAACATAAAATAGGCTGGTTTTACCTCCAATAAGGATTAATTATATCTTAGTTGGGATCAAGTACAGGTATGGAACCTGTTATCCAGAATGCTCGGAACCTGCATAATTTGGATCTTGATACCTTAAGTCTACTAGAAAATCATATAAACATTAAATAAACCCAATAAGCTGGATTGGCTTCCAATAAGGATTAATTATATCTTAGTTGGGATCAAGTACAAGCTACTGTTTTATTATTATAGAGAAAAAGGAAATTGTTTATAAAAATGTGGATTATTTGTATAAAACGGAGACTTTGGATAAAATGGGCCTTTCTTTAATTCAGAGCTTTCTGGCTAACGGATCCCATACCTGTATCATCAATTTCAGGATTGAGAAAACTGAAATCCCATGACATCAATTGGCAAATCGTTCATAAATCAAGGGGAAACTCGATGAGTTTGCATTAAACATGCATTTCTGTGCCTCTACATTTTTATAGTAACAGTTGGCTGGAATGTTCTAATGGCTACAAGCAGCGGTGATATCTGCTGTTTAAAGCGATTATTTCTAAAATCCAAACTGTTCCTGCACCTTTATTAATTTAAAGGGTGAAAGTCAACCTCTACAAACCAACAGAAGAAAAAAAAACAAGACCACGCAAGGGGTATTTGGTGCCTGAACTGTTTTGACCTTTCCCATATTAAATGAGGGGATTCTGGCTGCTCCACTTCTTACGGACCTTTGCAGCTTCCAGCATCTCCTGAGTCTCCTCCTGGGAGTGACTTATGAACACATCTCCAATCTGGTAGGGAACCAGCAGGGAATCTTCAAGCATCATTATCTCCTCGCAGGCGTCTTCCAGGTTCTGAAGCTGTTTCTATACGAGCCGGGGAGAAAAACAGAACAAAGCTTCTAACTCCGGGCCGGTTCCAATTATATTTGTTCTATAGACAGTTACACGGCGCCATTTTATTCAGTTGGACAATAAAGAAGCTGCTTCATGTACAGCGGCTCCATAGGGGACTCGTTTCACTTTCGAGGGTCAACAGAGAGAGAATAATAGGGGCAATGTTTATAGAACAAGAAAATCTGAGGTTTTTAGGAAAATATTTCCATTGAGCTGTTATTTTCTTTATCCTAGTATCGGCAAACCTTTCCTGTTTTGTTTTGGACTACAAAGATCAAATAGATCAAAATTAGAGTTTCGGCCAAATCCCGAATCCTTTGTGAAGGATTCACAGAATACCGAAGCGAATCCTAATTTGCAAATTAGGGAAAGTAGGAGGGAAAATAATTTTCTGACTTCCTTGTTTATGTGACGAAAAGCCGCGTGATTTTTTTTGGAATCGCCAGGCATTTAGATCGATACTGAAACAGATCGAATCCGGAACCAAATCTTGGATTAATCAAAAAATGAAGCAATGGCATGTAACGTTTTACTATTTCAATAGGGTTTCCATTTTGATATTAATAACCGTAACAATTTTTATGGATACGCTTACATGCCATATAAACAGGCCGTTCTATTTTCTCAAAACCCATCAGCGGGCATTAAAATCGGTTTCTGTTCTAGGCAGCTGTGCGCCAAATCCATTATCTCTTGATCCTGAAGAATGCAAAAGCCACCACAAAGACGCAGGCAAATACAAACCTTCATTTACATGAAAAAAAAAATCGCCAAAACTTGGTGATTTATCAATCTAAACAATTCTGAAAATGGGAAAAGTAATTTCAACAATTAAATCAGATTTTTTTAAGTTTTTTTTTTTAAGAGACAAATTTGGGAATTGGGTTTAACCCCTTCACTGCTAATGCTTTCCACACTTGTCGGACATTGCTTCTGCTTTACTTTAAATGATAAGAATGCCAGCGCTGCATCATACAGGACTTTCAGAAATCTCTGTACATTCCCAGGAATTCAAAGGCAGACAAAATAAACTATTTTCCCTTTGAATTTGTGTAATGGAAATATTACACATAACTATTTCCCCCTGCTATGTTCCCCTGACTTATATTAGAGGAGTTGTTCAGCTTTAAAGGGATACTGTCATGGGAAAAAAAAAAATTCAAAATGAATCAGTTAATAGTGCTGCTCCAGTAGAAATTGTGCACTGAAATCCATTTCTCAAAAGAGCAAACAGATTTTTTATATTCAATTTTGAAATCTGACATGGGGCTAGACATATTGTCAATTTCCCTGCTGCTCCAAGTCATGTGACTTGTGCTCTGATAAACTTCAATCACTCTTTACTGCTGTACTGCAAGTTGGAGTGATATCACCCCCTCCCTTCCCCCCCCCCCAGCAGCCAAACAAAAGAACAATGGGAAGGTAACCAGATAACAGCTCCCTAACACAAGATAACAGCTGCCTGGTAGATCTAAGAACAACACTCAATAGTAAAAACCCATGTCCCACTGAGACACATTCAGTTACATTGAGAAGGAAAAACAGCAGCCTGCCAGAAAGCATTTCTCTCCTAATGTGCAGGCACAAGTCACATGACCAGGGGCAGCTGGGAAATTGACAAAATGTCCAGCCCCATGTCAGATTTCAAAATTGAATATAAAAAAATATGCTTGCTCTTTTGAGAAATGTTTTCCGATGACAGGATCCCTTTAAGTTACTTTTAGTATGACATAGAGAGTGATATTCTGAGAGCATTTGTAATTGGTTGTAATTTTTTTATTATTTGTGGTTTTTAAGTTGTTAAGCTTTTTATTCTGCAGATCTCCAGTTTGCAATTTCAGCAATCTGATTGCTAGGGTTTAAATTACTAGGGATGCAACGAATCCACTTTTTTGGATTCAGCCGAACCCCCGAATCCTTCGTGAAAGATTTGGCTGAATACCGAACTAAATCCAAACCCTAATTTGCATATGCAAATCAGTGAGGGGCAGGGAAAAATAGAGCCGAACGAAGTGCGCGGCAAAAGTTTTTTTTGCTTCCTTGTTTTGTGACGAAAAGTCACATGATTTAAAGGATTCGCTTCGGCCAGGCACAAGGATTCGGCAGAATCCGAATCCTGGGCCGAATACTGGATTCGGTGCATCCCTGCTCAACCATGCATTGATTTGACTGAATAGAAAAATACTCGCCTCCATTGTTCCCTAAAAGGTGGACCATAGTCCTCTTGTTGTGTTACAATTTCCTTGCAAGAAGGTCGGAGGAGAAATAACAGAGCCGCCCACAACTCAGGGGAAACTCTACCCCCTGATTCCATGATGCAAAGCTTCTAAAAGGCTATAGAAGCAGCTATATGTACGACTGGCTGACCTCTGGCAAGGAAAAGGTGCTTTAAATGGGAAAACAATATCTGGAAACCACAATGAGCACAAAAGCACAGTAATTGTCATTTTATGCAATACAACTGCATTAACAATCATTACTGCCGCCATTCCTCGTTTATGGAGGGAACCCATTTCAGGCTAATTGGCCCTTCAGCGCCTTTACAAAGGGGACTGATGTAATTTAAGTGCAGAGCAGATGGATAAGTGGGACTGCGCTTTTATCCGCGCACGCATTTCAAGTTGCTATGGAACCGAGACATAAAATTATTGTTGGAAGTTGCCGTTTCTCGATGATGTTTCATTTCAATGTTAGTGCTGCTCAGTAAAGTAGCTACACATCGCGGGGCCCGGTTGCAGGCCGTACAGACCCCTCCAGAAATGATCTTTGCGGCATATTCGTGTGAACCACCAGCAGGTTCTGAGAGGGGTGCGGACCCTCCACCCCCTGTTAGTTCCACCACTGGTGTTGCGTGAATTCGTTCACCTGCAGTTCCCCTCTGTTTATAGACCTATGCCGACAAGCTGTGATGTCACAAAAGGGATGGGGGCGAGTCTATAAATTTAGGGGCCGAAAGTAGGGATGTACTAAATCCTTCGCGAAAAATTAGGCCGAATACCAAATCAAATCCTAATTTGCATATGCAAACATTTTTTACTTCTTTGTTTTGTGACAAAAAGTCACGCGATTTCCCTGCCCGCCACTAATTTGCATATGCAAAATATAGATTTGGTTCGGCCGGGCAGAAGGATTTGGCTGACTACGAATCCTGCTAAAAAAGGACGAATCCTGGTGGAATCCCAAACTGAATCCTGGATTCAGTGCATCTGTAGCCGGAAGTACTGGGTAGTGGGGAGAGCAGGAGTAAAGCTCATCCCAGACCTGTCCACAACCCGAAGATTTTGTGCAGGAGCCGACCCGAAACTGCCCGACCCACAGATCACTAGCTTGAATTTATTCTATATGACATTTACTTCCCTGTGAATTGCATATTGCTGCCTCCAGCAGGAAGGAAATGGTACTGCATGTCGCATAGTGATATGTGAACCAGAGTAACACAAGACATGGCGTTTCTGTTTATTAAAGGAGAACTAAACCCTAAAAATTAAAATGGCTAAGAATGCCATATTTCATATACTGAACTAATTGCACTAACCTAAAGTTTCAGCTTGTCAATAGCAGCAATGATCCAGGACTTCAAACTTGTCACAGGGGGTCACCATCTTGGAAAGTGTCTGTGACACTCACATGCTCAGTGGGCTCTGAGCAGCTGTTGAGAAGCTGAGCTTAGGGGTCGTCACTAATTATCCAGCAGAAAATGAGCTTCCCCTGTAATATAAGCCGATGCTACAGGTTTGCTGATTATTAAATTCTGATGCTAATTGCACTGGTTTCTGTGCTGCCATGTAGTAATTATCTGTCTTAATTACTAATCGGCCTTATATTGTGACATTTCTATTCTACGTGTACTGTATATTGTGAGTGGGTCCCTAAGCTCAGTAAGGGACAGCAGCACAGAGCATGTGCAGTGAATCAGCAGAAAAGAAGATGGGGAGCTACTGGGGCATCTTTGGAGACACAGATCTTGACTGCTAAAGGGCTGTGGTTGCATTGGGCTGGTACAGAAGCACAAAACATCATGTACAATATTTCTACCTACTTCTTTAGTTATCACTTCCCCTTTAACAAAAGCAAAACCTTTTCCTAGTAAACTTTGAAGTTCATTTGTTGCTTTACCTTTTTGACTTCGATTTCATCCTTCAGCTCCGTCGCTCGGTTTGTATTTCTCGCAAAGATGTTGATTTTCTGTTGGTCCTCTAAAGTGACGTTCACATCTTCCGCAACCTGGAACGCAAACAGGACAGGTTCTGATGCCGATGCATAAAGGCCTCTTATTCTCGTATCAGCAAATGTGAGGATCTGCTGGCCGTCAGTTTTATTGATCGTGGCCGTATTTGTAAAGACCATTCTAGTTATTTATAAAATGTTAAACGTTGCCCTTTAGCAAATTCAGCTGATTTAAGCGACGAGTTCGAGGGATTCTGGCTCATTAGGGAGTCTTCCTCAATAACAAGAATTCTAGTAATCATATTCATTTAGCGGCAGCAAATTATCGACATGTAACTGTCACCCACTGACCTCTCAGGACATCATTAAACAGCCAAATTGTTTCGGGTAATACTGTTCCATGTCTTTATCTGAATCAATTGGCTGTTTTCCCTATTTTTTTCCCCCATTGGGGATAATTAATTCAGGATTTGATTAGCAGCAAGTAAAACTATAGACTGTGTCAACCTTTTATAATATTAAAAATACATATACGGGAAGGCCATCCCCCATAAACTCCATTGTTATCAAATAATTACTACAGGTACTGGGCCTGTTATCCTGAATGCTCAGGACCTTGGGTTTTCCGGATAACAGATCTTTCCATGATTTGGATCTTCATACCTTAAGTCTTCAATAAAATCATATAAACATTAAATAAACCCAATAAGCCGGTTTTGCTTCCAATAAGGATTAATTATATCTTAGTTGGGATCAAGTACAAGCTACTGTTTTATTATTACACAGAAAAAGGAAATCATTTTTAAACATTTGGAGTATTTGAAAGTCTATGGGAGACGGCCTTTCGGTAATTTGGAGCTTTCTAGATACCGGGTTTCCAGATAAGGGGTCCCACACCTGTTATTATTCATTTTTAAAATGATTTCCTTTTTCTGTGTAATAATAAAACAGTAGCTTGTACTTCATCCCAACTCAGATATAATTAATCCTTATTGGAAGCAGAACTAGCCTATTGGGTTTATTTAATGTTTACATGATTTTCTAGTAGACTTATGGAGATCTAAATTAGGGAAAGATCTGGTACCCAGAAAAAACCAGGTCCTGAGCATTTTGGATAACAGGTTCCATACTTGTAAAATAAAATAATAATAAAAATAATGATTTTATTTTTGTAATTCATTGTTGGCATTTGAGTCAGGGCCATGGGATTATAGGAAAGAGATTCTTTGGGAGGATGTATTATTATTCAGAGCAGCCTGCACCCCTGTAGAGTTAATTTAATTTCCCAATGGCAGAAACATATACACAACCAAGGGACAATTATATCAGGAACTGGGATTCTGTCGGTGTACAGGAGATGGTGAGGGGCATGTGGTGAAATTGACATTAAAGGGATACTGTCATCGGAAAACATGTTTTTTTTCAAAACACATCAGTTAATAGTGCTACTCCAGCAGAATTCTACACTGAAATCCATTTCTCAAAAGAGCAAACAGATTTTTTTATATTCAATTTTGAAATCTGACATGGGGCTAGACATTTTGTCAATTTCCCAGCTGCCCCTGGTCATGTGACTTGTGCCTGTACTTTAGGAGAGAAATGCTTTCTGGCAGGCTGCTGTTTTTCCTTCTCAATGTAACTGAATGTGTCTCAGTGGGACATGGGTTTTTACTATTGAGTGCTGTTCTTAGATCTACCAGGCAGCTGTTATCTTGTGTTAGGGAGCTGCTATCTGGTTACCTTCCCATTGTTCTTTTGTTAGGCTGCTGGGGGGAAAAGGGAGGGGTGATATTACTCTAACTTGCAGTACAGCAGTAAAGAGTGACTGAAGTTTATCAGAGCACAAGTCACATGACTTGGGGCAGCTGGGAAATTGACAATATGTCTAGCCCCATGTCAGATTTTAAAATTGAATATAAAAAAATCTGTTTGCTCTTTTGAGAAATGGATTTCAGTGCAGCATTCTGCTGGAGCAGCACTATTAATAGATTCATTTTGATTCATTCTACTCCTTTCCTTTCAGTCCATTACTGGCTTTCAGCTCTGCTCAGTGCTTGAGATGTAATGAGCAGGGCCCTCTAGATGACTGCCAGAAAGTGATTAAAATGCAATTAGCAGGGTACCAGGCTTGCAAGGTCTCATATAATCGCTGCTATTTATAATCCCAACTCATTGCATGTCACCCAGTGCTATATTTGAGTTCCGGTGCTACCCTAGGCCACAGGCCTAAACATCCTGACCCCCAGCAAACTGTGCATGACATCACTTCCTCCTAGACACACGCTATTCTTCACCCCCACCCCAAGCTCCACTGGCAGACTAAGGAGTAACGAAAATAAGTTGGTGGAGGGCACTCCCAATATTCACAATAGAAAAAATACTTTTTTAAGATATATGAGGGGCAAATAACCCCAGGTAATCCCACAGTCAGTTGCCCAAAACAGTATATAGAAATGGAGAGGGTTGCACACTCAATGAGACTTAGTAGACAAAGGTGGTATTAAAAAAATGTTCTTTTATAGTAAATGGCAATTTTTTTTTATATCAAATACAACAGTATTAGCAGAAATATATACATACCACCAAGTAACAAGATCGAGGCAAAAAGAATTCCCCTTGACAAAGACTTTAGTGCCGAAACGTTTGGTTGTTCTCATTTTTGGCAAGTGTATCTGCTCCCTGTGGTTTGTCTCTTTTTGCCTTGATCTTGTTACTTGGTGGTATGTATATATTTCTGCTAATACTAATAATGTTGTATTTGATATACCAGCCTGTCTGATGTACAAAACCATCTCTGCTACTTGTGTCTCACACCCCGGTCTCCTTTTAGAGTGCAAGCTCTTTTTAACTTCTCTATCAGCCATTTCTATACAATCTATACGATTGCTGGACACATCCTCTTGTTGTACAGATCTGCTGAATGTATTTATATATCAGAATTATATATACTGGCTCTTTATCAATTGATAAATAAAGCTGCCAGCAAACACCACACCCCATTCACACAGCCCCACTATCAGGGGATCCATAGGAATAAGACATGACCCTTAGACAAACAATATCCCCATGTGTATAGTTATAAGCTTGTGGTTGAATTCTGATGTATAGAAAGCAGTAGAGTCTGCAGCACATGGCAGCCTGACACAATGCTCCTACAGGGATGGATGTGAGAGAGGTAAATCTAATAATATTCACCCCTAACATTCCTTCCCGACCCCACCGTAACCCTAGTCCCCTATATATCACACCCCATGACAGAAACTCCCTGTAACACCCCTAATTTCCCTCGGCCCGCCGCACAATGCAGCATTACCGCTTTCTTCATGGTGGCCGCCATCTTGGGATAGAACCAACTTCCGGGCGGGGGCGGTGCCACTCGACTTACTTTTACTTAATTAGGCTAACGGGGGAAAGATACAGTCCCATTCACAGAACCGTGGCGCATCCAGCCCTGAAATTCACGATCATTACAAAATAACCGAAGGTAACGAAGGGTATAGAGCCATCTGCATTTTATGTAATAAATGGTACGGTCCAAAGCGGAAATCAATGTTGTAGCTAGAACTGGAAGGAAACCAATGTTGGTTCTAAAAGGCCACTAGATGGTGCAAGAGGATGGGAGTGTAGTGCTTAGTGACAGTGATTAAATAGTGCTGCTGCTGGGAGTTGTAGTACTGACACAACTAAATATTGTGTAGCATCATAGTATATATTTTGTAATATCAAGTGGGGATTATATTAGCGAGCTGCATTCCTGATACACCCAGTAGTATGTTTAATATTGCCTTGTGCCTTTATATGGTCACAGAACAACCCCTCAGTGACTTCTAATATCCTTATAATTTACAGTAGGGGGTACATTATCCCTTATAATACATGAGTGATACTCAGAGTTCCCTGTATAACTCAGCCTGCAGCCTTGTGTCTTTATATGGTCACAGAACCCCTTTGTGGCTTCTTATATCCTTATCATTTACAATAGGGGGTACATTATCCCTAATGGCATTTTCAGCTTGGTTATAGGAATATAACATAAAATCTTGTGATAGTGAAGCAATACCGTGACTTCACTGTCCTAATAATTACCCCTTACCCTTCATCTTCTCTCAGTCAATCATTTCCCTCTGTTTATTAATTGCCTTTTCGAGTAGAAATACCCTGTACTTTCCAGGATAAGGGTGGGAGGGGGTTATTGTTTTCTGTCTCCTCGTCTACAAAATACAATTTATTATGTTCCCAGAAATCGTTCATGGAGAAGCAACTGACCTGTATATATGGGTAAATCACAAGGAAACCATAGGATGGAAATCACCTTTTATTCCGCATTTCTAACTTTAAATAATGATATGCCGAGGCAAGCAAAGCCCAGTTGAGTGCCAGCTGTTGGGTGCTACAGGAGCCTTACAGTAGGCTGACAGGATTCCCATTGAGCTGCTAACTGTATGATTAGTTAGTAGCCTTACAGTAGGAAAGCCGGAGCATTCTCCCTATGAACAGTATACAAATACAGCGAGGAGCTCAGGACACAATTAACAATTAATCATGTTTATCATATCCAGTTCCAGATTTAGTTGTCTAATATCTTACAGCAGCCGCAGACTAAACATTTTGTCGTTCTGCCAAAGACAAAACCTCTTTTTTAAATGCCTCTCCCCTCAGCCCCCCAAGTTGGAACCACATTGTGGTAAATAAAGTAGTAGCTCCAGATGAAAAGAAATCCACCCCCATGCACTGAAGTGATTCCTGGGAACCAGCTGAGAGATTTAGACAGAAACCGACATTGTTCTGCCTGTGAATTGGGTCAGAATGGTTCCGGCTAGATTCTTATTCCAAGAACATATTGAGCCCTTGTTCTTGATGAGTGCCAGCACCAGGGCCGAGTAGGAGGGAGGCTTCAGTGTAGGTGGGAGGATTTAGTGTAGGAGTACCAGGGGCCCCCCATTATTAGACCACTGATCACCTGGATAAACTGGGTAATGGGCTCTCTCAGCAAGTAGAATGGTGCCCAATGAAAAAATATGCCCTACACCCACCTTGTCTTAACCTTGATCCACCACTGCCATGAGCCATTATGTGAAAACCCCCATCGGTGGCTTGCAACTTACATCTTTGGTGTCTCTGGGGTCCCTCACTCAGGGCCACTAAACTGAGTTCTCCCTGTACCCCCCTGCAAAGCCCTTTGCCCTGGCATAAGGGTTGGTCTGGGATTTGCAAGGCCCACTGGGGCTGCTAGGATCCCAGGGGCCCCAACACCCCCTCTGAGGACCTCCAGCCCCTCCACAACCATGCATGTACCTTAATGTACTTTTTACAAGATCAGGGATGGGAGGACAGGCAGAAATTAGTGCTACGCAATATGTCCGCGCTATATAAATACATGTTAATAAAAATGGGCAGGGCAGAGTCGGATTGGGGGGCCCAGGGCTCACCGGGCCGGCAGCCTCAGGGGCCCGACACTCCTTCCCCCCAGGGCCCCTAGGGTTGCCACCTGTCTGGATTTCACCCGGATAGCTCGGTTTTTGGAAGGGCTACCCGGGTGAAAAGTTCCTGTTCCAAATAAGGACTTTGAAGTGAATGACATGGCGATCAGCTTATCGCTGATTGCCGCATCATCAGTCCCACCTCTGACGTCAAGCACCCGCCTCCCTACGTCACCCACCCCTGATGTCACCACCCTGCCCCCCAATGTCACAACCAACCCCCTGCTCATGTTCGTCCAAAAAAAGTGGCACCGCTACCAGCCCCCCAGCCGCATCCTCTCTGCCGCGTGTCAGCACGACCCGGTCAGGGAGGGAGGTAAGGAGAGGGAGTGCTGACCAAAAGAGCCGGGGTCCACCAGGTTTTTACCGGGTTCCCGCAAGCCCAGTTCAACTCTGGGTCTGCAGGGCCTACCGTTTTTTTTCTCACACGCTTACTTTACTATACACACATGCCTGTGGTTCAAGGCCTTCCCCTTATACCATTTTGTCTTATACTGTACATTATTGCACATTTATTGCCCCTGACTTACTTGCCTGTCGATCACAGCCCTTTCTGTGTGGCCCCACGGAAAATGGGCCAGATGTGATCACCCTGATTTCCCTTTCCAAAGGGACCCCTCTGCATATGGAGGGAGAATACCGAAAACAGACACTGATCCTCCCACTCCCAAGAATGGCCCAATTGCTTATATAAACCAAGTGCTTTGCTTGCAAGAAATCCCTGGCACCTGCACGGCTGATGGAATCTCCCAAAATAATTGTTATTCTCAAAGGAACCAAATTTGCCAAATGAGTTTCGGGAAAAGTCTGTTTTTTAAATGTATTTATTTACGTTTTATCAGCAAGTTCATTACTAGGGGAAACTTGATCAATTGCACAACAACAGGGGTTATCAACCCGTGAGCCAAACTCCTACACGTTCCCAGGCGCTTTCTAGTCTTCAGTCTGAGTTTCATTTTTTTCCATATGCGTAGGAAGGAGCCAAAACTGCCTCCAGTGGCCTCAGTCCCAGGAAGTAAGCACATTTCTGGCCAAAAAATGCTTAGTGCTTAGTACAGGGAATACCTATACTGCCATAGTTTTATGGTATCTCTCTCTGTACAGACTATGAGCAAACTTAGGGGGCTGTTCCTGCTGAATTGTGCTTAGTACAGGAGAATATCCAATTCTGCCATAGTTTTATGGTATCTCTATGTACAGACTATGAGCAAACTTAGGGAACTGTTCCTGCTGAATTGTGCTTAGTATAGCGGAATACCTATGTTGCCATAGTTTTATGGTATCTCTCTGTACAGACTATGAGCAAACTTAGAGACTGTTCCTGCTGAATTGTGCTGCGTACAGGGGAATACCTATGCTGCCTTAGTTTTATGGGATTTCTCTGTACAGAGTATGAGCAAACTTAGGGAACTGTTCCTGCTGAATTGTGCTTAGTATAGGGGAATACCTATGTTGCCATAGTTTCATGGTATCTCTCTGTACAGACTATGAGCAAATTTAGGGGGCTGTTCCTGCTGAATTGTGCTTAGTACAGGAGAATACCTATGCTTCTTTTGTATTGTTCTATGGTATCTCTCTGTACAGACTGCGAGCAAAGGAAAATACCTATGTGGGTATAGTTTCATATTAGTGTGTGCTTTATACACAGAACTACTGTACCTTGGCTTATTGGTTGGAGATACTATAGATTTTGCTGAACTACAGTTCCCAGCATGCTTTCCCAAGAACCAACTAATATGGGAAGCTGCTGTATTAATATAAGGATAAGCACTGGTGTCATATTCCCAGTACAGAGGACAGGATTAGGACATGTACAGAAGAAGTGCTGCAGGATCTTAGGTTTGGTTCCATATTTCCGTAGGGCTGTTCCCTCTGTACATTTAGCAGACAAGTGCCTATTATCTCATAAAACTTCATATGTCTTGTGGTTAAATAACAATTATTAGGGCACAGTCATTATCTATATCACACCCCTCATTTTTTGTTGCATTCAAGTAGGTACACATTTCCCGGAGGACAATCACAAATCGTTAAAGGTAAAGCTAAGGGAATGGGCTGCAGTTCTTCTCATTGATTGATCTGGGTGGATTCCTGTACTGCTTATCTCTAACAAACCTTATGCTAAATTAGTTTTCCTTTAAAGAGACTGTGCAGTGAGTGTGTTTGATCTGTTGGTTTCGCCTATACAGCCTGGTTGTTAGGACAGCAGGGCGCTAGCAACCCCATAATTTAGCAGCTAAGATAAAAAATAATAGCAGGCGCTCACAGGTTATTATAGAGCCTCGACTCTCACCTTAATATGAGGGTTCCAGCTATTGGATATGGTTTTTGGCAAAAGTTGGTTGGCGGCCACCCACTCTCCCAATTTTCTATGGGATAAGGGTAACTGTTAGTTCCATAATATTTTGCATATCCCACTCTCCGTGGCCCTGCATTCAGCTGAGGGTCCAAACATACAGGCTTGGAGTGAGATTTCCATTTTTGCATGAAGCAAAAAAAAGTCACCCTGTACTGCTGTTTTTGTTTATGAGTCAAGAACACAGACGTATAGACACGTCCAAGTCTGCCATAAATTACATTTACCTTTTACCCATAAAACTACCCTGCCAGGTCTTCTGTGCCAGAGGAGATCAAAATAGTGCCAAGCCAGCACCACCCTTTGTTTGCCCAAGGTGCAAATGTTACAGTCTGAGATTCTTCTCTTTCTTGTGTTAATACGAAGTTTTAAGGGCCATTACACTTCTACTGTTCTCTGTACAGACTATGAGCAAACTAAGGGGGCTGTTCCTGCTGAATTGTGCTTAGTACAGGGGAATACCTATGCTGCCATAGTTTTATGGGATCTCTCTGTACAGACTATGAGCAAACTTAGGGGACTGTTCCTGCTGAATTGTGCTTAATACAGGGGAATACCTATGCTGTCATAGTTTTATGGTATCTCTCTGTACAGACTATGAGCAATCTTAGGGGCTGTTCCTGCTGAATTGTGCTTAGTACAGAGGAATACCTATGCTGTCATAGTTTTATGGTATCTCTCTGTACAGACTATGAGCAAACTTAGGGGACTGTTCCTGCTGAATTGTGCTTAGTACAGAGGAATACCTATGCTGTCATAGTTTTATGGGATCTCTCTGTACAGACTATGAGCAATCTTAGGGGCTGTTCCTGCTGAATTGTGCTTAATACAGGGAATACCTATGCTGCCATAGTTTTATGGGATCTCGCTGTACAGACTATGAGCAAACTTAGGGGACTGTTCCTGCTGAATTGTGCTTAGTACAGGGGAATACCTATGCTGCCATAGTTTTATGGGATCTCTCTGTACAGACTATGAGCAAACTTAGGGGACTGTTCCTGCTGAATAGTGATGGGCGAATTTATTCGGCAGGCGCGAATTTGCACGATTCGCGGCAGGCGAATAAATTCGCGAAACGCCCGCGAAAATTCGCGGGAAAAATTCGCCGGCGTCAAAATTTTTTTTTAGAAAAAACAGACGCCGGCGTAAAAAACGGGCGCCGGCGTCAAAAAACGGGCGCCGGCGTCGAAAAAACAGGCGCCGGTGTCAAAAACGAGACCCCGGCGCCGTTTCGCGAATTTTTTGCCGTTTCGCGAACAAGCTATGAGCAAACTTAGGGGACTGTTCCTGCTGAATTGTGCTTAGTACAGGGGAATATCTATGCTGCCATAGTTTTATGGTATCTCTCTGTACAGACTATGAGCAAATTTAGGGGACTGTTCCTGCTGAATACCTATGCTGCCATAGTTTTATGTTCTCTCTCTGTACAGGCAACTTAGGTATGAAGTTGTATTGGTTTCTCTTTATGGTTCTATTAGGAGCCCAGGCCACATGGACCCGCTCACCTAAGTCTATCATTATTTTATTGCCTATTGCAACAGATGAATAGATAAAAGCAAGTGCTTGGAATAAGACATTTATTTTATTCCACTACAGAAAGTTTATAACTTCCCCTTAACTCTGTCACCTTCAGCCACATCACCCGTCACCTTCATCCTGTGACTCAGGAGAGAACCATTAATAAAATACATTGACTTTCTCACGAGAGACAGTCTGTTCAAGTGACTGCTGATGCCTTTTTTAGCACTCAGGGCTCTAATGGGAATGGAGGAAAGAGAAACAATTTCTGCTTTGTGCTCTTCATCTTTATCTTATAAAGGCTCAGATTCCCCCCAGCACCCATGATAAATGAGTAGTGGGTACCCCCCTTACAGCAAAGGCAGAAGGTAAGGTGGGAGGGCGCTATATTTATAGGGTTGACTTACATTCCTTTTCTATGTATTGAGAAAAAGATTCAAATGAATAATTATTGCCTTCTCCAAGTGTCTCTGAAGATTAGAATTATCTTTTATTTATGGTTATAGATCTTCCCCATCAGCCCCTGCCCCAGTGGAGCTTACAATCTAAGGTCCCTATCACACACGCACACACACTTTATCAGGAGCCAATTAACCTGCCCATGCCTGAGAATGGAATTTGGAAATGTAAACGTTAATAAAAGTTTAATAAAAAGTTTGGTTAAAGGCTAAAGGTTAAAGTTCAGCGATACTTTAGTCTATTCTGTACCAGTTATAAAATACATGTACACTAAGGGGGTTATTTATTAAAGTCAGAATCCCAAAAACTTGTTTTCTATAAAATCTGGAAAAGCTAACATTTTTCAGAATTTATTATACCCTAGGATGGAAAAAGTCAAAATTCGAGAATCCGGCATCTCAGACCTGCTGAGGTTGTATATAAGTCAATGGGAGAAAACCCAAAGATATCCTCATCTGCGTTGGGATCCGTGCAATAATCTGAAGATTTTGTGGTTTTCGGGCAAAAAAATCTGAAAAAAATGAATTTTCGGGCGAAAAATACGTACAATCCGATGATTTTTTTGAATTCTTTCCCGCACATGAAATTTTCGGAAAAATTTATTTATAAATAAGGGGGAAAAACCTGTGTGGATTTGTTCAGAGTAGTTTTCCGAAAATACTCCGATTTTTGATAAATAACTCCCTAAATTTTAGTTCTGTTTTATACTCAGACAGAAGCTGTTAAATGTCTGGAGTCAAGCTGTAATTGGGTAGTGAACCATAGCAGTACAGGGTGTTTGCCAACTGCCTTTGCCTTTGAACAGTCAATCCCTCTGGACATTTTCCCCGCTTTAATTCTAGGGATGGGCGCCAGCCGCCTATTATTTGCTTGTTATTATTGTGCTTGGGTCTGACAGCCTATCTATCACAGAACTTACCAGAATCCCCAGCTTTTCTCCCATACTCCGAGCAACGAACCAACTCAGCTAATAACATCCACTCCTAGATTAGTCTAAACTGCCGGAAATTTCAGCAGGATAAGCCCATTCCTTGGCTTACCTAGTGCAGAACCTCGACCACATAAATAGTTTTCCTTTGTCTCTCAAACCTTGTTTTTATGTTATCCAAGCCAAAAAGTCTATTCCATCTGATACATAGTCTTAGTCAACCCAATAGATATAAATACAGTATCATAAGGGGTTTCTGCATAGTTCCAGTCCTGTTTTGAACATTGGAAAAACTGTGGATCATAAGCCAATGCTATAAATTAGCTTCCATCTATCACTTTTTCGTAGAGGATGAAGCTCGCCCAATGGGCAGAAATTGATTTTTTAGAATTTTCATAAACCCAGGGTGGTGGGGAAGGATCTTGGGCATCTTGGATGACCTTGAGCCTATAAGGTATTCCATGGAAAAGGACAATTTTAAGAATGATTTACCAGCATTCCTTCAATCTGAGTTGATGACATGAAACTAATATTGTCAAGACTAGTATTGAGCCATAGTTAAGAATAATTTCAAGAACCAGACTGGTGACCTCCTCTCCATCTTGTATATTCAATTATTTCTCCATCTTGAATAGGGATGAACAAAATATTATGCTGCAAAAAAAAAAAACGCCTATAGTTGCATGAAAAAAACGGCATTGACTTCAATTTTCGGTGACCCGCCCTTGGACCTTCACTAATAGTAAATAATTACAACCCAGTATCAGATAAGACTGATATGCAGGTTTAGACAATGTTTGCCATTATGAGCCTCAATAAGTCGTTGTCATGATGAAAAGCCAACTTGCTTTTCTGTCCTGTTGGTATCAAGTTTAATAAGACCCTGGCCTCAACTGTTAGACCTGCTTGTGGGAACTTGCCAATATCAAAGTTTCTTATCACCAATCTCACCTTTCTGCTACCCTGGTCTAACATAAAGATCGACCCTCCTAGTCTTTGCCTTGATGTGGTTTTCAACATGGCATGGTCTTGAGCCTCCTAGGTTTCATTACTTGACTTCTAGTCAAGTCAAGTAAACTCTCTCACTCTGTTTTCTTGCTAGCAAATCCAATAAGGCCATCAAAGTCTTGGTCTTGTAAGCTTACTTCCAGGACCATGCTGTAACATCCTACCTGGAGTTGAACCAGGGAGCTGGCATTTCTGATTTGTCTGCATTGCCACTGCTCTATGTGAGCACACAGCTAAGGCCCTGGTTCACTCCTATTGCTATCTTTGTAATTGCACGTAGGCATGCCTTGATTCACTTTTTGCCAATCTGGCCACAGGTGATCTGTGTAAGACATTAGTCTGGCTATAAAACCCGTACAATGCACTGGCTCATTGCCCAACGTAAGTCTATTTCCTGAAAGTTCCTGGGCGTGTTTCAGGTCTGTTTATCTGTTCCTGACCCTTGCCTGTTTTTGACCTTTGCTGTATCGCTGCCTGAACTAACCCTTGCCTGTTATTTACCACTCTTCTGGATCCTGACTCTGTACCATGTTATCAATTGGTTTTGACCCCGGCCTGTTTATCCTGACTATGCTCCTGGTTCGTGATCCTGTACTCTACTGTACTGTACTGTCCCAACCCATTCCATGTCTTTGTTTCCCATCCTTCCTGTATATGTTACAGTTCCTTTGCCTGCCCAGAACTCCCCCCTTGGTCCTCTCACTTTAAGACCTGGTGGCATCCGAGAAGTGAAAGTAACAAAGCAAAAGGCATTTGTTAGAGGCAGAAGTGTGAGCCGAGACCAGGACCTTGGGGTTTGTTCTGGGTTTTGGGATACCATACGTTACACATGCAAGACTAATACAATATTATTTTCAGTCTTGTTATGGTTTCTGCCACCAGTTTTAGTCTACCCTCCTACTCTCAGTCTGGCTGTTGATCTTGTCTCCAACATGGACTTGGGTCTCATCACCTATCTTTGCTTCTGACTAGGTGGTATTATGTGAAATCAGTCTGGGTTAAAAGCCTTAAAGCCCTTTGCTCTACATTAGTGAGAAACTCATAAGCCAGAAACTACAAGTCACAGTTAGTATTTGAACCCATATCTTAAACTCCATTCATTATTAGTTGAAATACAGTAGACCTGATGGAGCTAATCTTCATTTAGCCGTCGTCGTCTTTTGTTCCCTTACTCAAAGCACAATTAAAGTCTTACACAAATACTACTCCTGGTACAACCTATATAGAAAAACTACTTATTATACAATACACACACCAACACTACCCATGATACAACCTATACGCAACTACTACTTATTATACAATGTTTTATTTGCTAAAAAAACAAGAACTTTCTTCTGTAAAATAGAATAACCACACTTCTCGTTATGTGCATTCATATCACTTCCCAGAACTATGCCTGAAATGGAACCCTTTAATCCTTTGTGAATATGTGGTTATTCATTATACTGAATTGCTGGCCTCGGAAGTCCATTTCTTTATTTGCAGAGCATTTTGTTGGGTAAGCCAAGTTATTGTCCAAGGATATTTGGCTGAAGACGAATCGCTGTCTTCACTCCACAGCATTCAAGCTAAGTACCTCTGATGAGTGCTTATTGACAAAGGAGATCTTTTCTTTTGCTTTAGAAGATCTGGTGGTTACCCAGAATTCTTTGTGATGGGTCAGCATGTTGTTTCATCCAGAAAATCAGCTTTTATCAATAAACAGCCAGATTAACTGGACTGTCCCCCTCAAATTAATGTCTTTGGATATGAATTTGTAATAGCTTTAGGTATTCATACACTATGGTATGAGGCAGAGACCTTAGTAGCTCCAATGACTTAGATACTATGATGTTACTGGTATACACTTCATATGTTCATAGTCTGTTTCTATAGGCAGGCATTTGTCTTTCCAAAGTAATTAAGCTATTGCAGTCCCGTTATGACTAGGGCCATGTACCATGGCCAGAAGAATAGACTCCTGGTGTTGGTGGACTGGTGGAAAGCTTAAAAGGTGATAGAGTGTTGAAAGCCAAGATGGCCACTACAATGGCTGCATTGATGAAGATGCACAAGTAACAGTGGTTAAGGCAGTGAGTACCAGACTATGGAGCTAGTCCCATTGGTAGTGTCTTCGAGCTTTAGCATTGCTTTAACAGAACAAAGAACAGTTAAGATCAAAATTGGGGAGCATGGCCATTTTATTTCCTAGATCTGCTTGAAAGCCCACATTGAAGATCATTTACAGTGAGAAGTCCTAGAAATTCTTGCCAGGCTTTGAAGCTGGCCCCATCATTCCAAACAAGCCCTGCCACATCTCCAAGACCTTACGTTCTTGGAGCCATGTCAGGATTTACTGAGAACGAGGGACAGTTAGGAAGAAAATAGGGAGCATGGTCATTTTCTTTCCTAGATCTGCTTGAAAGCCCACCTTGAAGATGATTTACAGTGACAATTGAGTCCTGGAACTAGGGCTGAAAGACTTGGTACTTATTTATGGAAAAATAACTCTGTTTCGTTGAGGTTACCGAGCCAAGCACTGCACCCAGTTTACAACTACATGGAATTTAATTATTTCATGTAAATATAAATTGGACAAGTACTTTCTGTTCTCTTCTCTGTTACAAATCTATAAAATACCATCAAGTATTTGTTTTTTAAAACCTATGTTGCCATGGAAATGACTCTTGCGCGTCTGTGCGTACGAGGGGCGGGACTGCATAAAAGTGACGCTAACAAGCTCCACTTACTCCTATTACCTGGGAGACATTTTCCACCATAGTTGTTGTTGTATCTCAAAATTCCTTTCAGTCACGTTACAAATGTCTGAGATAAAATAAAAACGCAACGATAAGATGTAAAAGAGAGAAGCAGAAAATGTACAAATTCCTCAACACATAGTAACTCGGAATGTGTGACAGCAGATAAGGACGTCATGGTCTGTTTAATCTGCTCTTAATTAAGGCTAAAACAATAATTCATGCTTGACCTTACTTTCTGCTCCAGAAAACTACACTCCTCTTCCAGAAATGCCCTTTTCCTTCCTGTACAGTTACTGCATATATTGTTTCCTGCTCTCATTACACGCTATTCTATCCCCCACAGAGCTTACAATCTATGCATGGCATATTAGGTACAGAGATATTTAGGGTGATTATAGGGAAATTCTCCTATTATTATACTGCCCATAATAGCCAGGATGCAAGAGAATGCACCATTATAATGGAAAGCAGGTCCGGACTGAGAATAAAAATAGGCCCTGGCATTTCTGGTACACAGAGGCCCAATCAGCCCACATAGAGGCCCAAACAGCCCCCACCAGCCCACTAGCTACTGATTTTCTATTGGACATTATAGCAGCCCCTCTGGCATTTGCCAGAACCCACAGATTGCCAGTCTGGGCCTGATGGAAAGGTACTTTTGCCTTTATTAACCCATCAAAATCAAGCAGGGGGTACTAGGTATAAATAAGGTGAACACCTCATTGATGTTGGGACATGACTGAGTAATTATGGCTTTATTTGTGATACTGTTATAAAAATCTAAATTAATACTGAAAAAAATGAACTACCCTAGAGTACCTCTCTGGGGACCACTTTGGCACCATTTTTCTTCACCTTTACCCCAAGTGTTTTCAGGTGTTGGTTTGGGGAGGGACAGGCATGCACAGTACACTCCCCTTCTAACAATTTTCTATACTGCACGTGAGCCCAACTCAAACACGAGAAAGAGTTGCTAAGGAACTGAAGAAACATGGTGCTCCCCATGCAAGTAACAAGGTTCTTTTTTTATTAAATAGGCAGGCAGCCTGGGGCAAAAAGTAAGCAATTCTTCTTAACTGGGGGTACCCAACAAATTAGAGCCCCAAAATGATATACTCTTTCAAAAGGAGCAGGTTGATAACAAATTAAATTGAATATACGTTGGATACTTTTCTCTGCAGAACTTCCTATTTTACTACAGTTCAAACAATGATATCACTAGAGCAATCATAATTGCACCTCCTTCCCATATGTATAAATACAAATATACAGAGAAGGAATGTTCTGGGCACACAATAAGCTATACCCTCATACTGTACTGTCTAAGGGAAACAATATGGCACCTCCTTCCCATATGTATAAATACAAATATACAGAGAAGGAATGTTCTGGGCACACAATAAGCTATACCCTCATACTGTACTGTCTAAGGGAAACAATATGGCACCTCCTTCCCATATGTATAAATACAAATATACAGAGAAGGAATGTTCTGGGCACACAATAAGCTATATCCTCATACTGTACTGTCTAAGTGTCAGGCCCTTACCGTTTGCGCAGGTCCGTGCGTTCCAGCGTGCGTTCCAGCGTCATCATGGAGGACGCGCGTCGACGCGGGTGCGCGTCCGTCGCGACGTAATGACGCCGACGCAAGCGCGCCAAACGTGCGCAGCGTCTGACGCTGGCGCTGGTATTTCTTTCCGCTCCGAATTCCTCTCAGTGCTCGGACATCGCTCTAAGCTGTTGTTAAGAAGCCTTTGAATTATTCTACTTGAAATACTGGTTTTTGACCCTGCTACTGCTTTCGACTCCTCTTTTGTGACAACCCTTGGAATTTCGCTGGATCTTCTGACTCCCTGTTGCCGACTTCTGCTTCTCGTTTGACTAACGCCTTTGCTTGAACCTTGGTGCCTCGCTGAACTGGATACCTGTTGCCAACCCCTTGCCTGTCTCTGATTACGGTCTGTGTTTAACCCTTGATTGACTGTTGCTTTTGAAACCTCTGCCTGCCTATAACTAAAGCCGTGTTTAATTGACTAAATCTAACCTACTTACTCGCTGGCAATTCTACTGCTGTCTACACTTCGCTAGCTGGGAAATACCAACTCCTGTGGCATTAACACCTAAACCGCTGTGCCATTATCAACGTACTGTTGTATCCTGCATCTCTATCAACGTACTGTTGTATCCTGCATCTTCGCTCACAGTACATCCAGGCACAAGTCTTTACACTTCACTAGCCACAGGCTCCCATACTACACCCCCATTGGTCTCCCTAGTTCCCAGCCAAGGGTGTATTAGTGGGGGAGCCGTAAGGGTTGCCTTCTTACCACGCCAGTTTCCAGCTCCTCCTCATCCGTGGTTCCGCCTGGTTCGGTAAGTCTGACAGTATGTCCGAGCCATATCAACATGAACCACTGGAGGAAGCTGGCATTCTAGAGACTTTGTCCCAGCAGATGTCGGTTTTGACCAGAGCTGTACAAGATTTGCAAGGTGGTTACCAGGACCTCCGTGCCCGCTTAACCGATCTTCCTGCTGATGAGGCTGGGGCATCCTCTCCCGGGCGTCTGGAGCCGAAGATTTGTTTACCAGAGAGATTTGGTGGGGATCGCAAGCAATTTCGGTCCTTTTTAAATAGCTGCAAATTGTTGTTCGCTATGAAGCCTAGAACCTATCCCGATGAAAAAGTCAAGGTGGGAGCAGTCATTTCTTTTCTACAAGGCGAACCCCAAACTTGGGCTCATCGCCTTCTGGAGTTGAATAGTCCCCTCCTGAAAGATGTAGAGACTTTCTTTGCCACAATGGCATCCTTATATGATGATCCGCAGCGTCCAGAGACCGCAGAAGCTGCCTTACATGCCCTTACACAGGGGAAACGTCCAGTGGAAGACTATGCGGCTGAATTCCGAAGATGGGCGGTCGACACGACTTGGAATGAGTCTGCCCTCAGACACCATTACCGAGTGTGGCTCTCAACTCAGTTAAAGGATGAGCTAGCTCGAGTAGGTGTTCCGGTGGCTTTAGATGAATTAATTCTACTCACCATTCAACTCGATAGACGCCTAAGAGAAAGAAGTGCTGAGAAGTCTCCTTCATCTGTATCTCCTGTATCCTGGATGGTCCCTAGGGCACCCCTTCTGGGTACCTCGGTTGCTCCTCCCTCTGTTTCAGCAGCCGAGCCAATGCAACTTGGTTTGACTCGTCCCAGCTTGACTCCTGAGGAAAGGTTAAAGAGAAGACGCCTGAATTTGTGTCTTTATTGTGGTGCTGCTGGACATTTGCTGCGGACTTGTCCCCTTCGTCCTGATGGTAACATTTTTTCTACAGACTGTGGTACTAAAGTTTCTGTTCAGTCTAAAGATACACACTTTTCACTTTTGCTCTCTCTGCAGTGGACAAGAAGACGAGTGCAAGTCTCGGCGATCATTGATTCCGGGGCTAGTGGTTGCTTTATCGATTCTACCTTTGCCCGCAAGCATGACATTCCCTTGCACCCTAAATCCAGATTAGTGATGGTTCGGATGGCGGACGGCTCACCCCTCAGTTCTGGACCTGTTTCTCTAGAGACTGAACCTCTAAATGTGTCAATAAACGGGTCACATCATGAAATCCTTAGTTTTGACGTGGTTCCTTCGCCTCTGTTTCCAGTTATTATTGGGCTACCGTGGTTAAGGGTTCATAACCCATTTATTGACTGGGGCTCTGGAAAGTTATCTTTGTCTTCTTCCTTTTTGTCAGGCCCGTAGGCGCAGTTTAGGTGAGGACCAAGGAGGAAGGTACAGTTCGTGGTACAGGAGGGAGTGGCAGGAGAATGGTCGAAGACAGGCAGAGGTCGGTTCAGGCAGCAAACAGGCAAAGTCGTAATCCAGGCAGAGGTCGGTACAGGCGGCAAACAAGCAGAGTCGTAATCCAGGCAGAGGTCGGTACAGGCGGCAAACAAGCGTAGTCAAAATCAAGGCAGGAGTCGAAACCAGAAGTCAGAATAACAATATAGCACCCAGGAACTTGACAAGAAGGAACCTATAAACGGGCATAGGCTGAATCTTGCAGCGCCCTTAAATAATCATATCTTCGCGCCAAGATGCGCAGGATTGCGTCAGACGCCGAGCGTCAATACGCTGCGTCGGCGTCAGCGTCATCACTGGGCGCGGACGGTACGCGCTGGCGTCCGGCGGCCACGTGGCTTCCCGTGGGCGCCGCCATCTTGCCCATGCCGTCGGACGCTCCTTACACTTTTGTGTTAAGAATTGTGTCCAAGTGAAGTCATCCTCTCCTCAGCAAGCCTTAGTTTGTGTGACCAAAGATAATCGAGACATATTAACTTTGATTCCAGCTGCGTATCATGAATTCTTAGACGTCTTTAATGAAGAACAAGCTGACATTCTTCCTCCTCACCGGCCTTACGATTGCCCTATTGACTTGCTACCTGGTTCACCCATTCCATTTGGTCGCATTTTTCACCTTTCTGAACCTGAGCTTAAGGTATTACAGGAATACATTGATGCAAACCTCGAAAAAGGGTTTATCAGACCCTCTACTTCTCCAGCTGGGGCAGGAATTTTTTTTGTGGAGAAGAAAGACAAGTCGTTGCGCCCCTGCATTGATTATCGGGAACTGAATAAGGTCACCATCAAGAACAGGTACCCGCTTCCCCTTATTCATGAACTTTTTCAAAGATTACGTTCTGCTACTATTTTTTCAAAACTAGATTTGAAAGGGGCCTACAACTTGATTCGTGTAAGAGAAGGGGATGAGTGGAAGATGGCTTTCCGAACTCGATATGGACACTACAAGTATCTGGTTATGCCGTTTGGGTTGTGTAACGCGCCCGCAACGTTCCAACACTTCATTAACGACATTTTTCGGGACATCTTGGACGCTTATGTTGTGGCATATTTAGATGACATTTTGATCTATTCTTCCTCTTTAGAAGAACACCGCAGACATATGCGGGAGGTTTTTCTTCGTCTTCGTGCACACTCTCTGGTGGTTAAAGCAGAAAAATGTGTGTTTGAGAAAGAACAAATTGAATTCCTGGGCTTTGTCATCTCTACTGGTGGTGTGGTCATGGATGCAAAGAAGGTTTCAGCTATCCTGGATTGGCCAATTCCAAAGGATCGCAAAGCAGTTCAGAGATTCATTGGGTTTTCCAACTTTTATCGTAAGTTTATACGAAATTTTTCTGGTATCATCAAACCTCTTACTGACCTTACCAAACAAAAGATTAAGTTTCAGTGGTCGGTGGCGGCACAATCAGCCTTTGATCGCCTGAAGGAAGCGTTCACCTCAGCTCCAATTCTCGTTCATCCGGAACCATCTCTTCCTTTCATTGTGGAAGTGGATGCGTCAGAAGTAGCAGTTGGAGCTGTCCTATCTCAACGATCTATTCCACAAGGGTCGTTACATCCAGTAGCCTTCTTTTCAAGGAAATTGTCAGGAACGGAACAAAACTATGATGTGGCTGACAGAGAATTATTATCGATCAAGTGGGCCTTAGAAGAATGGAGGCACTTTCTGGAAGGTGCGGCGCATCCAGTTTTGGTTCTTACCGACCATAAGAATTTAGAGTACTTACGCTCCGCCAAAAGACTCAGACCTAGACAAGCTCGTTGGGCACTTTTCTTTTCACGTTTTCAGCTCCACATAACTTATCGTCCGGGATCAAAGAACATTAAAGCTGATGCACTGTCTCGGATGTTTTCGCAAGAGTCCTCCCAGCCTTTGGAAGCAGACCCGGTTCTTCAGCCAAAATTTTTTCTTTTGCTGCAGAATTCTTTTCTTCAAAGGGTGAGAGAATGTTGTACTCCGAATTCTATTCCCAGTAACCCGATATTAATAGCCCAAGATGGGTTGTTTTATTTCAAGAACAGACTTTTTGTGCCATCGACTCTCAGGGTAGAAGCTTTAAGTTTGGTTCATGATCTTCCACTTGCAGGACATTCTGGGTTTCGTAAAACTCTTGATTTGGCACAACGTCATTTCTGGTGGCCCACGTTGGGAAGCGATTGTGCAAGATTTGTACGCTCCTGTGAGATCTGTGCTAGATGCAAAGGAATCTCCTCCAAACCTTCAGGTCTCCTTCATCCTCTACCTGTGCCAGATCGTCTTTGGAGCTCAATTTCAATGTATTTTATCACAGATCTTCCACATTCTGAAGGTTGTTCTGTTATATTTGTAGTCGTTGATAGACTGTCCAAAATGGCTCATTTTGTTCCTCTCTCTAGCATTCCTTCAGCTTCTGCATTGGCCAAGACGTTTATTCAAGAGATCGTCCGCTTGCATGGAATTCCGAAGAACATCGTCTCAGATAGAGGGGTGCAATTTACATCAAGATTTTGGCGAGCACTATGTGAAGGTTTACGCATTGACCTGTCCTTTTCTTCTGGTTATCATCCCCAAACGAATGGACAGACAGAGAGGACGAATCAGACGCTGGAACAATACCTGCGATGTTTTTCGTCTTTTCTTCAGGATGATTGGTTCTCACTCCTTCCTCTAGCAGAATTTGCCTACAACAATTCCATACACTCCTCCACCAAACAGTCTCCTTTTTTTGCCAATTTTGGGTTTCACCCAACGATGATTCCCGGGATTTGTCAGACGGTTTCTGTTCCGGCGGCTCAAGAGAGACTTCAGTTTTTTTCATCTAACATTGAGACCATTCGCCAAAATCTGCAAAAGGCTCAGTCAAACTATAAATTCTTCGCTGACAAGAAGAGAGCTCCGGATCCAGGATTTAAGGTGGGGGACAAGGTTTGGCTTTCAACTAATAACCTCAAGATTAGTTGTCCCTCTAGGAAACTGGCCCAACGTTTCATTGGTCCTTTTAAGATCATTCAGAAAATTAATGCTGTTGCTTTCAAACTTGCTCTTCCAGAATCCTTGAAGGTTCACCCTGTGTTTCATACAGCATTACTAAAACCTGTGGTTCCGAACCAGTTTGTGGGGAGAAGATCTTTTGCTCCTGATCCTGTTGTCATTTCAGATCACGAGGAATATGAAGTTCTGGACTCCAGGGTTAGAGGCAAGAAGCTTCAATACCTAATTAAATGGAAAGGGTATGGGCTAGAAGAAAATTCGTGGGAACCCGCTTCACATCTTCATGCTGCTGACCTTGTAAAGGATTTCCATCGAAGATTTCCAGCCAAGCCCTCTCAAGTTCAAGTCCAGAGGCCGCTCCTAAGGGGGGGGCAATGTCAGGCCCTTACCGTTTGTGCAGGTCCGTGCGTTCCAGCGTGCGTTCCAGCGTCATCATGGAGGACACGCGTCGACGCGGGTGCGCGTACGTCGCGACGTAATGACGCCGACGCAAGCGCGCCAAACGTGCGCAGCGTCTGACGCTGGCGCTGGTATTTCTTTCCGCTCCGAATTCCTCTCAGTGCTCGGACATCGCTCTAAGCTGTTGTTAAGAAGCCTTTGAATTATTCTACTTGAAATACTGGTTTTTGACCCTGCTACTGCTTTCGACTCCTCTTTTGTGACAACCCTTGGAACTTCGCTGGATCTTCTGACTCCCTGTTGCCGACTTCTGCTTCTCGTTTGACTAACGCCTTTGCTTGAACCTTGGTGCCTCGCTGAACTGGATACCTGTTGCCAAACCCTTGCCTGTCTCTGATTACGGTCTGTGTTTAACCCTTGATTGACTGTTGCTTTTGAAACCTCTGCCTGCCTATAACTAAAGCCGTGTTTAATTGACTAAATCTAACCTGCTTACTCGCTGGCAATTCTACTGCTGTCTACACTTCGCTAGCTGGGAAATACCAACTCCTGTGGCATTAACACCTAAACCGCTGTGCCATTATCAACGTACTGTTGTATCCTGCATCTCTATCAACGTACTGTTGTATCCTGCATCTTCGCTCACAGTACATCCAGGCACAAGTCTTTACACTTCACTAGCCACAGGCTCCCATACTACACCCCCATTGGTCTCCCTAGTTCCCAGCCAAGGGTGTATTAGTGGGGGAGCCGTAAGGGTTGCCTTCTTACCACGCCAGTTTCCAGCTCCTCCTCATCCGTGGTTCCGCCTGGTTCGGTAAGTCTGACACTAAGGGAAACAATATGGCACCTCCTTCCCATATGTATAAATACAAATATACAGAGAAGGAATGTTCTGGGCACACAATAAGCTATACCCTCATACTGTACTGTCTAAGGGAAACAATATGGCACCTCCTTCCCATATGTATAAATACAAATATACAGAGAAGGAATGTTCTGGGCACACAATAAGCTATACCCTCATACTGTACTGTCTAAGGGAAACAATATGGCACCTCCTTCCCATATGTATAAATACAAATATACAGAGAAGGAATGTTCTGGGCACACAATAAGCTATACCCTCATACTGTACTGTCTAAGGGAAACAATATGGCACCTCCTTCCCATATATATAAATACAAATATACAGAGAAGGAATGTTCTGGGCACACAATAAGCTATACCCTCATACTGTACTGTCTAAGCGAAACAATATGGCACCTCCTTCCCATATGTATAAATACAAATATACAGAGAAGGAATGTTCTGGGCACACAATAATCTATACCCTCATACTGTACTGTCTAAGGGAAACAATATGGCACCTCCTTCCCATATGTATAAATACAAATATACAGAGAAGGAATGTTCTGGGCACACAATAAACTATGCTCTTGTACTGTGAAAATGAAACAATGTGGCCACGTTCATTTGCAGAAATATGCAGATAATCTATGTTATGTGCACCCAGTGCCCTTTACATTCTGCATGCAGCCAGTGCAAGAAACATGGATAGAGAAAGCTGGTTGTAAATGGGTTAATAGCCTGGGGAAGCTCGGGCAGCCTAGGAAAGAGCAGTGGGGCAGAAGTGACAGAGGCATTACACACCAGGTGACAGAGTTCAGCGTGTCTGCTTGTTACCTTTCAGTTCCAAACAATGTGAAAAAGGAACAAAACAAACCACGAAACTTGCAGCAAAGTCCAAACCTATAAGCAGCAAGTAACCCGTGCAAGTTCACTTTAACCTGCTTTTATCTAGAATTCTGGCTGAAGCTTGTGATTCTCATGCCAAAAAAAATCTCTTTAATGAACTCTGAGTACTACAGCACCTTCCGGCACACTGGATACACACCAGCAAACTGAGACTTCTCATTGGCCAGGGAAGGAAACTCCAGCAAAGAGAATTAAGGCGAGGGCTATATAAACCTCTGCAAGATGCAGCCCTTTACAAACCCACTAACTACTCCTGACCAGAGGGGTACAGACTCTCCCACTTCTCAATATGACTTCCAGAATAAAGAGAGATTTCTTGGGGATGCTGCTGAAATCCAGATCGATCAGCGTTCAGCACAGCATCCCCACTGCAAGTGCTGTCTGCGATTTTAAGGAAAAAGAACTCCCAGCACCCTCCTCCTGCCCCCATTCACTGGCATCCCTGCCTGGACCAACCAAATTGCCCATACTGGGGAGTTTGCTAGATATTTTAAGGAAAGGAGGGTTGAAAAGGCAACATGAAGCCCTGGTGAGTATAAATGTACTGGGGTAAATGGTCAATCTTAAGAAGGATACCCCCCCCAAAAAAAATTGCCAAATAAAAATAATTTAATTCTAAGCAATTTTCCAATATACATTCATTAGATTTATTTGTAAATGTGATACCTATTGCATGCTGTTTTCTTTCTGCACTGCTGCTCTTTCTCACCTGCTCGCCTCGCAAAAACCGCTATTTGGAAAACTGTGTGTGTGTTTGTGTAGTTAGTCATACTTCTGATTCATTGGGTCAAGAATATCTGGCATAAACGTGATCCAATAACACCTCCCAGAATGGCCAAACAGACCCTAGCTGTCTCCTGCATCAACACAGCACTAGCTTTAGATGCTGTAAACGACACTTAAAAAGCATTTAAAGCTATTTATTTTGTGCTAGTCAGTCATATGTAACGAAAAATTTCTTTTTGTACACTTTTAAATGTACTGTGGTTTTGCTAATCTTTCTTATCTGACTCTGCTGTTAATTCAATTAAGAGATCAATATCCCACAATCATGTAAACAGAAGGTTTAAGAAAAGAGCTTGGACCTTTGTGGTCTGAATATTCTTTTATACAGATAGCTAGAATCTCAGCCATAAAGCAGGACAGGACTGCTGCTTACAATGGGGATCAGCTAAGATCTGTGCAGCCACTGGGACAGAATGCTCTTTTATACAGATAGCTAGAATCTCAGCCATAAAGCAGGACAGGACTGCTGCTTACAATGGGGATCAGATAGGATCTGTGCAGCCACTGGGACAGAATGCTCTGTTATACAGATAGCTAGAATCTCAGCCATAAAGCAGGGCAGGACTGCTGCTTACAATGGGGATCAGATAGGATCTGTGCAGCCACTGGGACAGAATGCTCTGTTATACAGATAGCTAGAATCTCAGCCATAAAGCAGGGCAGGACTGCTGCTTACAATGGGGATCAGCTAAGATCTGTGCAGCCACTGGGACAGAATGCTCTTTTATACAGATAGCTAGAATCTCAGCCATAAAGCAGGACAGGACTGCTGCTTACAATGGGGATCAGATAGGATCTGTGCAGCCACTGGGACAGAATGCTCTGTTATACAGATAGCTAGAATCTCAACCATAAAGCAGGGCAGGACTGCTGCTTCCAATCGGGATCACATAAGATCTGTGCAGCCACTGGGACAGAATGTTCTGTTATACAGATAGCTAGAATCTCAGCCATAAAGCAGGGCAAGACTGCTGCTTACAATGGGGATAAGTTAGAATCTTTGCAGCCACTGGGACAGAATGCTCTGTTATACAGATAGCTAGAATATCAGCCATAAAGCAGGGCAGGACTGCTGCTTACAATGGGGATCAGCTAAGATCTGTGCAGCCACTGGGACAGAATGCTCTTTTATACAGATAGCTAGAATCTCAGCCATAAAGCAGGACAGGACTGCTGCTTACAATGGGGATCAGATAGGATCTGTGCAGCCACTGGGACAGAATGCTCTGTTATACAGATAGCTAGAATCTCAACCATAAAGCAGGGCAGGACTGCTGCTTCCAATCGGGATCACATAAGATCTGTGCAGCCACTGGGACAGAATGTTCTGTTATACAGATAGCTAGAATCTCAGCCATAAAGCAGGGCAGGACTGCTGCTTACAATGGGGATCAGATAGGATCTGTGCAGCCACTGGGACAGAATGCTCTGTTATACAGATAGCTAGAATCTCAACCATAAAGCAGGGCAGGACTGCTGCTTCCAATCGGGATCACATAAGATCTGTGCAGCCACTGGGACAGAATGTTCTGTTATACAGATAGCTAGAATCTCAGCTGCCATAAAGCAGGACAGGACTGCTGCTTACAATGGGGATCAGATAGGATCTGTGCAGCCACTGGGACAGAATGCTCTGTTATACAGATAGCTAGAATCTCAGCCATAAAGCAGGGCAGGACTGCTACTTTGGAAAAAAAGGAAGCAGACATAGAACTAAGTACAGTTTGGATACTAGCACAGAATTTTCTGACTACACTAAAATTTACACTAAAACCAACTCTGAGTACAATGTCCTTTTAAATTGGCCTATCACTCTATATACCTTCCATTGCTCCAGTGTTCCAGGGATATGAACTTAATTTGACTGAATCTCTGAGGGAACTGAAGAAAATGGCAAGACGTGAGATGAAATGAGAGGAAGATTGTCACGGAGACTAAACCTTCTCCTTTATGTAACTTAATTCGACACCATGAGGAGCAAGTGAAACTCCTGCTCAATGATAGGGTTAATCTGTAGAGGTTAATCATTATTTTAATTTCCATGCAGATTTCTACTACTAGAAATTGAAATGACCTTTAATAGATAAATATTGAATCAGCTCTGGTTTATTTCTCAGGCAAGTTACCACAAGCAGTTTGGCAAGATCTTCCGTATGAAGCTTGGATCCTTTGATTCTGTCCATATCGGCGCTCCTTGTCTCCTTGAAGCGCTCTACAGGGAAGAAAGCAATTACCCCAAAAGACTAGAGATAAAGCCATGGAAAGCCTACAGAGATTATCGTGACGAAGCTTATGGATTGCTAATACTGTAGGTGACCTGATGATCAGTTTTCATTTATGTTGAAAAAGGTCCACAGTTCCTAAAACTCTGCAACCCTCAGCAAACCTGCTATTGATTAAACGTTGATGGGTGCTGGGTAATCCTGCAACAGAATTTGCCCCTTCCTTATATTCTACGGAGTTAAAATAGACCTAGAATCATACACATATTTTCTTTCTTGCTAAAAATTATTTCAACCCATATTGAACCCCACTGGTAAATGCCATGACATTCTATTCGTTGGTATCGACCTCCATAACAAGAATACCCACCCTGTTATTTACATGCTGATGCTGTACTTTACATTCTTCTAGTCCCTATGAATGTCCTATTGGCACCAATTCCATACAGATTTCTACTTTGATATCTGCATGGACATGTGCAATATAAGTTAGGTCTTAGGAAAGATATTAGATCTAATGACCTACACCAATGATCTCCATCCTGTAGTCCAGGAGTCCCCAACCTTTTTTTTACCCATATCCAAATGTAAAAAGGAGTTGGGGAGCAACACAAGCATCCTGGGGGTGTTAAACATGGGCTGTTATTGGCTATTTGGTAGCCCCATGTAGACTGGCAGCCGGAAGGATGCTCTGTTTGACAGTACACCTGTTTTTTATGCAACTAAATCTTCCCTCCAAGCCTGAAATTCAAAAATAAGCACCTGCTTTGAGGCCACTGGGAGCGAAATCCAAGGGTTGGTGAGTAACATGTTGCTCATGAGCAAATGGTTGGGGATCAATGCTGTAGTCCAACAACTGTTACCAAAACCCTGCCCACTTACTTGACCTGAAGCTTTGCACCATTTGGTAGGTCTCCACTCTAGTAGTTATGGATGTGTTGTTCCACAATTCTGTTTCTAGAATGTAAATCGCCGGCAGGATGGCACTAGGAGTGATTCATTTTCTGAAGTTGCTTCACCAGGTGAAAAGACAAAAAAATTGCCTTACAAATAAAAAAATTGCCTTACAAATAAAACTGGTTGATTTGGAAGAAAGTCAGCCTATCAAGGCAGGTTTTTTCAAACATTTAATGTATTGTCTAGAAGGATTTTCTGGTGAATGAGTTCAAGGAGATTTTAAAGGTATTTAAGCTAATACCCTCCAGCTGCTTTAGTCATCAATGTATCTTCCCAACGATTACTCACTTTGGAGTTTTGTAATGTTATCTAGTGAATTATGACACTTTGTATAGCTCTGGGAGATCTTTGAGTGGTCCAAAACTTGGTCGTCAGAGAATGCACATAATCCTTTTGTTAGCTGCTGTCTAGTAACTAATGACATGTGTTAGCATACATGTTCTCCAGTCCCTCCAGTGGTTGATGCGAGGCTGTGCTGGGGTTTGAACCAGGGACCTCCTGTTGGTCGGCTGTTCTCCCTGATCACTGGAGCAGAAGGACAATATAACCCACCCCTCCGATCGGCCATCTAATCTTACCTCCAGACACGCTGACCGGTGGGTTCGGGTGGAGGTGCCAGTGGCGAATTCTCTTCCGCACTTAGGCGTCCAGCAGTGATGCGCTCAGAGCACTTGGGTTCACAAATTGGTCCCCTTTAATGTCCATTTCTGATTCCTGTCTCCAATTAGGCCCTTTTGCCTTAAAGGAGAATTCAACCCTTAACTAAAAAAAACCCTACCCCCCTACCCTACGTAGGGGTGACCTTGTTCACTGAAAGGTAATTTTTAGCGGTCTCCTTGGGTTCCTTGTCAACTACCATTACAGACAGTTGATGATTACGAAAGACAACTTCTCTTTATGCAGAGTAAATTCAAGAGTAATTCCCCTGTCATCTCAGAGATGATTTAGAGCCCTGACTTCCAAAACCATCTCTGAGATGATGGGACAATTACCCTTGACAGTGGGGTCTCTGCATAGAGAGAAGTTGTATTCCCTCATCATCAACTGCCCTACTGCTTCAGTGACCTACCGCTGTGTCAAAAAAATTGGCTTGTGTCAAAAGTTTTCGGACGCCCATTGACTTTAATGCATTTGGACCAAATAGTCACGCGTATAACAATTGATGCTCGCGTCAAAATTGACACCATTGAATTCAAAAACATTTTTTGTAAATTTGCAATTTTTTGGCGAAGCGAAACTGAACAGATTCGTCCATCACTACCACCCACCATTGTGTATGTAAGAATCTAACAGCTTCTTCAAAAAAACAGGTATCTTCTTTACCCTGCATATCTTATCATTACTGATAAATAATAATTGTTCTGTATTTGAAGAGAAGAATTTCAATGAATTGTTCATTTTGGGAAGGTTAACAAGTGACTAATAGAGCTCTTGGCTGACTGAGATATTTCTTTTTCATTCTGCTAATTTAATTGAAGGGTTATAAATATAATGGTTCTTTTTTTTCCTCTTCCCTTCCTATTCATTTTATGTAGAGAAGGAAAGGACTGGCAGAGAGTTCGAAGTGCCTTTCAGCAGAAGCTAATGAAGCCAACAGAAGTTGGGAAATTAGATACTAAAATCAATGAGGTAATAGGATTGATATTCTTAATGTGTGTTCCTTCTGTCTAATTGTGCTGTGATATATTCCGTTAACATCTTCCAACGAGATATCATTTTATTTGATGGTCAAATGTAATTATTTGTGAATGTCTCGTGTCAGAGAAAAGGATATTCAAAGTCTGGTTTGCCATAGTCGTGGTGGGATTATATGTGTGTGCACTTAGTTGGGTTGGGCATTGTAATTGATGGTTATGGTCTAGCTTCTCTCAGCCTGTTGCAATATGACCTTCATATTATACACGGACCTAAAGTAGCCATAGATCTGCAGTCCATGGCTTTAATAAAATATGTAACTACAGCTCTATGTAGTCTTTACAAGTCAAAGACTGGAGCTATAGTAGATTAACACTTATAGATATATCCAACTTTGGGGTTGGGGTACTTTTTATAGATTGCAAATAAGTGAATACTTATCTGGAACATTCTGGCAACATTGGTTCTTGATCTAGAGCAGTGTTTGCCTTGTTTTTTAAGTTCAACCTCTACTTGAAGGTCCAGCCGTTGGTCAGGGTCTCTTTGAAGGTCTAGTCTAATGAGTTATTCAGTAATAGAATAATAGAATATTAAAAATACATATTAACCCCAACTGACCTTCAAACTGGGCTTTTAGATATATCAAAGAAAGCAAATGGCCACTCTCACTATAACTGACCTTCAGACTTAGCCTCTCCTGCCATATCTCCAAGCTCACCCTGGTGGGACAGCCCAACAGTTCAATATCTATTGGCCTAGAGTGTCCAACTACGGACAACTCGTCATAGAGAAAGAAAACAGAATAACTATACACCTTCCTCTTAATATTTCCATTATACAAAAGAAATATAGTCTAACTGAGGGTGGGGAACTGGTTAGTTACCCATCAAGATGCCACTCAATGTCCTTTGAAGATGACTTGTATTAGAAATAATATATCATCAAACATCAAGGCAAGTCAAATATTTTCCAATTGTTTTAAACTAAAGATTTAATATCATTTCGTGTCTTTTCAGGTTTTAGTGGACTTTATGCAAAGAATTGACAGTGTTTGTGATGAGGATGGAACAATAGAAGATTTATATTGTGAACTTAATAAATGGTCACTTGAAAGTAAGATCTCCCACTGGAAACATTTTCTATCACTTAATAAGGACTTATTTTCACCTGGTCAGAGCCAAGCCAATTTCCAAGGTGGGATTTAATATCCAGAATGCCTGGGGTTTTTCTGGATACCTCTTATTGGGGACACCATGCTTAAGGCCACAAAAAATGTAACATGTTGCGGTTGGACACACTGTTGGGTTATCGTCCAAATTAATGCTTCCTAAGGGCAGAGATACAAGTGGAGATTTGGGGAGATTCAATCGCCCGGTGACAAATCGCCTCTTCTTTGGGCGACTAATCTCCCCGAACTGCAGGATGGCACTCAGAGCGATTCGTTTTCCGAAGTCGTCCAAAGTTGCCTCACACGGAAAGGACGAAGAAGGGACGATTTGTTGCCAAGCAAATTAATCTCCTCTAACATTCCTACAATTGTTATTTAACTACACTCCCAATATCTCCTGGCATCTTTTTCAGCGTCTCCATATAAGTAATGATACCTGGGTATTTATTTTACTTTTTCCAACTTTCTCTGTTTCAGGTATTTGTCTTGTGCTTTATGAGAAAAGATTTGGATTTCTACAAGCAAATTTAGGGGCGGAGGCCCTGAACTTTATTACAGCCATAAAAAAGGTACAGCCAATCACAGCCTTGCATACAATCAAAAGTAATTCAGACAATAAAGTTCCCTTGTTATCCTCAGGGTCTAATGTATTGGGAAGGGCATTGTGTTTAAGAAAAATTACAAAAAAAAGGGGCCTTTGGCAAGTTAATTTTTTTGCAACTTTTCTGAATTTGGAAATTAAGTTGAGCAAATAAGAAGAGGCTAGTGAGTAAATTATACAGGTATGGGACCTGTTATCCAGAATGCTCGGGACCTGGGGCTTTCTGGATAATGGATCTTTCGGTAATTTGGATTTCAATACCTTAAGTCTACTAGAAGATCACGTAAACGTTATATAACCCCAATAGGCTGGTTCTGCTTCAATCAGGATTAATTATATCTTAGTTGGGATTATTACAGAGAAACATTAAATAATTTTTAAAAATGTGGATTATTTGGATAAAATGGAGTCTATGGGAGACAGCCTTTCCATAATTCAGAGCTTTCTGGATAACGGGTTTCCAGATAATGAATCCCATACCTATAATAAGAATGTGTCTCTTTGTAACCAACCATCAGATGTTGAGCACCTTTGGACTGATGATGGTGACACCAGTTGAACTCCACAAAAGCCTGAATACTAAAATATGGAAAGACCACACTCACGCCTGGGATAGCATCTTCAAAACTGGTATGAGAATAAGCGTTATAGAAACCTATCTGAGACGAAAATACAAGAAAGGAGATCTCTTGGATTTCAGAATATTGTTGGTGGGGTTTTGCTTCCATTGAGCTACAAGAGCATTAGTGAGGTTGGTCCCGGATGTTGGCTCACATTGGGTTTCTAATTCATCCCACAGGGGTTCAGTTGGGTTGAGATCATGGCTCATGCAGTCACGTTCTTCCCATCTCAGCAAACCCATTCTGTATGGACCTGGCTTTATGCATTATTGCGCTTTAAGGCCTTAAATGTGATTATTCTGTAATTCACTGCATTCTAGGTAAATTCATTCTGCAGATGCTTGTTTTTATTACTGGAGGAACTCCACTACGTACACAAACCTCATAAAAAGGGCTGACTCACCACTTGGTGTTATGACATACTGTAGTATACATATTTATGATTCAACATTTTTTTTTGCTTTAAGATTTAGAAAAAAACGATCTTCTTAGTTTCTGCTTTGTCAGTTAATAAAGCAGCACAGGCGGCCGTTTGTACATAACCCAGGAAACTGCCACGAGGCTCAAAAGTCAAGATACTAAAAGATAGGAAAAAGTCAACATCAGATGAGATATTTTTTACCTTCACAAATACTTCAGATATTTTCTGGCTTTTTTATAAAAAAAAAAAAAAGAAAACACATATGACTGAGACAAAATATGTACAAATTAAACTGTCTGCCAAAAGATTAAGAATACATGTAAGTTTGAGTTACTGGGTTTCTCTCAGCCCCAGGCTATTGCCTGTTACAAACTCACTGTCTTTCCGACTGTAAGCTGCCATCAGAGTGTTTTAGCCTCACCCACTGCTTGAGTCACAGACTCCCTGCCCCTCCCCTGTAAGTTTCCATTCTGATATGTCTTAAAGGAGAAGGAAAGCTCCAAGACAGTTTATTGCCAACAGATTAGCCACAATAGTGCAAGCTAGAACGCTATATTAATTCTGCAGAATGCTTTACCATACCCGAGTAAACAGCTCTAGACACTGTCTCTTGTTTAGGATAGAAGCTGCCATATAAACTTGGTGTGACATCACTTCCTGCCTGAGTCTCTCCCTGCTCACTTACAGCTCTGAGCTCAGATTACAGCAGGGATGGGAGGAGGGAGGGGGAGAGGAACAAACTGAGCATGCTCAAGCCCTAGCCCTGGAGGTTTAAGCTGAAAACAGGAAGTCTGATACAGAAGTCCATGAGTACACAATAGAAGGAAAGAAATGCTGTGTTTCTTTTGAGGACTCAGAGCAGCATTACTTTGAGGATTTACTGGTGTATTTATTTATACCTTTATGATAAAGCTTACTTAATTTTAGACTTTCCTTCTCCTTTAAAGACTCACTGCCCATCTTAGCTACAGTAATTCTTTCTCTCAGATTTAGTCTTACACTAAACTGAAAGCATCAAAATTTCCTTTGGTAAGTCCTTCTGTAACCCCTGTTGTAGCTTAGGGTTTTCAAAGATAATCTTTCCATTTGTTGCAGCAAAATGTCACATTGACAGGAGACTAACAAAACAGTCATCTGAAAGCTCAGAAGATTTTCTGTGCACCATCTACAATGACAGCAAGTTATCCAAAAAAGAAATGTACGCGACCATCACCGAAATGCTCATCGGGGCAGTGGAAACTGTAAGGAAAATAAATTCTTCCACTCATTTTTTATTCATACAGTCACCTATGCTGTGTCTACACAGAGAGCTACTATAAAACTATGGCAGCGTAGTTACAGTATTCCCCTGTACTAAGCACAATTCAGCAGGAACAGTCCCCTAAGTTTGCTCATAGTCTGTACAGAGAGATCCCATAAAACTATGGCAGCATAGGTATCCCCTGTACTAAGCACAATTCAGCAGGAACAGTCCCTAAGTTTGCTCATAGTCTGTACAGAGAGATCCCATAAAACTATGGCAGCAAATGTATTCCCCTGTACTAAGCACAAATCAGCAGGAACAGCCCCTAAGTTTGCTCATAGTCTGTACAGAGAGATACCATAAAACTATGGCAGCATAGGTATTTCCCTGTACTAAGCACAAATCAGCAGGAACAGCCCCTAAGTTTGCTCATAGTCTGTACAGAGAGATACCATAAAACTATGGCAGCATAGGTATTCCCCTGTACTAAGCACAAATCAGCAGGAACAGCCCCTAAGTTTGCTCATAGTCTGTACTGAGAGATACCATAAAATGATGGCAGCATAGGTATTCCCCTGTACTAAGCACAATTCAGCAGGAACAGTCCCCTAAGTTTGCTCATAGTCTGTACAGAGAGATCCCATAAAACTATGGCAGCATAGGTATTCCTTTGTATAAAGCAAAATTCAGCAAGAACAGAAACCTAAGATTTCTCATGTTTAGTGCAGGAGTTACATTTACTTTATGATTTATGATACTGCTGTGAACTAAGATTCCTTTGGATACGTTTAATAGATGCCTAATGATTCACTGAGCAACATTCGCTGTGTTCTTCTGACTTGTGCCTATGTGATTTACAACTGCTCTGATTTCCAGCTAATAATTAGGTATTTAGGTGCCCATCTCGGCACTGCATATAAAAGCTGTCATTTCAAGCCAATTTAGGCTGAGTACACAGAGATCAGAATTAAATGAAATATGCAGAGAGCATACCGTTCTCACTAATGGGAATATGCCCTTGACTTTATTATATCCTACACTTTGTTGGAACTGGTGTCTCAAGGCTTATTTTGCCATCTGTGACTCAAGTTCTATTTGATATCAAATTTTATTGTCGCCGTACACTGGTCGACAGTCCTTGGTCTTTTGTTTTTCTAGTTCACAGAAATATAGACATTTCCCTTTGGATTCATTTCAATAATACTTTTTCTGGGTTCTATGTCTTCTAGACAGCCAACAGTTTGCTTTGGGCAATATTCAACATCTCCCGTCACCCACACATTCAGAAGAAACTTCTAGAAGAAATTCAGAGCATATTGTTACCAAACCAGATCCCCACAGCAGATTCTATCAGAAACATGCCATATCTAAAGGCCTGCTTGAAAGAGTCAATGAGGTGAGTGTCCTCTGAGAATGAAAAATCAATAATTTGATATAACATACGTTTATTTTTATACTGTCCACATAAAGACCTTAGGGGAAGTGGCAGTAGGGCAAGATGGAGAAAGAAGGACATTATGGTGACAGGTGACAGTAGGGCATGATAAAGACAGAGAAAGTAGGGTAGATAAATCAAGATTGTAGTATGAAGGAGAAACGACAAGTAGGGAAAACAGAAGGTCATGATGGAGACTATTGGGAACGTTTGAGACCGCAGGGGAAGATGGCGAAAGTAAGTTAAGATGGAGACAGTAGGGGAAGATGGAGAAAGTAGGGTAAGATGGAGAAAGGGCAAGTAGGGAAAACAGTAGGGCAAGATGGAGACAATTGAGGAAGATGGAGACAGTAGGGTAGGTTTGAGACAGTTGGGGAAGATGAAGACAGTAGAGGAAGATGGAGACAGTAGGTAAAGATGGAGAAAATAGGGCAAGATAGAGAGAGGAGAACAAGACAGAAACAATAGGATAAGCTCTAGATCATAGCGCAAGAAGTCAACAGCTAAAGGGTGATAGGATGGATAATCTTGTTTCATATAAACAATGTGGCCCCACAATATTGGTGTTACCTCAGGCCAGAAGACTAAAAAAAAACAAACTCGTTTGGATAATTTCATATACATCTTCATCTTCACAGGATTACTCCATCGGTTCCCTTCACAACCCGAACCCTGGATAAAGAAACTGTTCTTGGAGATTACAAGTTGCCAAAGGGGGTGAGTCGTGGGTGAAAGGATTAAACGGACATTGTACAACTGAGTAGAGATGTCGCGAACTGTTCGCCGGCGAACTTGTTCGCGCGAACATCGGGTGTTCGCGCTCGCCGGAAGTTCGCGAACGTCGCGCGACGTTCGCCATTGTTGGCGCTTTTTTTTGCCCTCTCACCCCAGACCAGCAGGTACATGGCAGCCAATCAGGAAGCTCTCCCCTGGACCACTCCCCTTCCCTATAAAAACCGAAGCCCTGCAGCGTTTTTTCACTCTGCCTGTGTGTGCTGAAGAGATAGTGTAGGGAGAGAGCTGCTGCCTGTTAGTGATTTCAGGGACAGTTGAAAGTTTGCTGGCTAGTAATCGTTTTGATACTGCTCTGTTATTGGAGGGACAGAAGTCTGCAGGGGTTTGAGGGACATTTAAACTTAGGTAGCTTTGCTGGCTAGTAATCTACCTTCTACTGCAGTGCTCTGTATGTAGCTGCAGTGGGCAGCTGTCCTGCTTCTGATCTCATCTGCTGACTGCTGCAATAACAGTAGTCCTTGTAAGGACTGCTTTTATTTATTTTTTTGTTGTTTTACTACTACTACTACTACTACTACTATAAGAGCCCAGTGCTATTAGTCTAGCAGTGTTGGGGAGTGGGACTGGTGTGCTAATCTGCTGCTCCTAGTAGTTCAGCAGCACCAACTTTAATTTTTTTTTTTAATATTCATTTTTTTTTATTTTACTTTTTTTTATTTTACTACCGCTGTAGTAGTGTATAAGTTGACCTTTTAGGCATTATTTGCCCTGTAGGCATTATTTGCACAGTGTTTTCTTCAACCCGCCATCGAGCTGTGTGACCTTGTTCACATTCTGTCTAAATATCCATAATATTACCGTCTCCAGAAAAAACACCGGAGTCACTTTTTTCAAGCAGCCATAATATATTTTACGTAATCCGTATCCACCGCTGTAGTAGTGTATACGTTGGCCTTGTAGGCATTATTTGCACACTGTTTTCTTCAACCCGCCATCGAGCTGTGTGACCTTGTTCCCATTCTGTCTAAATATCCATAATATTACCGTCTCCAGAAAAAACACCGGAGTCACTTTTTCAAGCAGCATTCATATATTTTACGTAATCCGTATCCACCGCTGTAGTAGTGTATACGTTGGCCTTGTAGGCATTATTTGCACAGTGTTTTCTTCAACCCGCCATCGAGCTGTGTGAGCTTGTTCACATTTTGTCTAAATATTGATAATATTATCGTCTCTAGAAAAACCACTTGAGTTACTTTTTTTCAAGCAGCATTCATATATTTTACGTAATCCGTATCCACCGCTGTAGTAGTGTATACGTTGACCTTGTAGGCATTATTTGCACACTGTTTTCTTCAACCCGCCATCGAGCTGTGTGACCTTGTTCCCATTCTGTCTAAATATCCATAATATTACCGTCTCCAGAAAAAACACCGGAGTCACTTTTTTCAAGCAGCATTCATATATTTTACGTAATCCGTATCCACCGCTGTAGTAGTGTATACGTTGGCCTTGTAGGCATTATTTGCACACTGTTTTCTTCAACCCGCCATCGAGCTGTGTGACCTTGTTCCCATTCTGTCTAAATATCCATAATATTACCGTCTCCAGAAAAAACACCGGAGTCACTTTTTTCAAGCAGCATTCATATATTTTACGTAATCCGTATCCACCGCTGTAGTAGTGTATACGTTGGCCTTGTAGGCATTATTTGCACAGTGTTTTCTTCAACCCGCCATCGAGCTGTGTGAGCTTGTTCACATTTTGTCTAAATATTGATAATATTATCGTCTCTAGAAAAACCACTTGAGTTACTTTTTTTCAAGCAGCATTCATATATTTTACGTAATCCGTATCCACCGCTGTAGTAGTGTATACGTTGACCTTGTAGGCATTATTTGCACACTGTTTTCTTCAACCCGCCATCGAGCTGTGTGACCTTGTTCACATTTTGTCTAAATATTGATAATATTATCGTCTCTAGAAAAACCACTTGAGTTACTTTTTTTCAAGCAGCATTCATATATTTTACGTAATCCGTATCCACCGCTGTAGTAGTGTATACGTTGACCTTGTAGGCATTATTTGCACACTGTTTTCTTCAACCCGCCATCGAGCTGTGTGACCTTGTTCACATTTTGTCTAAATATTGATAATATTATCGTCTCTAGAAAAACCACTTGAGTTACTTTTTTTCAAGCAGCATTCATATATTTTACGTAATCCGTATCCACCGCTGTAGTAGTGTATACGTTGACTTTGTAGGCATTATTTGCACAGTGTTTTCTTCAACCCGCCATCTAGCTGTGTGTATTATCGTTTCCAGAAAAACCAACTGAGTTTTTGTTGTTGTTGTTGTTTTTTTAAAAATAATGCCAGGCAAAGGCAGGCCGCCACGCAGAGGCCGTGCTAGGGGCCGTGCTGCTATGCAATCCTGTGGCCCTAGCAAATTGCCCAGTTTTAAAAAGCCAATGACCCTGAACTCCCAAAATGCTGAAGAGGTAGTTGACTGGCTTACACAGCACACCCCATCCTCTACCGTTTCTAAACTTTACCACAACATCCTCCTCATCCTCCACTGCTATGGCCACCCCACGTAACACTTCCTCCACCACCGGTGCCCCTTCTTCACTGGGGTCAGAGGAGTTATTTTCCAATGAGTTTCTTGAACTGAGTAATGCGCAACCATTATTGCCAGAAGAAGATGAAGGAGATGAGGACCTTACACCAGATTTAATTCTGGCAGAGAACACGATAGAGATGGACATAATGAGTGATGAGGAGGAGGTCCCCGCTGCTGCTTCCTTCTGTGATGTGTCAGAAGAAATTGATGCATCTGAGGAGAATGATGATGAGGAGATTGATGTTTTGTGGGTGCCTAGTAGAAGAGAGCAAGAGGAGGGTAGTTCAGATGGAGAGACGGAGAGTCAGAGAGGCAGTAGGAGAATAAGACTTAGAAGAAGCAGGGAGGACAGCCCGCAGGGATCAGCAGGGCAACAACATGTATCGGCACCTGTGTTCAGCCGGCCAACGCACCCGCCATTGCCGCCAATACCGCCAACTCCGCCAACTTCTACTGTTACCGCCAGATCGCACACTTCCAAAAAGTCAGCAGTGTGGGATTTTTTTAATGTGTGTGCCTCTGACAAAAGCATTGTAATTTGCAATGAGTGCAGTCAGAAACTGAGCCTTGGTAAGCCCAACAGCCACATAGGTACAACTTCTATGCGAAGGCACATGAGCGGCAAGCACAAAGCACTTTGGGAGCAACACCTCAAAGGCAACAGGCAAACTAAAAGCCACACTCCTTCTGGTCCAGCATCTTACTGCTCTACCTCTGCTCTCCTTGACCCGTCTGAACCACCCTCCACTCCGCCTTCCACCTTGACCACCTGTTCCCATTCCCAGTCATCTGCCACCAGCCAAGTTTCTGTGAAGGCCATGTTTGAGCGTAAGAAGCCAATGTCTGACTGTCACCCCTTGCCCGGCGTCTGACAGCTGGCTTGTCTGCACTCTTAGCCCGCCAGCTTTTACCATACCAGCTGGTGGACTCTGAGGCCTTCCGCAAATTTGTAGCAATTGGGACACCGCAGTGGAAGGTACCCAGCCGCAATTTTTTTTCTAAAAAGGGAATACCACACCTGTACCAACATGTGCAGAGCCAAGTTACCGCATCTCTGTCACTTAGTGTTGGGCCAAAGGTCCATATGACTACTGACGCATGGTCCTCCAAGCATGGTCAGGGCAGGTATGTCACCTACACTGCCCACTGGGTGAACTTGGTAATGGCTGGGAAGCAGGGAATGGGTAGCTCAACAACAACAGTGGAGTTGGTGTCACCGCCACGGATTGCACGCGGTTCTGCCACCACCTCTACTCCTCCATCGCTCTCTACCTCGTCTTCTTCTTCTTCTTACTCTGCTGCTGGGTCCTCCTTCTCCTCCTCCACACCTGTGCACCCCCAGCTCCCCCTAGGCTATTCGACGTGCCAGGTACGCCGTTGTCACGCTGTCTTGGGGATGACGTGCCTGGAAAGCAAAAACCATACCGGATCTGTACTCCTGTCATCTCTGCAGTCACAGGCCGATCGGTGGCTGACCCCACACCAACTGCAGATCGGAAAAGTGGTGTGTGACAATGGAAGCAATCTGTTGGCAGCGTTGAGACTAGGCAATTTAACACATGTGCCCTGCATGGCACATGTGTTAAATTTAATAGTCCAACGTTTTGTCTCCAAGTACCCAGGATTCCAGGACGTTCTCACCCAGTCCAGAAAGGTGTCGGCCCATTTCAGACGTTCCTACACAGCCATGGCACGCCTTGCTGACATTCAGCAGCGCTACAACATGCCAGTCAGGCGTTTGATTTCTGACAGCCAGACTCGCTGGAATTCAACGCTCCTTATGTTGGAACGTCTGCTGCAACAACAAAGGGCCGTCAACGAGTACCTTTTTGAACTGGGTGGTAGGACTGGATCTGCACAGCTGGGGATTTTTTTCCCCCGTTACTGGGTGCTTATGCGCGATGCCTGCAGGCTCATGCGACCTTTTGAAGAGGTGACAAATATGGTCAGTCGCACCGAAGGCACCATCAGCGACCTAATACCCTTCGCTTTCTTCCTGGAGCGTGCCGTGCGACGAGTGACAGATGAGGCTGTAGACCAGCGTGACGAGGAGCTGGAAGCGCACGATTTCTGGTCGGAATCACCAGAACGAACCCAGGCACCTGCTGCAACGCAGGGAGAGGTGCCAGAAGTGGAGTCAGAGGAGGAAGGTGGCTTTGTGGAGGAGGAGGAGGAGGACCAACAGGAGCAGGCTTCCCAGGGGGCTAGTGGTGACCTTTTGGGGACCCCTGGTCTTGTACGTGGCTGGGGGGAGGAGACCGTGGATGATGCAGTCCTTGATAATGAGGAAGCGGAGATGGATAGCTCTGCATCCAACCTTGTGAGAATGGGGTCTTTCATGCTGTCATGCCTGTTGAAGGACCCCCGTATCAAGAGGCTTAAGGAGAAGGACCTGTACTGGGTCGCAACGCTACTAGACCCTCGGTACAAGCATAAAGTGTCAGAAATGTTACCAACATACCACAAGTCCGAAAAGATGCGGCATTTACAAACCAGCCTGCAAAACATGTTGTACAATGCTTTTAAGGGTGATGTCACTTCAGGAACTCATCAACATTCCAGGGGCAGAGGTGCCAGTAATCCTGCCACGAGCACACCTGCAAGGACAAAGCCCTTTGGCCAGTCTGTAACGTCAGACATGCAAATGTTTTTCTGTCCAAGGCAGCGCCACAACCCTTCTGGATCCACCCTCAAAGAACGCCTCGACCGGCAGGTAGCGGACTACCTGGCATTAACTGCAGATATCGACACTCTGAGGAGCGATGAACCCCTGGACTACTGGGTGCGCAGGCTTGATCTGTGGCCAGAGCTGTCACAATTTGCCATGAACCTCTTGTCTTGCCCAGCCTCAAGTGTGCTCTCAGAAAGGACCTTCAGTGCAGCAGGAGGGATTGTAACTGAGAAGAGAACTCGCCTAGGTCACAAAAGTGTCGATTACCTGACCTTTATTAAAATGAATGAGGGGTGGATCTCGGAGGGTTACTGCACGCCGGAAGACTTGTTCTGACTTCTATGCAGCTGTCCTTCTCTTCAAGCCTCATGACTCCACACACAGCTGTCCTTTAGCGTCCTCCTCCTCCCTCCGCCACCGTTACAAACTAGGGTGCAAACCCTACTGGTTTAATTTTTTCTGGCCTCTGTGCTTCAGTGGCTGCAACCAAAAAAACTGGGCAAACAATGTCTACAAGGTCAACGTATGGCAAAAAATGACTATTTTCAGCATTTATATGGCATATTTTTTCTGGCAACTGTGCTTCAGTGGCTGCATCCAAAAAAATGCATATTTTCTGCATTTATATGGCATAATTTTTCTGGCCTCTGTGCTTCAGTGGCTGCAACCAAAAAAATGCATATTTTCTGCATTTATATGGCATAATTTTTCTGGCCTCTGTGCTTCAGTGGCTGCAACCAAAAAAATTTATATTTTCAGCATTTATATGGCATAATTTTTCTGGCAACTGTGCTTCAGTGGCTGCGACCAAAAAAATGACTATTTTCAGCATTTATATGGCATATTTTTCTGGCCTCTGTGCTTCAGTGGCTGCGGCCAAAAAAACTGGGCAAACAATGCCTACAAGGTCAACGACGTTGACCTTGTAGGCATTGTTTGCCCAGTTTTTTTGGCCGCAGCCACTGAAGCACAGAGGCCAGAAAAAATATGCCATATAAATGCTGAAAATAGTCATTTTTTGCCATACGTTGACTCAACGTATATGGCAAAAAATGACTATTTTCAGCATTTATATGGCATATTTTTTTCTGGCAACTGTGCTTCAGTGGCTGCGACCAAAAAAATGCATATTTTCTGCATTTATATGGCATAATTTTTCTGGCCTCTGTGCTTCAGTGGCTGCAACCAAAAAAATTTATATTTTCAGCATTTATATGGCATAATTTTTCTGTCAACTGTGCTTCAGTGGCTGCGACCAAAAAAATGCATGTTTTCTGCATTTATATGGCATAATTTTTCTGGCCTCTGTGCTTCAGTGGCTGCAACCAAAAAAGTTTATATTTTCAGCATTTATATGGCATAATTTTTCTGTCAACTGTGCTTCAGTGGCTGCGACCAAAAAAATGCATATTTTCTGCATTTATATGGCATAATTTTTCTGGCCTCTGTGCTTCAGTGGCTGCAACCAAAAAAATTTATATTTTCAGCATTTATATGGCATAATTTTTCTGGCAACTGTGCTTCAGTGGCTGCGTCCAAAAAAACTGGGCAAACAATGTCTACAAGGTCAACGTATGGCGAAAAATGACTATTTTCAGCATTTATATGGCATATTTTTTCTGGCAACTGTGCTTCAGTGGCTGCGTCCAAAAAAACTGGGCAAACAATGCCTACAAGGTCAACGTATGGCAGTTGTTTAAAGAGAACAGCAGATTACTAGCCAGCAAAGCTACCTAAGCTAAAATGTCCCTCAAATCCCTGCAGACTTCTGTCCCTCCAATACAGAGCAGTATCAAGCAGATTACTAGCCAGCAAACTTACTATCATCTGTCCCTGAAATCACTAACAGCTCTCCCCCTACACTATCTCTTCCAAGCACACACAGGCAGATTTTTCAGATACATTTTTGCCCTTGATCCCCCTCTGGCATGCCACTGTCCAGGTCGTTGCACCCTTTAAACAACTTTAAAATCATTTTTCTGGCCAGAAATGTCTTTTCTAGATGTTAAAGTTCGCCTTCCCATTGAAGTCTATGGGGTTCGCGAACCGTTCGCGAACCGCTCGCGTTTTTGCGCAAGTTCGCGAATATGTTCGCGAACTTTTTTTCCGACGTTCGCTACATCCCTACAACTGAGTTATGAATTTCCTGAGCAGAATAAAAATGATTTTAGTAAGAAGTAGTTTTAATTTAATATTAAAAATTTAAATCTTCCTTTTTTAATGCTACATTTGGAGAATTTTTATCCTTAGGCTTTTGGTGGTCTACAGGGTTAGTCTTTTAGTTTCTCTTGGCAAACTCACGTGGCAGAAGCAGTAGTAGGGCTGACTATGGGTATTTTGGGAAATATTATATAACTGCTAAACAAGGATTAAGAAAGATATTGGGCTCTCTGAAGCCTCAGGGAAGGAATTTGAGACAAATATCAAATTACTCATATGTCTTAGTTTCACAGACTCCTTGGCCTACAGCTCATATAAACTCACTAACCTATCCAGGTCTTGACTAGACCAGACACTTGAGTTTTTATAAAAAGTTAAGGTATATTGCCAGAATAACCAGGGCAGCCTCATCTCTTCAAGCCACATGCAGAGTGCACAGAGAACTTCTAGACGTTATGACTTTGTGACTTTATATTTGTGCCCAAACTCGGTAGTGGTTATTTAATAAATAAGGCACCATGGCTAAAATAAATTTTTGGAAGTTTATATACAATAACCAAGAAATGTGTCCTTTTTTAGACTGTACTGACCATAAACAGTCATGTTCTGGGATCGAACCAAGAATGCTTTGATGACTGGAACCAGTTCCGACCTGAGCGTTGGCTTGAGGAGAAGAACTCTATTAACCCCTTTGCTTACATCCCATTTGGCATCGGGAAAAGAATGTGTATCGGACGGCGACTGGCTGAGCTGCAGCTCCAGTTAACACTGTGTTGGGTAAGAGCTCATCATAATTAGCTGCGTATCAAGTTTGATAGCCAGAACTGTCAGCAGTTGTGTCTTTATGATATCTCTAGGCAAACCCCGCGAACCCCTTGCTTTTCTTTAGAAAGTGTTGAACCTAATGACTTCTTTAAAATAAACAAAGAGCTGTATGTGCTTCTCAGATCTCATCATGGCACAACTGCTTCTGAGAAACATTTTTGTCATCATTTTTTTGAAGGGATCCTGTCATCGGAAAACATGTTTTTTTTCCAAAACGCATCAGTTAATAGTGCTACTCCAGCAGAATTCTGCACCGAAATCCATTTCTCAAAAGAGCAAACAGATTTTTTATATTCAATTTTGAAATCTGACATGGGGCTAGACATTTTGTCAATTTTTCCAGCTGCCCCCAGTCATGTGACTTGTGCCTGCACTTTAGGAGAGAAATGCTTTCTGGCAGGCTGCTGTTTTTCCTTCTCAATGTAACTGAATGTGTCTCAGTGGGACATGGGTTTTTACTATTGAGTGTTGTTCTTAGATCCACCAGGCAGCTGTTATCTTGTGTTAGGGAGCTGTTATCTGGTTACCTTCCTATTGTTCTGTTGTTTGGCTGCTGGGGGGGAAAGGGAGGGGTGATATCACTCCAACTTGCAGTACAGCGGTAAAGAGTGATTGAAGTTTATCAGAGCACAAGTCACATGACTTGGGGCAGCTGGGAAATTGACAAAATATCTAGCCCCATGTCAGATTTCAAAATTGAATATAAAAAAAATCTGTTTGCTCTTTTGAGAAATGGATTTCAGTGCAGAATTCTGCTGGAGCAGCACTATTAACTGATTCATTTTGAAAACATTTTTTTTTTCCCATGACAGTATCCCTTTAAACTATTTCTAAATGTTATTTTAACAAATTCTTTTTTTGTTTTTTTTTTAAATGACTGTTCCAACCTTGTTAATGTTTTCAATAAAATGACATTTGTTCTCCAGATATGGGCAAAAACACTATTTTCTGTAGGGAGATTAATTGTTATTTTTGACAAAATGGAAGAAAAAAACAGCCTACCCTATAGTTATCCATGCAGTTCCATTAGATGTGAGGATAGGTTTGGTTTAATTTATAATGGGTGGCAAGAGCCCCGTTGAGTTGGAGGCATACCCTAGGATGTTAGGGAGGTCCTCATTGGTGAACCACCTCTGCATGGAGGTGGTATACAAATAAGTAATTAGCAATGTTTATTCTCTTGGATAGTCCACTTGGAAGAGAATAGATGATACAGGGAAGTTCTGGTGAAGAACCCTGGAGTAAGGAAAAAGATTCCAAAAGGGGGGGGCCATATGAACAAGGACTAGACTTGATAGTCAGGGCTATTTTCTAGGGCAGCATGCAGCTTCACCAAGGAGTGTAGAGGGTCAATACCCTGCACAAGAATCTTGTGTGCTGTGTGACTATTATTTCACTGCGTCTTTAATGAGCTATTAATTAATAAGCATATGGCAACATTTACCTTTACAGGATACATTGAAACCATAAAAATCCCATTCATGTTACACCACTTTGATGATATCAATAAAGTGTCCCCATCAAACTATGGTTTTAACACATTTTAATACATTCAGCTGGTGTTTTCTGCTAATTTTGCTAAATTGAGAAATTTATGGGCCTCCAATAGGCAGGAGATATTTTTTTTCCTAGCAAATTGTTAAGAGGAGGAAGATGGACAGTAATATTGCTTCAATGTCCATTTCAGCTGATTAGGAAATACAACATTGTGGCAACTGATAGCGACCCAGTGGAGACACTACACTTGGGGACGCTGATGCCCAGCCGAGAGCTTCCAGTAGCGTTCCACAGGAGATAAAGGAAGGTGAGTTCATTATTTTCAATTAGCCTTGACTATATTTTGACTTCAAATGACAACCTAAAGGTTCTAAATGTTCTCCAAACAAGCAGATCAGTTCTGAATTTGATTTCCAGCTAATCTAGGTTGCAATCTGATTGGCAGAACCTACTGGCTTTAAACTCTTTATTTACATTTTGATTACTCTCAATGCTAGTATGCCAGATCGATTTCCAACTGCACATCAGACCTAATGCCCTTATGCCCATTATATCTGTTATACAGCTATGGGATCTGTTATCTGGAAACCCACTATCCAGAAAGCTCTGTATTACGGAAAGGCCATCTCCCTTAGACACCATTTTATCCAAATAATCCAAATTTTCTCTGTAATAATAAAACAGTAGCTTGTACTTGATCCCAACTAAGATATAATTAATCCTTATTGGAAGCAAAACCAGCCTATTGGGGTTATTTAATGTTTACACGATTTTCTAGTAGTCTTAAAGTGTGAAGATTCAAATTATGTAAAAATACATTATCCGGAAAACCCCAGGTCCCAGGCATTCTGGAATTCAGTTCCTATACCTGTAGTAGAATACTTGAAAGCATTTTCATGACTTCAGTTAAGAGGTCAGTCTGATGCTAAATAAGGGTGAGATTTGGGGTGAGTGCTTATTTGTGCCCTGGGTACCCCTGGAACTATAGCAGGGTGACTGTTACCCCAAAGTTTCTATATATCTGTAACCTTGTTATGAGCTAAGGGGACCCAGTCTGAAGGTCAGTTAGGGGGAGATTTGGGGTGAGTGCTTATTTGTGCCCTGGGTACCCCTGGAACTATAGCAGGGTGACTGTTACCCCAATGTTTCTATATATCTGTAACCTTGTTATGAGCTAAGGGGGCCCAGTCTGAAGGCCAGTTAGGGAGAGATTTGGGGTGAGTGCTTATTTGTGCCCTGGGTACCCCTGGATCTATAGCAGGATGACTGTTACCCCAATGTTTCTTTATATCTGTAACTTTGTTATGAGCTAAGGGGGCCCAGCCTGAAGGTCAGTTAGGGGAAGATTTGGGGTGAGTGCTTATTTGTACCCTGGGTACCCCTGGAACTATAGCAGGGTGACTGTTACCCCAATGCTTCTATATATCTGTAACCTTGTTATGAGCTAAGGGGGCCCAGTCTGAAGGCCAGTTAGGGGGAGATTTGGGGTGAGTGCTTATTTGTGCCCTGGGTACCCCTTGAACTATAGCAGGTAACTGTTACCCCAATTTTTTTTATATATTTGTAATCTTGTTACAAGGTAGTGGAGCCCAACCTATATATATATAGCACAATTTTTTATGATTTTTTTTTTTTTAGATCTGTAAAATTCTAGAAGATTCAGAAGGGCAACTTTTTAGGGAACAAATGAATTGAATATGAATTGTAAAGCTACCCTAAATCATTTAAGTTCCCCTTTACACACAGCTGTTTTGGCACAGTAATAGAGAGAGAGAAAGAGAATATAACCTTTATTTCTGGGAACCAATCTATTATATTGAGCTGCTGGACAAGCTGTACCGTGAAGGTTCAGTAGCTGGGAGCACGTCGGATCACTTGTAGCTTTTATTTAAGGATCATTTTTCAGGTTTATGACTTATACGTGTGCTTGTATCATAAAAGCATCAGGGGCATCAAGGTTCGTGAATGGTTCCTGGAATCCAGATTTGCACTGAGCCCTCTGTGAACTTGTTGTGCGGAGTTTTATTTGCAACAGCAGATTTTGGTCATTTCCAGTATTGCCCTTGGATGAAGTTACCAACACCAGAACATGCTGTAATTGCTCTTATCTTTCTCTTTCCTTTTTTTATACTTTTTTTTTGCTTGTGAAGAGAAACAGATTATAAACCAATGGACTAGTTTTATTTTGCATACAGAATATTTGTTTGTCTGCTTTAAGGGAAAATATGCCCCATGTTGACACGAGATCATTCATTTGAGGTTATGCAGGAACCTGATTCTACAGATTGAAAAGAAACCATGAAATGTCTGTCTCTGCTAACTGGAACCAGTTCCCCACCCCCTTTAGCTCACAGTGTAATGCAACCCCTTCATCAGCTTCTTCATCTTGAACTGATGGATTCTGGGACTTGAAGTCCTTCTGCTTTCAATAGTGGGTGATGCACAGATTCTCTAGAAAGCAGAGGGACCTCAAGGTGCATAGGGTCGGACTAGGCCGACGGGACACCTGGAAAAAATTCAGTGGGCCCGGCTCTTGGGGAGTCCTGCAGCGGGTCCGCAGTAACCCGTGGGTTACCCGCAAAAACCCATCGGTACCCTGCGGGTTGCGGGTAGAAGTTCCGGTGCAGGTAAAGACACGGGTCGGCGGTTCTGCAGGTTTGTGGGCAGCAGGTCTTCTCAATATCGATATTTACTCCTTTTTTCTGGTCATGTCTACTTCTGATGACGTCACTTTGGGTTTACAATGACAGCACTTCCTGTTTTACTCATTTTTTTCTGATCGGTACCCTGCGGGTTGCGGGTAGAAGTTCCGGGTGCGGGTGAAGACGTGGGTCGGCGGTTCTGCAGGTTTGTGGGCAGCAGGTCTTCTCAATATCGATACTTACTTCTTTTTTCTGGTCACGTCTACTTCCGATGGGTTTACAATGACAGCACTTCCTGATTCTTGATGGTCAGCGGGTCGTAGGTCCAGGTTGCGAATAAGGTACTTGCGGGTCGGGTAGTGGCTCTAATCGGATAAGAATGCGGGTTGCGGGTCCGGGTTACGGATCACAGGTTGCGAGTACGGGTGCCAAAAAATGGACCCGCGCAGGACTCTACCAGAGGGCCCAGACCTGCACCCTTTAAACATGAACTTCAGGTCTCGAAAAAAAATAGTACGCTTGTACATGTGTAATTGCGACAAAAACCCAGTAGAGGGGAGAAGAAGCTATTACGGGTTGAATTCTCCTTTAAGGGCAGCTCTTCTGGCTGCCACTACCTCCCTGAAAACACCAGTATGATGGATATTATTTAGGGGTACGATGTTGATAGACATTTATGCAATTTGCCACCATTGTGACACTGGCTATACAAACTCCCTATTCCTTTTCCACTAACTCACTATTTTATTGTGTATTTGCAGGTGAGGAATGAAGGGAATTTGTTTACACGCGCTCCTATACTCTTCGGCACTGACGTTCATGGACAATAATGTTACCAGGCTTTAAACTGGCGAGCAGGATATGTTTACAGGCAGTCACAATGCTGAAGTCAACTGATGGCACTGACGGGAAAATGGGACGGTCCATGTGTAAAACCACGTAGCACAACTATGCAACGTGTTTGCTAAAAAGATATGCATGGTATTTGCTCAGCTGAAAGTAGGCCAAACTATGTTGTCGAAGGCTACAGCCGTTCACATTTGCTGCAGAGATAAAAGGAGCCCTCTACCTGCCAAGTGATTATATCTAGAGGGCAACTATAATAAAACAAACAAACAGCCACCCAACCCTTTTATGAGAACTCGCTGGCTGGTGTTTATTGTATATTGTGCTCAGTTTACAAAACCATATTTAACATACAAAAATGAAATCATGTTTTTGGGACACTGCTCTTTAGATTTGCCACTGGCTTATTTTTAACAGAATTTCAGAGCAGAGACCCTGAACTGTAGCCAAAAAGTTGATTATTTGTTAAAACGATGTCGTGGAACAGAAACTGCTCTTCTGGCTATATTTGTGGCTCAATCTGGTGATCTATAAATTTGAACTTTGCCTGAAGTGTGATGTCTTTCCACACCAAATTGTTGACTCTAAAAAGGTTAGATAAAATGGCAAATTGGCTGTGTTTTTACATAGTTTTAGGGTCAGGGCACACGCTCAGGTTCGGGGAGATTAGTCGCTTAAGTTGCACAAAAAACCATGTGTACTGCAACGTAATATAGGGGCTACCAATTGCTAATAACATTCCACATTTTGCACAGCCAAACTTTAATTTTTTTTTTTAAATGACTCAAAATGCTATGGTCTCAAATTATTTGTGAAAAAACAATCATAAAATTTTCCAGAATTAGTCCCACTTCCAGTTCACTGGCTTAGGTGGCATTTGAAAGAAATGGGAATTTGTCTTTTTTGGTCTTTGTATTAAAAAAAGCATGAAAAATCATTATTCCTCAAAAAAAAAAAAAAATTAAAGCGAATCATGCAAATTGCTCATGTAAAATGACCACACGATTTGGTTAAGTTTTTTTTTTAAACAACTGTATTTGTATTGTAATTCGTATAGAAAAACAAATAAGATTAAGGGGGTTATTTATCAAAGTCCGAATTTATCTCAATATTTTCTGCTTCAAACTCGGGTTTTTTACGCTTATGTATTACATTTTACCGAAAATTTTGATTCGATTTTCAAGATTTTTTTCGGATTTTTTACTCGAAAACTCAAATTTTTGGCCTAAAACTTCAGGATATTGCACGAAACCCAGCGCACATCAAAAAATTATGGGGACTTCTCCCATTGACTTATATACAACCTCGACAGGTCTGAGATGCCAGCTTTTCTGATTCTGACTTTTCCATCCTCAGGATTTAATAAATTCCGAAAAATTCTTGATTTTTTAAAGCCCAATTTTATAAAAAAAAATTTTTTGCATTCGGAGTTTAGTAAATAACCCCCTTAATCTTTTTCAACAATATTTATATGGACTGACGTAACTCTGGCTTCTGCATGTTTAGAATGACTTTTCAATTGGACTTTGTTGTTACGCTGTAAATATGTTTATGTATGTTTGATATTGTGCTCTGAATAAAACACTTATTTTGAACTTTGTGTAAACTGCGTCGAGAGGTTGTGCAAGTACTGGTTGTATGAAAACTGGCAACAATCCTATATCAATTTCTGTTGAAAAGTCAAATAGTTTTCCCAACTATTTCTCCCTAAATTGTGCTTATTTAAGGGGAATACTTGTGCTCATATAGTTTTTATAGTATCTCTCTGTACAGGGTATTAGCAAACCTCTAGAAAAGCTGCTATTACTCTTGAGGCTTATTCTATGTAAACATATCAATTTGCACTTCCCTTACCAAGGAACTTTCTGAGATTTCTCCTGGTTGCTAAGATAGTACATATTATGGCTGATATGGGGAACTTTAGGGGTACATGAGTATAATGGTGGCAACATCGAGCTTCCACTATTATGGGAGAACTGTGTTTATGTTTGGAGGCAATGCATTTGTATTTCTGAGTTGCCTAATAGGACTGAAAGACCCATTAGTGTGAGACATGGCACTGAATGTGTATTTACTGTTAGTTAAGTGCCCAGTTAGGGTGAGATATGGGATAAGTGCAGATGTGTGAACTGGGTACCCCTGGAACTATAGCAGGGTGACTGTTACCCCAATGTTTCTATATATCTGTAACCTTGTTATGAGCTAAGGGGGCCCAGTCTGAAGGTCAGTTAGGGTTAGATTTGGGGTGAGTGCTTATTTGTGCCCTGGGTACCCCTGGAACTATAGCAGGGTGGATGTTACCCCAATGTTTCTATATATCTGTAACATTGTTATGAGCTAAGGGGGCCAGGCCTAAAAGCCAGTTAGGGTGAGATTTGGGGTGAGTGCTTATTTGTACCCTGGGTACCCCTGTAACTATAGCAGGATGACTGTTACCCCAATGTTTTTTATATATCTGTAACCTTGTTATGAGCTAAGGGGGCCCAGTCTGAAGGCCAGTTAGGGTGAGATTTGGGGTGAGAGCTTATTTGTGCCCTGGGTACCCCTGTAACTATAGCAGGATGACTGTTACCCCAATGTTTTTTATATATCTGTAACCTTGTTATGAGCTAAGGGGGCCCAGCCTGAAGGTTGGTTAGGGTGAGATTTGGGGTGAGTGCTTATTTGTGCCCTGGGTACCCCTGGAACTATAGCAGGGTGACTGTTACCCCAATGTTTCTATATATCTGTAACCTTGTTATGAGCTAAGGGGGCCCAGTCTGAAGGTCAGTTAGGGGGAGATTTGGGGTGAGTGCTTATTTGTGTCCTGGGTACCCCTGGAACTATAGCAGGGTGACTGTCACCCCAATGTTTCTATATATCTGTAACCTTGTTATGAGCTAAGGGGTCCCAGCCTGAAGGCCAATTAAGGGAGATTTGGGGTGAGTGCTTATTTGTGCCCTGGGCACCCCTGGAACTATATCAGGGTGACTGTTACCCTAATGTTTCTATATATCTTTGTCATGAGCTAAGGGGGCCCAGCTTGAAGGCCAGTTAGGATGAGATTTGGGGTGACTAGGGTAAAAGTTGATAATGAATGCTAATTTGCCCTCCACTTCAAATATGCTTTGATAAGGAATTTGATGGAAAATAATTATTATAAGTACCATGGTCACCTCAGTGAAACGCTTTTGTTTTGCTGTTTTGTACAAGTATCTCTGAATTACAGGCAAATAAGATCTGTTGAAACATTATCCTGACTAACAGAGAGGACAGCAATTAGCAATGATCCAGTTAAATCCGTTTAATATTTAGAAGTAGAAGTTTCCAGTCCACACCATTAAAGGGACTAAAATAGCACTAGTAGGAAATGAATAGGTGTCCTGGAACTAGGGGTTAAACAGTGAAGGGTGAAATAGCTGAGCTCCGTAATGAGAATTTTGGATTTGACTCCGAGCACACAATACTTGTGTTTTGTTTTCAGAGTTTATTAATAGAAAATCAAAGTAAACACATTGTATGGCCATTCAGCATAAGGAGTTTGTTCTTACCTATTAATAGGTAGTGACGCACACTACCTATTAGGTGGTTAAAAAATGAATAGAAGTTAAGGCCTTCAGGGCACGTTTAGCCAAAGAAGTGCAGCACATTCCTTCCCCATTATATAAATGATTTGTGAACTCAAGACCTTTTGGGTTTTTTTTAAAGCAAACATAGACAATGATCTCAGTGAACCGTGGTTATTTACTATTTTAAACTTATTAAAATGTCAGTAGGTTTAAGGGTGGGAGGGTACAGTAGGCAATGGCTTTCTTAGCACTGGGTTAACATTTTTCTGTTTGACGTATCCTTGTAAGATTATTTGCTTATAGGAAAGGTAGGGGGCGCTAAGTAGGAAGAAGTATGGAAGGCTAATCCTTCAGATAGGAGCTGATACTGTGTAGACAGGATAGAAAAGGATGGAGCGGGTGAAGAATCTGTGACTGGACAGAAAGGGATGAAGAATATGTGGTTGGACTGAAGCAGGGTGAAGAGTCTGGGATAGAACAAGATGGTGCAGGATAGTGATGTGCGGGCCAGCCCGATACCTGCGGAACCCACGGGTTGGAAGGGTTCGGGTTGACCTTGCACTCTTCTTCGTGGGTGGCCACAGTCAAATGCCAGCTTTCCAACTTCCGGGTTCGTCTTTTAAAGACGCCTGCTGCATCGCCGGGGTGGCGTGAGTCTTTAAAAGCAACCCGGAAGTCATATGCGTGTGGTTGTGGGCTAAGGTAGGGCGGGTTATGGTTGGGTCTGGGAAATTCCAACCTGCACATCACTAGTGAAGGAGTAGAACCAGAACAGGTCTAGATGTAACAAAAAAGAATGGAGCAGGAAGACAGAATGGGACGGTGCGGGCGTAGAAAAAGATCAGGATGGGGGTGAGCAGGAGGACTGAGGCAGGACAGACAGGAACAGAACTAGGACAGGGTGCAAGAAAAAAAAAAGCAGAAAACAGGATAGGAACTAGGCAAGGCATGGCCAGAGGCCAGAGCATTAAACAAAAGGCAGGGACAGTGCCTCAGTGCTCAAGGAAGGCCAATCAGGAATGGTCTGTGAGGAGGGCTGGGCTTATATAGGACAGGGTCAGCCCTAATTGGCTGATCCCAACACGACAATAAGTATCCTGGGGTGAAATAGCTAAACCCGAGACCCATATGACAAGGGAATGAGACTTGCTGACTGCTCTCCTGGCCCGGTTAGGGTGCGCAACCAGGAATTCCCAGGATCAAACCCCAGCAAAGCCTGACATGTTGCTCCTTAATGTGCCTCAGTGGATAAGTCAATAGACCCCAGACCAGTAGAGAAGAGTTATTTCACTGTGAATGGATTGTGATCTGTATGTAATTTAATGTTTCTACAACTCATTTATTTGCCATATTAACTCTACCTAAGAAGCTCTATATTCTTTCTCTTTACAATCAATGACCCATTTAAGGGGTTGTGTTTGTTCCCCATTGCCTACTCTCTATCATTACTTGTCCTTAAGATTTTGATGACACTGTCATTATGGTGTTTGCCTGAGTTGGTATGATGTATGAATATTAGGTATTTCTGTTTTCAGTACCATCAAAATATGTATAGTGTTTCAAACTTTGATCTCATAAACAAAGAACATGGAACTGGAGGTACATGAGCAAACAGGTTCTAATTGGAGGATCCGCTTGGATTGCACCAGAGATTTGTGTCCCATTCTAACCATGAAGCTTCAGCAATCCATTTCAGATATTGCCGGACATCTCCCTGAATACTTTAAAGGAGAAGGAAAGGCTTTGTGCACTTGGGGGTGGCAAATGTTATGCACCCCAAGTGATTGTATTGACTTACCTGAAACCCCCGGTGCTCCTTTCAATAGAAAACTGAACCGGCCCGGGATTATACCAGTGAGCACCAGTGAGTGATCCTCTTCCGGCTTCTTCTTTCTTGAAGTTTCCCGGAGCAGACGCATGCGCAGTTGAACGAAATAGCTGACTTTTTAGTTAAAGTTCAGCTCGTTCTACTGCGCATGCGCAGTTGCACGAATAAAGATGAAGATAGAAGACGATCGCTCCGTGGTGCTCACTGGTACAACCGTGGGTCGGTGCACTTTTCTACTGTTAGGAGCACCTGCCCGGGGTTTCAGGTAAGTCAATACAATCACGTGGGGGTGCCAAATGTTAGGCACCCTCAAGTGCACAAAGCCTTCCCTTCTCCTTTAACTCTTAATAATTTGTTGGGGTATTCGGAAAACTGTAGTTTGTTAAGGATTGGACAGTTTATGAATAAGCAACATTACAACATCACATCTGAGAGCTAAGTGATACTTCAAAATGTTAAAAGACATGACCTTAAGTAAGAGACGAGGTTAGAGCCTCGGATAATGATTGTCAGCGATGCCTGACCTTACAGGCTCATTCAGTCTTGTTTATGTAACATAAAAAAACAGGTTGCAGCTACTTTCAGAGGCCAAAGCACTAAAAATAACCGACACTGAACAGGGAGTGACTATAGTTCAGATGGTAGATCACTAGTGCACTTTGAAATGAAGAAGCCAATAAGACCCTGAGATATATCTATGGTCATTAGTTCCAAATCCTTATGATTTAGACGAGGATGTTCAACTGAAAATATTACAATATGTTGTACACAGTGATGAGGTGCAATTGCCCTTTAATGTGCTCAAGGTGGCTTTTCTATCAATAAAACTATGTCTGGTGTTGTAGCACTAAGATGTTGTGTGGTTCTTCTAAGACCAACAAGCATTCCTTAAAGTGCTTGAAAAACTGCCTTTTGTCTCAAGTATTTTTGGCTTCATCAAGGTAGAGTGCAGAATACTTCATTACCCTGGTATCAATTTCTAGTTACAGGTCATCCTTAAAGAGATTAACTTTCTTTAAGACACTCACATTGCACTGCCCAAATATCCAAAGTAGATGGCCAAAATGTAATTAGAGATGCAACGAGAAATCACCGCAAGATTGTTGTGCAATTTATTCTCCGCAATCTAGTACCGGAATGGGAGACATCATTTGGATTTGGAGGTACAAAAATGTAATTAATGCACAAATAATGAACAAATAATGGAGATCCAGGAGGCGCCGGTCAGATTCTCAAAAGGGGCTCTTTGTGCATTAAGGGGCCTACGATTGAATCTCAATTGCTCCAACGTTTGCCTAAAATTTCAGCTTAAATTCTGAATTTCAATTCTGATTTCAAGCCTCTGCTTTTCCAAGAAATAGAAAACTCTATGTATAGAAAGAAAACATATATAAAATGCACGTTCCTAGCATTTTGCCAAAATCTCAGTGGAGAATGTTTTTATTTCAGCAACGTACGTTTAATAGGTAATAATTAATATGACACGCCTGGCCATGCGAAACAGCACATTTCTGAGTCATTCTACGCGGAGTACAGAACAGACATTAGCACCTGTAGACATGTTTTATGTCAAGACAAAGTTTTAGCCCGAGGGAGAGAGAATTGTACTGGGGAAAAGGAAGAGGAATTTCCAACACATAACCTTGTTTTTTTTTAACCTAGGTGGTTAGAAGAATTTATTTGTGCAATACCTCTGCAAATAAGCTGCAAGCAAATCCACTGGTATAAATGCATGGCGGATTTTAGAATTCTTAAAACTTATTAAAATTTTAGGAGATAGGTTTGCTGGTTTATTCCTTGGTACCTGCCTGAGCTATTAAGTTCTTAATTAACTCAGGTATTTAACATGCAAATTATTATTATTATTTAATTTCCGTTTCTTAATAGGATCTTTGATTTCTCTGCTCTTTCCAGTTTATTACTTAATTGCTTATATGAATATAACTAATTATATGGCAGCATATACTGTATGTACGTCTCACTTTATTGCGCTTCCTATTTACCATGATTAGCAATGGGCGAATTTCGCTTCGGCGAAAAATTCTTGAATTTAGACGTCAAAATAATTTTCTGCTCCTGCAACACGCTCCTATTTTGTCCAAATGCATTAAAGTCAAGGGACGTCCGAATGATTCGGACAATTTTTATGCGTGTGACTATTCTGATGCGCGGCCACATTTATTTTTGACGCAGCGGATTTTTCGGTGGCCAATTTTCTCCGCAAATGTATTCGCCGCCGGCGAAACGTGGAAATTCGCTGCAAATTCACACCTGCCGAATTTCTTCGTCCATCACTAACCATGATATGTTTATAGCCTGAATGAATCAGGAAATAAGTGACCACTGTCCCATTTTAACATCCCTACTCTTTATTATTCAAGGCTTCTCAGGATTTCAGGCACAAACAACAACAACCTGTTATTTCTAAGATAGTCCTCCCACCTTTGAACCTTTTTCCCCTTAATTCTCCAAAGCAAGCATAATATTTATGTATATATATATTGTGAGAGAAATGCTGGATTAGAGGTGGAAGGGTGTATTAGCAGGGGAATCTGATGAGGTAGACCCGTTGGAGGAAGACAATGACATGCCTGACTTGGAGATTAGGAGGGATAATTTTGCTTCAGAGCAGTTAAAGGATCCCACACTGTCTAGAGCAAGGGCCAATGTAAAAATGATAGATGGGAAATCTATAGATTCTGACTCTAGACCCTCTTGTCCCTACTTAGCCCTCCAAAATGACCTACTATATCAGGTAGTAGAAAAGGGAAATGACCGGGTAGAGCAGCTGCTTGTCCCAAAACCATACCGGCGTATGGTACTTGACCTCGCACATAAACATGTGATGGGCGGACATTTAGGTGTAGAGAAGACCAAAGAGCGAATTTTGCAACGGTTTTCTGGCCAGGAATACATGGTGAAGTCGAGCAATACTGTAGTTCCTGTCCAGACTGTCAGTATTCGGCTCCTAAGCCGCATTTTCGGAGCCCTTTGGTCCCTCTCCCTGTGATAGAGACACCATTTGAGAGGATAGCCATGGATTTGGTGGGCCCAATAGTAAAGTCTGCACGGGGACACCAACATATATTAGTAATAATGGATTATGCTACCCGATACCCCGAGGCCATTCCTCTACGTAATACCTCCTCTAAATCCATTGCTAGAGAGTTGGTACATGTCTTTAGCAGGGTAGGAATCCCAAAGGAAATACTCACTGACGAAGGCACCCCGTTTATGTCCCGGGTCATGAAGGATCTGTGCAAGCTGTTTAAAGTAGTCCAACTTCGCACTTCAGTATACCACCCCCAGACTGATGGATTAGTGGAAAGGTTCAATAAAACGCTCAAAAATATGCTTAAGAAGGTGGTAGACAAGGATGGGAAAAATTGGGATTACCTGTTACCCTATTTGATGTTTGCCATAAGGGAGGTCCCTCAATCCTCTACGGGATACTCACCGTTTGAGTTGCTATATGGTAGGCACCCTAGGGGCTTGTTGGACATAGCAAAGGAGACTTGGGAGGGACAACCCACCCCCTTTAAAAGTGTCATTGAGCATGTATGCCAAATGCAGGACAGGATCACCGCGGTGATGCCCATAGTAAGAGAGCACATGGAGCAGGCGCAAGAAGCTCAACAGAGGGTGTATAATAGGGGTGCCAGAGTACGCAATTTTTCCCCTGGTGATCGTGTACTTGTGTTAATACCCACGGTAGAAAGCAAATTTTTGGCAAAGTGGCAAGGACCCTTTGAGATCCTTGAAAAGATTGGTGAAGTAAATTATAAGGTTCGCCAACCAGGTAAAAGAAAACCCGAGCAAATTTACCATGTCAATCTTATAAAACCCTGGAAAGAAAGAATGTCATTGTTCACCAAACCTACTTCATCTCTAAGGGCAGAACCCTTAGTGCCAGAGGTTAACGTATCAGACTCCTTGTCAGACACTCAGAGGAAAGAAGTACAGACCTTTGTAACCCAGAATAGGGATGTTTTTTCTGAGAAACCTGGACGAACCTCTTTGGTAAAGCATGACATCATAACTGAACCTGGGGTAAAGGTTAACGTAAAACCTTATAGGGTGCCTGAAGCTAGACGAGAAGCCATATCTCAGGAAGTTAAAAAGATGTTAGAGTTGGGAGTCATTGAGGAGTCGCATAGCGAGTGGTCCAGTCCCATTGTTTTAATACCTAAACCGGATGGGAGCTGGCGCTTCTGTAACGACTTTCGAAAATTAAATACGGTCTCCAAATTTGATGCCTACCCTATGCCTCGTGTGGACGAGTTAATTGAGAGATTAGGGACGGCTAGATACCTGACAACCTTAGATTTGACCAAGGGCTATTGGCAGATTCCCCTGACGGATCAAGCCAAAGAGAAAACTGCTTTTAGTACTCCTGAAGGTCTGTTCCAGTATGTAGTGTTGCCGTTTGGGTTACATGGAGCCCCGGCAACCTTCCAACGTACCATGGACCAAATCTTAAGGCCCCATAGGCACTACGCAGCAGCGTACCTTGATGACGTCGTTATCCATAGCTCGGATTGGCAATCCCATCTACCTAGGGTACAGGCCGTGCTTGATTCCATACGAATGGCCGGTTTGACGGCTAACCCAAAAAAATGTAGCATAGGCCTGGAAGAAGCCAAGTATTTGGGGTATAACATTGGTAGAGGGCTAGTTAAGCCTCAGCTTAACAAGGTGCAGGCCATTCAAGAATGGCCTAGGCCAGTCACAAAAAAACAGGTTCGAGCTTTTTTGGGGATCACTGGTTACTATAGACGGTTCATAGCTAACTTTGCTACTATAGCTGTCCCTCTGACTGACCTTACAAAAGGGACCAAGTCCATAATGATCAAGTGGAACTCTGAGGCAGAGCAGGCCTTTCAGACCCTGAAAAAAGCCTTATGTAGCCAACCAGTACTGATAACCCCAGACTTCACACAGACATTTATTGTACAGACTGATGCATCCGATGTGGGGGTCGGAGCAGTACTATCCCAAATCAGAGAAGGTGCAGAGCATCCTATAGTTTTCCTGAGTAAAAAGTTGAACATCCATGAGAGAAACTATGCTACAGTAGAGAAGGAATGCTTAGCAGTGAAGTGGGCTCTGGAGGAGCTTAGATACTATCTGTTAGGCCGCCAGTTTACATTAATTACTGACCACGCCCCCCTTAAATGGATGTGTGAAAATCGTGAAAAGAATAGAAGGGTGACAAGATGGTTCCTGGCCCTTCAGAACTACAAGTTCACAGTGGAGCATAGACCGGGGTCCCAGCTGGGAAATGCAGATGCCTTATCCCGGGTACACTGTCTTGAGGCTAATTGTGTTCCGACCCCTACGTCGAAACAGAGGGGGAGGGTGTGTGAGAGAAATGCTGGATTAGAGGTGGAAGGTGTTTATATTTCTCCCAGATTTCTCTCTTATATATACTAAGCTCCAGGGAAAGTATGTCAGCAGTGAAAGAGTGTTCTTTCACTGCATTTGGCTTTTGGAAAAGCCGGTAAAAAGGGCCCTGGAGTGAATGGAAGTGAGCGGGTGGGACTTCCATTCACCAGGCTATCCAGGTTTTGGTGAAGCCTGGCTAATTAGTGGCCTCGTTAGACTTCAGGGGAAACCCCTTTAAACAGTGTGTCTCAAAGTTACTCTCTCTCTCTCTTCCTGGGGAACTGCCTGCATGCAGTAAGGGGAGAGCCGGACACAGTGAGTAACCAAACAAACAACTGTTTTTTGTAGAGTTGGATGCTAGATCCTCTCTATTGTATAGAGAGGGAGCGACTGTATGTTAGTTAGAGCCGGACAGGCTAGGATTTCTTTTTATGTTTTGTTTTCCAATATGCTCCTGTGTGCCGGTTATATGTGAATAAAGCTGATTGCGGTCAGCCTAATGAGTGTGAACTGTGGTTTTCTGAGACCAATCCGATCCCTGCAATCTACCTAAACCCCCCGAGACGGCACCGTTTGGACGAGTGACGTTACAATATATATATATATATATATATATATATATATATATATATATATATATATATATATATCCCCCAAATTCCCAGCACTCACGATAAATGTCATTTCGTTGCCTGGGTGCATCCCTCAAAATAACTTCATACGATCCTCTCCAGAAGAAGCCGCACAACACAGGACTTATAATAAAGTGTTAAATTTATTTGGACACACTAACGTTTCGGCTGCCACACCAGCCTTTGTCAAAGTAACAAACATTTCAAATTTTACCCTTAAATACCCCAGCTATGGCGGGAAAATGATACAGACCCTCCCCTTTCTAACATGCAAACGTGTAATTACGCTAATAGAGAACACACATGTCGTAAGATAGATAAAGTGCATACAATATACCTCAAAGATGATCAAATTAAACTTTGTAGCATAAACTACTTCACCAATCAGGTGAACAATGTAGCAACCATCAAGACAATCAGTAACATAAAAATCGCATCAGTATCAGAGCGGCTGTCATCTGAATAGCAATCCGTTACATTGTGAGATCAGTATTCAAACCCGAATGTGCAAAGTGACGACTCTCCTTGGAAAGCCTAAAAAAACCATTAAAACACCAGCTTAAAAATAAATCCAAGGAGTTAATCTGATCCGTGTGCCACCACCACCAGCGTGACATCGTAGCGCGCTACTTACTGTCAGTGAATACAAGGATAGCCACCATTCTACCTGCTGCGTGATCGCTGTGAAAACAAACTCAATCGGATCGCCCGTCAGTGACAGTGTCAACGTAGCTTACCCCCGTTGTCTTGGTGAGTGGACAGTGCGCACAGTATATACGTCATCCCAGTGTTAGCGTGCAGCAAGTTAACGTGATTCGTTCATCATTCCCATGTGGTGCATGTGAGAGGCAACCTTAACCCCTTCATGTGCAACATAAAAATATTAAAAAGTGTTAATACTGCTGACGTCCTGTGTGTGTCATACATATTAACGTCACTGCGCTACATAATCACAGGACTCCCTGTGTTAGGTCCCTCAGTGAGGACAACTATAATAATGAGTCTGTCAATATACTCATAATTCTTTCGGAAGCCACTCCACTGTACAACCTCATGTCAAGGGATCTTGAGAGCAACTCAGAGGTAACCTAAAAAGAAAAAGAAAAAATACACACTAACAAAAAACATTTTATGTAAGGCAGTTATATAGGGTATAAACTTACATATAATTAGTATCGGGTCCTGAGGTCTTAAAGCCATATTAAACCATCCCCAATTAAAACTCAGATTAAAATTACTCAAATAATTAAAAACAATCACCCAATTCATATGTTATACGTGTTAGACCACGCAGCATATAATCCAGAGAGCACTATGCCTCTTAAGTATTGGAATAAGTAGAAAAATGACAAAAGCATATAATAGTCTCATATCCTTTACATACTTTAAATACTGAGTCCTAGATTATCAAAATACCCCTTTAAGGTTAAACTCCACTCATTGAATCAACTCGACATATTGTATTCTGACACCCCTTAATAAAAAGGGGAATAAGACACCATTTCATTGAGACCTCCTGGGCTGATCGTGTTAAGTCTGTGGATCCATCTCAGTTCGGCTTGTAATAATAATTTTTCTCGATCACCACCTCTCACTGGTATAGGAATGTGATCAATGATCATACAGCGGAAACTCGCTAATGTATGTTTGTGTTTTAGGAAGTGCGTGGCCACAGGGGTCTCAGCCCTGCCCGTCTCCAATGCTTGTCGTATTGAACTTCTATGATTAGCCATACGATCCCGTAGATTGGTGATTGTTTTGCCCACGTAAAAAAGTCCACAAGGGCACTTAATGAAATAAATCAAGAATTTAGATGTACAAGTGAGTCTATATTTTATTTCAATCTTCTTCCCTGTATGTGGGTGGTTGAATGAAGACCCCACTATCAAATGACTACAGGTGATACATGAGGGGCATCGGTAACAACCGTTCTTAGCTACCGACAGCCACGTACTGGTTCCACCACTCTGATAGCAATGAGTTGGATCAGTCTTAACTAGAAGATCACGTAGGTTCCGTCCCCTTTTATATGAAATCCGAGGTTTGTTTCTGAATATAGGAGGTAATGTTCTGTCCCTCTCTGAATATGGCAAATTAAGAAACTGTTGAAATGGTGAAACATTGGCCTGGTGGGATCATTAATGGTCATAAAGGTTTGAAAAGGTCTTCATGGTCCATGGCACAGATTAATCTTCTGCTCGATCCTTTACTCTCCACATGGACCAATCATGAAAGAGAAAAGGACTAATATAGTGCATGGTGACCTTCACCAATTTCAGCAGCTCAAACTAACATTATGTAAGACTGGAGGTTCTCCATCTCTCCTGCCTGATGTGATGCTTTTTGGTGTCCCCCTCTGCTCCCCTATTCATGGAGGGGTGCTGAAACTAGAACTAATTTAGGTTCCCATTACTGGAGTGAAGCCTCAAAACTCTGGAATTTGGACACATTTTCTCATTTTTTTATAAAAATTGCCACAATTGGCCATGCTTTTACCCCCAATGCAACATTGCCAGGGACACTTATACATACCTCCTGGCCAAGGTAAGTGTTATGTAAAGGACATTGTTGCATTTAATTTTTCATGCACCAAAGTGAGTGCAACAGGGAAAATATGGACAATTCCCATATTTTAATTAATGGGCTCAATTCAAGGCCATTTTTGTCAATGCCCCAATTGTTTATAATATAATAAGCCCAGTGTTCTCCTCCTCACAACTGAGAAGATAGCAATAGGTGGAGCCAGTTTATATTAATTAATAAAGCTTTGCTAATTTCTTACAAATTCTCATACCCACTAACGACTGCTGCAGTCACTGGGGCTCATTTATCAACACTTGGCAAAGTTGCCCATAGGCAGTTACCTATAGCAACCAATTAGAGATTAGCTTTTTAAAGCCAGCTGCAGGTAGGACAATGAAAGCAGCAATCTGATTGTTTTGCTATGGGTTACTGCCCATGGGCAAATTTGCCCAGTGTTGATAAATGACCCTCAGAGTGTGTGTGGTGTCAATTTGTACTGGTACACATTGTGATCAGAAACTATACAAGTTCAACGACCTTGGAGTAGATTTCCCCATAAATAATGGCATTATTTAATGCCCGGGGCTGCCATGCTTATACTTATATTTACCCATTAAAGAGGAAAGAAGTCAACTATAACCTTGACATTGTCAACTTGATTTGCAGCCCTATGAATCTGAATTTACTAGAATTTTGCCGCAGTCACGGTAAAAAATGTAGGCGTATTTAGGTGGTCAGTTCAAGAGTAACAGGGAACTGGGTCTACAGAGAACAGGCAGGATTCTCATTGGAGGAACCTCTTGAATTAATGATGTCACTGGCTCTGGAACAATGTTGCTGTATCAATCCATCCCTGGTGTTGCTGAACTACAACCACTACAGTGTTGGTGTATGCTGGAACTTTTGCTTTGGCAAGGTTTACGATAGCAACTTTTGAGGGAATCAAAGATGTCATGGAAGGTCTACCTTGCCTTTCATTACCATTAGCCCAGCAAAAAAAGATTTGTGTTTGTGTGTACGAGTGTGTGAGAAGGTGGATCTTATTTACCCACTAAGATTAAAAATACAAATGTCAGGAGCTTAAGCCTTGATCCATAGCAGTAAGACCAGTGACATATCGCCAAACTGGAGGCAGGAGAATCAATAGGAAATGACCGAATGCATGTGAAGAGATTAAAATATCAATAGCTCAAAGGCGGTCGGCTTTCATCAAGTTATTTATTTCCACAGTCACTTTGGAGTTGGAGAGGGCTGAAGAGTTGCATATTTAATCCTTTTTTATTGATGTACATTTAATCCTGCTTAAAAAAAAAACACCGAGCTAGCAAGAAATGATCAGTCTGTTCAGAACAGATGAAACTGAACACCTTTTAGCCCCAAAACTTTGAAGATGTGGAAAGTTAAGAAATACATTCTGCTGCTGCTGAACAAGTGAAGTCTCGGAGAGAGAATTGCAGTCATAGGTTTTGTTATTGTGAAACGCTAAAACAAGATTTCTTATTTACCTACAGTAAACATTCTATTCTATTTGACCGAAAGTAACCAGAAAGCCAAAAGTGCTGTATCTGAACACTCCATATAAAATGTCCTCTGATGAAACACATGCTGTCCAGTAGAGGAACTCTACGTAGGGAATACAGGTATAGGATGCCTTATCCGGAAACCCGATATCCAGAAAGCCCGGAATTACGAAATGGCTATGTCTCCCATAGACTCCATTTTATCCAAATAATCCAAATTTTTAAAAATGATTTCCTTTTTCTGTGTAATAATAAAACAGTAGCTTGTACTTGATCCCAACTAAGATATAATTAATCCTTATTGGAAGAAAAAACCAGCCTATTGGGTTTATTTCATGTTTCAATGAATTTCTAGTAGACTTAAGGCATGGAGACCCAAATTACAGAAAGATCCATTATCCAGAAAACACCAGGTCCCAAGCATTCTGGATAACAGGTCCCATACCTGTATGGCATTTTTAAGGATTATCAGAGGCAAACAAATGTGCCAAGCGTCAGCTGGGGTGGTGAAAAGGGCATTGACACTGGACTTTGGAGCAGTGAAAATAAGGATAAGTAGCATTTCACAAACTGGCAGTCCAAAGGAAAAGTTTGGGTTTAGCAGATGCCAGGAGGAGAACATAATAAATGGTTGGGGTGTCTCCATGTTTTGGACCTGTGGTTCCAATAAAAACTAAAGGCTACAGTGTACAATGACAATACTGACAATTCCATGCTTCCTACACATTTTTTTCAGTTGAGGAACAATAATGTCCACATGCACAAAGCCAAGTCCATACAGAATGGGTTTGCTGAGATGGGAAGAACCTGACTGCACAGAGCCCTGACCTCAACCCAACTGAAAATCAGCGGGATGAATTGGAACCCCAACTGTGAGCCAGTCCTTATCCCTAACATTAGTGTCCAACCTCATGAATGCTCTTGTGGTTGGAAGCAACTCCCACCAACAATGATACTACAACTAGGGTGCCTAGCCGGTAAAATACCTGCCAAGGCCGGAGCCGGTATTACAAATTTACCGGCAATGTAACTGCCGGTAAATTTGTAATACGATCAAAAGGAGCCCTTGGCCTGCCCCCAATCCCCTGCAATTTACCTTTTCTTTTGCCTCTTCTATCGTCCGTGGTGTCTGTGGCGTGGCCCCACCCCTTTTGACATCACGTCCCGCCCCTTTTGACATCACATCCCGCCCCTTTGAGGCCCCGCCCCCCAGCAGCCGGTAATTTTTTTATAAAAGGTGGCAACCCTAGATACAACATCTAGATTAATCCTTCCAAGAAGAGTAGGTGTCCCAATACTTTTGCTTAAACCGTGTAATTTATTTAGTAAGAACCTACAAGGCATCTGTTTAGTTCCCTTCCAAGTTATCTGCAAAAAAACATTCGAATCCAGTTACCCTTTAAAATAGGCATATCGCAGAATTAGAACTGGATTTATGTTACACCTTTCTCCCCAAATTCATGTATTTCTTGTTGGATCTCCGTTCCCACCATTAGAGAGTCAACTCAGGAACATGGTCTTATCACTGTGGTCAGGTCATGTTATTGCTGACGGATGGTGGCCTGATGATGTTGTTAATTGAGTTTTGTTGCTGGGATGGTTCATAAGGAACGAGAAGTGGAAGAGCTGGAGCCATTCTGGCAAGAACAAGGAGGTCTACACTTTACATATTCGTAAAAAGACAAATTGGATAAACTTGGAGCATTTTAACTCCTCCTCCCAAGTAAATGAAGCCAAAATAAGGGCAAGGGATCAAGCTGGTGGAACCTCTTATTCTATTGTTTACTCAAAAATGTAGCTTTGTTTTGGAAAAAAAATGAAAGCCACAAATTGGACGATGAGCTTTAGTACATCAACAATCTGTTCTGTTGATCTGCACCCGCTGACCTCTCATAAGCTTCTTTATGAGTTGCAGAGCAAGTTGTTGCCAGCTTTTGATTGAGGACAGATGAGAACGGTTCCCCAGTGTGCTTCCCCATGGAATGTCTCATTCAACAGCGATGTATTATTATGTACTTATCCAGAATCTTTACAAGAACACGTTCCATGCTATTGAAACATGTTTCCTCCTGCACAGCAATCTCGTGGACAGACTTCTGCAACCATGTTTATATAATAAAGAACACATTTAAATATAGATGTACTTTCAGTTTTAATCCCCCAACTAGAAAGTTATTAGGAAATTGCATTCAGAGTTCAACAGGTTCATATAAGAAATAGTTGTTGTGTGAACTTGTTTTCCCCATTTGCTATACAATATGCATAACCTTGTTATGAGCTAAGGGGGCCCAGTCTGAAGGCCATTTAGGGGGAGATTTGGGGTGAGAGCTTGTTTGTACCCTGGGTACCCCTGGAACTATAGCAGGGTGACTGTTACCCCAATGTTTCTATATATCTGTAACCTTGTTATGAGCTGAGGGGGCCCAGCCTGAAGGCCAGTTAGGGGGAGATTTGGGGTGAGTGCTTATTTGTGCCCTGGGTACCCCTGGAACTATAGCAGGGTGACTGTTACCCCAATGTTTCTATATATCTGTAACCTTGTTATGAGCTAAGGGGGCCCAGTCTGAAGGCCAGTTAGGGGGAGATTTGGGGTGAGTGCTTATTTGTACCCTGGGTACCCCTGGAACTATAGCAGGGTGACTGTTACCCCAATGTTTCTATATATCTGTAACCTTGTTATGAGCTAAGGGGCCCAGCCTGAAGGCCAGTTAGGGAGAGATTTGGGGTGAGTGCTTATTTGTACCCTGGGTACCCCTGGAACTATAGCAGGGTGACTGTTCCCCAATGTTTCTATATATCTGTAACTTTGTTATGAGCTAAGGGGGCCCAGCCTGAAGGCCAGTTAGGGGGAGATTTGGGGTGAGTGCTTATTTGTGCCCTGGGTACCCCTGGAACTGTAGCAGGGACAATGTTACCCAATGTTTCTATATATCTGTAACCTTGTTATGAACTAAGTGATACCAACCTGAAGGCCATTTAGGGTGAGATTCGGAGTGAGTGTTTATTTGGTACTCATAACATTTCTAATCCACTGCCTTAATGAGATTGGTTTGGATATATGTATCTTAAAAACAAACAACACTGGGCATTTATTATTCCTAACAATTTCTCACTCCTAGTGTCTGGGAAGCATGATATCTGCAGATAAGGACTTTCTTTTATTTATGGGAAATAATCTCTCTGTACACATTGTCAGGGATACAGGAGAACATAAATAGTTGTATTTATATCATGTCAGATGGTAGGGCTGCACAGGTAAGCTCTTGTCTTTGCAATAACTAGAGAAAATAAGCTGGGATGATTTATTGTTGGTTTCTACAAGGCGAATGCTCTCACAGCGCTGGAGATTCCAAAGGAAATCTGATTGTTTTAATAAAAGGAGGATTTGAGTATAATAATATTTGTTTGAACCTTCTGCAGGCCAAGGTAAGTAACTGGCAAAGTGGACAGTTCACATACATGAGAAGTTTCTGTACCCGTTTGCCCATCTGCCATCCCTCTGCAACACTATCAGTGCTATCTCACTCCGGGGATTATAATTATATAAAGAGGATTTAGACATTTCATAACAGCAGAGAATCATATGCTGGACGGTTTTTGGGTCAGCTTTCCCACTCCCTTAAAGTCTCAAAGTCATCCACTGCCTTCCCAATTCACTGACAGGCCAGCACAGAACTGTGGGTGCCCCTTTTGTTTATTATAAATATATATATGAATATCTTGTAAATGATATCCTTATAAATGGTGACTAGTGATGTCATCAGTTATAAACGGTGAGTTCTGATGTCATTTTTGTCACATGACTCACTAAAACTTGTGTATTATAATAAATAAACTCAGTGGTGTAACTAAATATCACTGGGCCCCACAGCAAATAATTTTATAGGCCCCAAAAATGTCTAGAGATTGACTTGTTTTACCAAGTTTTATTGAATTTGTATATGAATTAGAGCCTCATGGGGCCCCTATACCTTCTGGGCCCCCTGCAGCCGCAGGGTCTGCTTCCTCTATAGTTACGCCCCTGAATAAAGTACCCCTTGTTGGAAAATCTGAGGATATTAGAAGTAACCTGTATAAGGTCATGAAACTCCTCAGTGACTTATAATATCCTTATATTTTACAATAGGGGGTACTTTATTCACTATATACTGTAAATGGTAAAGACCACTGTGCTGGCTCTACTTCAGTGATTCTTTAACTGCAGTTACATGGAACAGAATGCCAGGGTCAGACTGGAGCATTGGGGGCTCACCGGGTTCCAAACCTTCGGGGCATAAGCAAACGCCGGTGAGTGGTGCCGCACATTATTTTTTGGGGGGGCTGGCAGATCGGGGGAGCAGGTCTGGGCCGGCGGTTGACCATGAGCGGGTGAGATTTCCCTGTGTATCGCCCCGAGGCCGCAGGGTTCTGACGCCCAATCGCTGTGAGCAGAACCAGTGACGTAACTACCAGGGGAGCAGGGAGTGTGATTGAGCCAGGGAGGCTCAAGGCAGAAAATAATGTAAGGAGGGGGGCGGGGTCTGGCTGCACGTCTCTCGCCAGTGCCCGCCCCTCTCTAGTCACGTTACTGACCAGAAATCCCCCCACCCAACCCCCGTCGCAATCGCACATGCATCATATCGAAGTGATACTCAGAGTTTGGTACTCAGAGTTCCCAAGTTAGATTAAGATGCATGCTGCACCTAAAATTGTGCCACCCTAGGCCTGAGCCTTTGTGGCTTCGCCACTAATCCGGGGCCGCCCATGAGGGCCAGGGCCCACCGGGTTTTTTCCGGGGGTCCCGCAGGCCCAGTCCATCCCTGCAGAATGCTGTACTGGTCCAAGTAATGTTTACATGCACTGCCTGACTTTATTTGCCTTGTATGATGTGACATTTAAAGGGGATATGAACAATCCCACTGTTGCCCTAACTTATTAAAAGAGGTGCGTTTAACTAATTAAAGATGCAATCATTTTTGCCAATGAGAATCCTTCTTACCAGCACTATTTCGTCTTGTTGTTATTTAACATAGGGAGATAACTGTAATCAAATATGAGAAAGACCTCTTATAACGCAGCTTAGGTGCTAAATCGGAGCTCTGGTACAGGTGAATTACCAGCAAAGTGTGGGGTTGCTTCCATCCACACAGATGGACCAAGACATATGGCCCCTACTCTACATTGAGTTTATCACTCACTTTGAAAGGCAGGACTGCATAACCGTCCAATGACTGATGCCTCATCTGCTATCAGACGTGCAGGTCCTGAGCATTCTGGATAACAGAACTAAACCAATCCTTCTCCTACATGGGGTCAAATTATATACCCGCCAGCGATTTTCTGTGGATGTTGGTTCAGCCAAACCTATATGAGAATATATATATATATATGTTTGAGCTCACTTTTTTAGCCAACATTTAAAAGGGGTGGTTCACCTTTAAGTTAACTTGTAGGGGGTTATTTACTAAACTCTGAATGCAAAAGTGTTTTTTTAGTATAAAATTGTGATTTTAAAAAAAAAACGAAATTTTCAGAAATTATTAAACCCCAGAGGATGGAAAAGTCAGAATCCAAAAATCCTGCATCTCAGACCTGCCGAGGTTGCATATAAGTCAATGGGAGAAGTCCCAAAGTTGTTTTTGATCTGCGCTTGGTTCGCATAATAAATAATCCGAAGTTTTCGGGGTTTTTGGCAAAAAAAAATTCAGGAAAGTGTATTGATAAATACGAAGAAAAACCCCATAAAGATTTTTTTTCAGTTAATGTTGAGATAAATTCGGACTTTGATAAATGGGCCTCCCAGTATGTTATAGAATGGCTAAATCTAAGCAACTTTTCAATTGGCATTTTTATTTTCTTTTATATAGTTTTTTAGTTATTTGCTTTCTTCTTCTGATTCTTTCAAGCATTCAAATGGGGGTCACTGACCCCATGTGTTAATTGGCAGGGTGATGCTGCGCCCATCAGAATCAATCTGTTGTGAACAACTTGTGGCTCTGGGTGTTTTCACATAAGGTGCATTTCCCAGATATGGGATTTTATCTCGGTGGTGCAGATTATACAATCAGGGAATTCAATTGCTGGGGAATTAGTAAATAATCCGCCCTGATGAGTAGAACAGACAGAAGCTTTTTTTTACACGTGTTTGAGCAAGTGGATGTTTCATTGTTCCAAACTCAGTCAACACGTTTTATAATCTATTGGCTCTGCACAACAACCCACGGGAACTCTGGTTATATTTATTGATACAGCTTTGTTTTTAGGTTTTATTTAAAGGGATCCTGTCATGGGAAAAAAAATTTTTTCAAATTGAATCAGTTAACAGTGCTGCTCCAGCAGAATTCTGCACTGAAATCCATTTCTCAAAAGAGCAAACAGATTTTTTTATATTCAATTTTGAAATCTGACATGGGGCTAGACATATTGTCAGTTTCCCAGCTGCCCCATGTCATGTGCTTTCTGGCAGGCTGCTGTTTTTCCTTCTCAATGTAACTGAATGTGTCTCAGTGGGACATGGGTTTTTACTATTGAGTGTTGTTCTTAGATCTACCAGGCAGCTGTTATCTTGTGTTAGGGAGCTGTTATCTGGTTACCTTCCCATTGTTCTTTTGTTTGGCTGCTGCGGGGGAAAAGGGAGGGTGTGATATCACTCCAACTTGCAGTACAGCAGTAAAGAGTGATTGAAGTTGTACAGGAGATGGTGAGGGGCATGTGGTGAAATTGACATTAAAGGGATACTGTCATCGGAAAACATGTTTTTTTCAAAACACAAATCAGTTAATAGTGCTACTCCAGCAGAATTCTACACTGAAATCCATTTCTCAAAAGAGCAAACAGATTTTTTTATATTCAATTTTGAAATCTGACATGGGGCTAGACATTTTGTCAATTTCCCAGCTGCCCCTGGTCATGTGACTTGTGCCTGTACTTTAGGAGAGAAATGCTTTCTGGCAGGCTGCTGTTTTTTGTTCTCAATGTAACTGAATGTGTCTCAGTGGGACATGGATTTTTACTATTGAGTGTTGTTCTTAGATCTACCAGGCAGCTGTTATCTTGTGTTAGGGAGCTGCTATCTGGTTACCTTCCCATTGTTCTTTTGTTAGGCTGCTGGGGGGAAAAGGGAGGTGTGATATCACTCCAACTTGCAGTACAGCAGTAAAGAGTGACTGAAGTTTATCAGAGCACAAGTCACATGACTGGGGGCAGCTGGGAAATTGACAATATGTCTAGCCCCATGTCAGATTTCAAAATTGAATATAAAAAATCTGTTTGCTCTTTTGAGAAATGGATTTCAGTGCAGAATTCTGCTGGAGTAGCACTATCAACTGATTCATTTTGAAAAAAATTTTTTTATAGTTTTTTAATTATTTGCCTTCTTCCTCTGACTCTTTCCAGCTTTCAAATAGGGGTCACTGACCCCATCTACAACAAACAAATGCTCTGTAAGGCTACACAGGGGGTTATTTATCAAAGTCCAAATTTATCTCAATATTTTCTGAAGAAAACTCAAACCAAATCTGCATGGGTTTTTACGGCTTACTTTTCTCGAAAATTTGGTTGCTGAAAAAATCTAAAAAAATCAGATTTTTCAGGATTTTTTTTCAGATTGTTTTGCCTGATTTTCACGTTTTTTTCGGATTTTTTTTCACATTAAAGTCAATGTGCATCTGAATAATTTTTACGCCCGACAATGTTTATGTCTGCAGCTATTCTGACGCGTGCCCAAATTTTTTCGACGAGGCAGGTTTTTCGCTGGTGAATATTCATTGCAGTTTCGCAAATTTATTAGTCATGGCAAAACGTGGTATATTGCTGCGAATTTGCGCCTGCCGAACTTATTCGCCCATCACTAGTCACGGATCATTTCTGAAGTTTTTCTGTTCCTGGGAATTTTTCCTTTTGTTTCTTGAATTTTTTTTTTCTAGTGTAAAAAATTTCAGGAATAGTGCTAAAATTTAGGGTAACCTTGATGGTCTTGGCAGGACTGAGCTTCAGAATATTTTAGATTAAATAAAGGCAAAATAAGACATTTTAAAAAACAGAAAAAAATGTTATTTACTGAAAAAAACATTCACAGCTACATCGATAAATATGTCATCCATTACTTTATGTTTTATTTATGACCTCCCCCAACCTCGGATTTGTTTCCTGCTGGATACAGGCTTAATCTGTTTCTGTATTTCAGAACATTGAGGGTTAAGTAAATTGACCTCCCATATATAGAAAGTATCATTTGTCCATGGAATAACAGATACAGTCTATTGACTGCTGGCCGGTGAGGCAGAACCCATAGCATTGCACATACCTAGAGTGGCATGTTCTTTGACTAAAGGTGCCCATACACGGAGAGATCCGCTTGTTTGGCGATGTTGCCAAACGAGCAGATCTCTCTCCGATATCTCAGGTGGGCAATATCGGGCTGATCCTGGGCCTAACGAATGGGAACGGGCGGTCGGGATTTTTTGTCCCATCCAATCGAGATCTGGACGACTTTCGGCCAGATCTCGTTCGGGGAAGCCTGTCGGGGGGCCCCATACACGGGCCAATAAGCTGCCGACTCGGTCTGTCGGTAGCTTTTATCAACCCGTGTATGGCCACCTTAAGCAGAAATACTGTGCTGCAACATTTCTAAAGCTAAAAATGATAACTGGATTTATACTGCCACCTGTTAGTTCAGCTCTGCACTGCAACAAGGGGAACCAGCTCAGTCACTTGTTCTAACTAGCGATGGGCGAATTTGTTCCGTTTTGCTGAAATATTTGTGAATTTCCCACGAAATTCACGAAATGGCGTAAAATTTGCGAAACAAGAATTTTGACACCCAAATAATGTTGACGCGTGACGGTTTTTACAGGAACAACTTTTCCGGCGCGTGTCCAAAAAATTTTGAAATGCGTTAATTTGCGAATGGTGAATTTATTCGTCCGTCAGTAGTTCTAACAGCACAGGGTAATTCTATAACCAGGCACAAGTGCCATGACAGGGGCAGCGTCAATTTGACAAGCCCCTCCCATCAACACCAAGGTTCTCCCCCCCCCCACTTTCCTAAAATAACAAACCAACCACGTGTGATATCATCGGGTAAAAAGGGCGCAGCTTATTTATTAAATCACATCAATAACAATCAACATAAACCAAAACTATTGAGTGTAGGGCAATCAAATGTATAAAATATTTAATTATTAACTTTCTTAACATCAGATAGCCGCTGAAGGCTGCAAAGAAATGTATCCAAGAGTGAGGGGCCCGCCTGCTGTCCTTCCTATCTGCAGATTTCCTCCGTAACGCTCGCTACTTCCATCACTTGGCCCCAGGCCTAACCCCTGTTACGTTCTACACTTGTTACCACTAACACCGGCGGCTCGTAGCGAGGCCTGGAGGTAGGGTTGCCACCTGGCCAGTATTTTTCTAGGAGATGTTTAAGGTAAAAAAGAACGCTCCCTTCAATTCCTTCCTCCTTTAACCCCTTGTGTCTCCACCCATCCCAATTGTAATCCAAGAACTACAACCCCCATAATCCCTATCCTCCTCTTCCAGTTTCCTCATTCCTGGCCCTGTCATTGGCCCTGTCATTCCCAGTTCCTGGCTCCCCTCCCCGGGTGTTCTTTCTCTTTCCCATGTGCAAGCCCCCCAGCACCACATAACCTTCAATCAATAGCAGCTCTTTAGCTCCCCAAAATTAACCTACGCCTATTGAGCGTATTCCCTATTTCCCTATTCCATATTGAACCACTAAACTCCCCTTTGGTGCCATAACTGCCCGTGTCTTGCTCTAAAGTGAACTTTACCAGATCAATCCTGCCGGCCTTTTCTGCACCCTCCAGGTAGGGTTGCCACATTTTTTTGGAAAAAAATACTGACCTTCCTATATATTTCGATTTTTTTCCCTATTAATAACTTTGGGGTCAGGCATTATTTTTCATACAATATTGGCCATGTGGCAACTCTACCTCCAGGCCTCGCCACGAGAATCACTTAAATTACTGGATCTTACTGGATCTTACTGGATCTTACTACCCAAGATACTATATAAGAGGCCTTTACTTTTCCCTTTCGGTTACATCAGACACTCATATTTTTGCAGCCCTGAAGGCCACAAAGAAGCTTATTATATTCTTATAATATAAACTGAAAAATCATTAGTATGTTTCCAGTCTATTGGGCGTTTCTTTAGGTGTTTTGGCACCAAAATAGCCATTTCTGCAAATGCTGTAACACCCTCCCTCCCTCCACACACCATTACCAGAAACTTCCAGCGAAAGCCTTGATAGTTTCTGCCACCTAGTGGCCACACTGAAAAAGGCACAACCATAGCATTTGCCCAAAGGAGCACTGGCATTTGGGAGCTGCAGTCCAGCAATATTTGTGTTAAGTTAATTTTCCCAGCTCTCCCTATATCAATCTTAACATAGTTCCCTGTATAACTCAGCCTGCAGCCTTGTGCCTTTATATGATCACAGAACCCCTCAGTGACTTCTAATATCCTTATCATTTACAGTAGGGGTACATTATCCCTTATAATACATGAGTGATACTCAGAGTTCCCTGTATAACTCAGCCTGTAGCCTTGTGCCTTTATATGGTCACAGAACAACCCCTCAGTGATTTCTAATATCCTTATCATTTACAGTAGGGGGTACATTATCCCTTATAATACATGAGTGATACTCAGAGTTCCCTGTATAACTCAGCCTGCAGCCTTGTGCCTTTATATGGTCACAGAACCCCTCAGTGACTTCTAATATCCTTATCATTTACAGTAGGGGGTACATTATCCCTTACAATACATGAGTGATACTCAGAGTCCCCTGTATAACTCAGCCTGCAGCCTTGTGCCTTTATATGGTCACAGAACCCCTCAGTGACTTCTAATATCCTTATCATTTACAGTAGGGGGTACATTATCCCTTATAATAAACCAGTGTATGTGTGACCAGTATATGGTCACAGAACCCCTCATTATTACAAGAGGCACTGTCAATCCATTAGGTTGCTCTTTGTTTGCTTGTAGGATGTTGTATTTGAACATCCGGAAACACACAACAAAAAGAAGCATGGCAACAAACGCAACTAACCTCTGATTCTAACCTGAACACTTCCGAAAATAATGTCATCAATTTGTCTAGTTATAGACTCACTAGGGAGGAAACTAAAGTTTTGAATTATGGCTTGAATTTCGTTCCTGAATATGATCAACAGATTTTTGATATGATTCTGGAAATTAACAACTTTATTCGTAAATTAACATTAATGAGACACTTCAATGTAGAGTCTATTCCTGGCGATGACCACTCTGTGGACATTTCGCCCACTTCTGATAATGATAATAGTCTTTCCCACAGTGCTCTTGATAGAGGTAATAATGCTAGTAGTATACAGGGGCTATGTACATTTGAAGAATTGTGTACTTTGAATATTATGGAAGATCTTTTGTGTGAATCAGGGGCAGTGCCACATTTGGATGGTTCAGCTATACACACTGGTCTCAGCAATAAATCTAAGTTTTATCCGATCCAGAGCAGAGGGTTTTATATTGACACTTTTCAGAAATTGGTAACCAAGGATCTTTGTAAACTCAAAGGCAGCTGTGGTTCTGATAATTTAAGTAAAGGTGAAATCCTAGCTATTTCTAGACTTAAGCAAAACAAAACCATTGTAGTCAAGAATGCGGATAAGGGTGGATTAGTAGTGGTCTTGGATGCAGAGTATTACAAAGTAGAGGCATATAGACAACTTGGAGATAGGGATACCTATGAACCTTTGGATGGTGATCCTACCAAAGAGTTTAAGAATACATTACAACGCTTATTGGAGGGAGCCAAATATGATTGTATCTTGAGTGACAAGGAATTTGATTATCTTAAATGTGATTCCCCCCGTATACCTATCTTCCACTGGCTGCCTAAGGTTCACAAGACTCTTGTGAATGTTCAGGGTAGACCCATTGTTTCTGGTATAGGCTCCTTGAATGAGCACCTTTCTGAATATGTTGATTGTCTTCTTTTACCTATGGTTTTTGGCCTACCGAGCTATCTTCGGGACAGTACAGACTGCATCAATAAAATTCAGCAGATACGGTGGGACCCCTCTTACTTGTGGGTCACCATGGACGTCACCTCACTTTACTCCTCAATTGAACACACTCGCGGATTATCTGCCATTCGGTTTTGGTTGTCACACGTGAAATTATACCCAGAGGTTCAGAATGATTTCCTGTTACGAGCATTGCAATATCTCCTCACTTCAAATTACTTCATGTTTAATGGGGCATTTTTTCTTCAAAAGAGAGGAGCGGCTATGGGGGCGCGATTTGCGCCCTCATATGCCAATTTGTTTATGGGGTTTTGGGAGCGTTGTTTCGTCTATGGAGAACAGAATCCATTCCGGTGCCATATTGTTTCTTTTTTTAGGTTTATCGACGATTTGATTTTGATATGGAGGGGGGATGAGACAACTGTGAGCGAATTTGTTAGATATTGCAATGACTCAGAATGGGGGATAACGTTTACTAGTGAATGTAATCCCACCACCATGTCCTACCTAGATATCAAGTTCTATGTTGAAGGTGATACAATACTCACTGATCTGTACCGGAAACCGATAACCCGCAACACTTTGTTACATGCGGCCAGCTGTCACCCCAAAAGTGTGTTACGTGGCGTCCCAGTGGGCCAGTTCCTGCGTTTACGCAGGATCTGTACCACTTGGGACTCCTTTAATGAACAAGCTATGCTCCTATGGGATAGGTTTATCCAACGGGGTTATGACTTCTGGGATGTTAAATCAGCCTATGATAGAGCTGTGGGCACGAGTCGGAGTGATTTATTGGCCTCCCAATTCAAGAAGGCAGCTCATTTGGGTCCAAACAGGAACTCTAGATGCCAAGGTCGTAATCGAAATGAATGTCCTAGGATTATCACCTCTTACTCCCGCAACAGTGCCCAATTACGGGGCATTGTACAGAAATACTGGAATATCTTGGGCCAGGATCCCAGATTAAGGGATTCGTTACCTTCTCAACCCAGTTTTGCTTTTAAAAAGGGTCCCTGTCTGGGGTCGATTTTGTCCCCTAGCCTCTTTTCAGAGTCCGAGTCCCCCGGGCCTACACATTGGCTAACAGTTAAAGGGTGCTACAGGTGTGGTGTCAGTCGCTGCGGCACATGCCGGTATATGAAACCCTCAAAAACTTTTTGTGGTAGATTGGATCGGAGGAGTTATAATATCAATTTCTACGCAAACTGCGGTATGTGCAATATTGTATATCTTATTACTTGTCAGTGCGGTCTGCAGTATGTAGGTAAGACTACCCGTCCCCTTAGGAAGCGAGTATCGGAACATTTGAGTAGCATCACACGTGGTGATTGTAGTTCTGCGGTTTCCAAACATTTGATTGATAGACATGACAGTAAAGCATGTATTACAGTTCAGGTAATTGATAGGGTAGTAGCAAACATACGCAGGGGGGAAATTGACAATTCCCTCCTTAGGAAAGAAGCCTACTGGATCTTTAAGCTAAATACGGTGATCCCACATGGGCTAAATCGAGAATGGGAATTGACATGTTTCATTGACTGCTAGTTTATTACTCTCTTCAAAAGTTTTTTCCCGATTTCTCTCTCTCTTTTTTCAGCGTATTTTACTCTTTAGCTGCCTTTTTCCCGTTTTCCCGTGATTTTTTGATTTATTGATTTATTGATTTTTTGATGTTTTGATTTTTCCGAATATTTGATGATTTTTGGGCCTTTATAAGTTTGCATAACTTTGTATGGTTTTTCCAATTTCATAATTTTGGTGCTGCTTGCACTCCTCGACTTGATATCCCTATAATTATTCTTATAAATAAGTATTCTTATTAAACATTTATATAACCATGTTTACAATATATTATAATGACCTTGCAGTACATACGTTGTTGCTGTTAAATATGCTTATCATTATATATGTTTACCATTATTTGAATACAGAGTGTACCTGTTACGTGACTTTTAACATATGTTCTCAATGTTCTTAATTATGGGTGTTATTTCAGTGAGGTTCCAGCAGGGGGCCTTTAAGCTTCTGATGAAGTGACCTAGACGTCACGAAACGCGTCAAGCCTGTTCTCCTTTCCCCTGCCCGCTATTTTTAAATTGTCTAATAAAGATGGATTTGTTTTAATACGTTCCGGTTCGCATTTACTAATATCAGCTGGCGGTGTCCGCAACCCCCATATCCTTGGATCGTATTTGAACATCTGCCTGTGGAGCTCAGGGGAGAATACCAAGTATAACCAAGGACATATTATGCATAGAGTGAAAAAGCACAGAATGCTTGGCAGAAAGTAAATCCAGTTATTTTTTATTATAGGAAGCTCATTAAAGCACTTACAGACACCTAAAAACAAAATTTATGGCCTTGAAGTATTAAATAGTTTATAAAAATGAATTTAACAGAAATTTATAAAACCATTAAAATAAGATGACAGGCTGGTCATAAAATGCAGTCTGCTTACAATATTTCTTTTCCATAGGAACATGAAGATGTTGGGAATAGAATCCATACTGTTCCTCTTAGACAGTACAGTATGAGGGTATAGCTTATTGTGTGCCCAGAACATTCCTTCTCTGTATATTTGTATTTATACATATGGGAAGGAGGTGCCATATTGTTTCCCTTAGACAGTACAGTATGAGGATATAGCTTATTGTGTGCCCAGAACATTCCTTCTCTGAATATTTGTATTTATACATATGGGAAGGAGGTGCCATATTGTTTCCCTTAGACAGTACAGTATGAGGGTATAGCTTATTGTGTGCCCAGAACATTCCTTCTCTGTATATTTGTATTTATACATATGGGAAGGAGGTGCCATATTGTTTCCCTTAGACAGTACAGTATGAGGGTATAGTTTATTGTGTGCCCAGAACATTCCTTCTCTGTATATTTGTATTTATACATATGGGAAGGAGGTGCCATATTGTTTCCCTTAGACAGTACAGTATGAGGGTATAGCTTATTGTGTGCCCAGAACATTCCTTCTCTGTATATTTGTATTTATACATATGGGAAGGAGGTGCCATATTGTTTCCCTTAGACAGTACAGTATGAGGGTATAGCTTATTGTGTACCCAGAACATTCCTTCTGTATATTTGTATTTATACATATGGGAAGGAGGTGCCATATTGTTTCCCGTAGACAGTACAGTATGAGGGTATAGCTTATTGTGTGCCCAGAACATTCTTTCTCTGTATATTTGTATTTATACATATGGGAAGGAGGTGCCATATTGTTTCCCTTAGACAGTACAGTATGAGGGTATAGCTTATTGTGTGCCCAGAACATTCCTTCTCTGTATATTTGTATTTATACATATGGGAAGGAGGTGCCATATTGTTTCCCTTAGACAGTACAGTATGAGGGTATAGCTTATTGTGTGTCCAGAACATTCCTTCTCTGTATATTTGTATTTATACATATGGGAAGGAGGTGCCATATTGTTTCCCTTAGACAGTACAGTGTGAGGGTATAGCTTATTGTGTGCCCAGAACATTCCTTCTCTGTATATTTGTATTTATACATATGGGAAGGAGGTGCCATATTGTTTCCCTTAGACAGTACAGTATGAGGGTATAGCTTATTGTGTGCCCAGAACATTCCTTCTCTGTATATTTGTATTTATACATATGGGAAGGAGGTGCCATATTGTTTCCCTTAGACTGTACTTATATAAGTCCTGATATCACAGGGCAGAAAGAGATGGGTATTATTGTAGCTACAGTTACACCAACTGTTTTATTGCAGCCAGATCTCAGGACATTATGGTCACTTTTATCTCTGAGAATTAAGGGCTGTAATTGGGACTCTCTGGCCCCGGAGCTATAGCAGCTACATATTCAGCGTGGGAACCTTCAGCTTGATGGGCAACTTCACCAAAACAATTTTATTCAATAGAATTAAAGGGGCTGTTTGCCTTTGAGTTGTAGAGAGTGATATTCTGGGTTTCATTTTTTATAATTTGTGGTTTTTAATTATTTAGATTTTTATTCAGCAGCTCTCCAGTTTGCAAAGTCAGCAATCTTGTTGCTAGAGTCCAAATTCCCCTAGCAACCATGCATTGATTCGAATAAGAGACTGGAATATGAATAGGAGAGGCCTGAATAGAAAGACGAGTAATAAAAGTAGCAATAACAATAAGGGGCAGATTTATCAAGGGTCAAAGTGAATTCGAGTGAATTTTCGAAATTCGAGGGAATTTTCTAAGTATATAAATTCGAAATTCAAAGTAATTATTTGGATACTTCGACCATTGAATAGGATACTACGACTCTGAATTTACTTCGACTTCGTTTCAAGGTAAAAATCGTTAGAATATTCGACCATTCGATAATCGAAGTACTGTCTCTCTAAGAAAACTTCGACTTCAATACTTCGCCAAATTAAACCTGCCCAAGTGCTATGTTAGCCTATGGGGACCTTCTAATGCATTTTTCTACGTTTAAAGTAAAATCATTCGATTGATCGCTGAAATTCTTCGGATCGTTAGATTCAAAGGATTTATTCGTTTGATCGAACGATTTTACTTCAACCGCAGGATACCCAAATTCGGTGAAAAAAACTTTGACTTCGATATTCAAATTCGAAGTATTTCAATTCGATGGTTTAATTTCAAAGTATTTTTTACTTCGAAATTTGATCCTTGATAAAACTGCCCCTAAATGTATAGCCTTACAGAGCATTTGTTTTTTTTTGATGGGGTCAGTGACCCCCATTTGAAAGTTGCAAATTCAAAAACTTTAAAAAATTCACAAACTATAAAAAATAAACAATGAAGACCAATTGAAAAGTTCTATAATACTCAAAGTTAACTAAAAGGAGAACTAAACCCAAAAATGAATGTGGCTAAAAAAAGCCATATTTTATATAGTGAACTTACTGCACGAGGCTAAAGTTTCAGCTTGTCAATAGCAGCAATGATCCAGGACTTCAAACTTGTCACAGGGGGTCACCATCTTGGAAAGTGTCTGTGACACTCACATGCTCAGTGGGCTCTGAGCAGCTGTTGAGAAGCTAAGCTTAGGGCTCGTCACTAATTATCCAGCAGAAAATGAGCTTCCCTGTAATATAAGCTGATGCTACAGGTTTGCTGATTATTAAATTCTGATGCTAATTACACTGGTTTCTGTGCTGCCATGTAGTATCTGTATTAATTACTAATCAGCCTTATATTGTGACATTTCTATTCTATGTGTACTGTATATTGTGAGTGGGTCCCTAAGCTCAGTAAGTGACAGCAGCACAGAGCATGTGCAGTGAATCAGCAGAAAAGAAGATGGGGAGCTACTGGGGCATCTTTGGAGACACAGATCTTTACTGCTAAAGGGCTGTGATTGCCTTGGGCTGGTACAGAAGCACAAAACATCATGTACAACATTTCTAGCTACTTCTTTAGTTTGGCTTTATTTCTCCTTTAAGGTGAACCACCCCTTTTAACAACGTTTTTATAGAAAGAAAATGAAATTGACACATTTACATCAATTACTGCTGTGTAACTACAATTATTATCTGTAGCTCTATAGTCTGTCTGGCTCTTGTTCAGCAGAACATTGAAACCATTTCCACCAGCTCATGAATGTGACAACAATTCTTTTTGCATCTGTAATACGAGACAGAAATATTTGGGGTTATACGTTTATCCTGATTGGTGGAAGCAGGGACGCTACAAATGTTTTCCCCACCCACTGCAGACCCCAGTGTGAACAATCCCTCAGTCTGTGCCAAGTGACCTTGAACCTCCTGCGGACAAAAAGGGTCTTGTTTGTACATGAGCTGAGCAGAGAGGCTAATGACTCAATAAGAGGGTTAGTTATCAAAGTTTGTGAGGTTTATTTCTACCTTGAATAAACTCACAACTTGAATATTTGCTTATTAATGAAAAAACTTGCATGTAAAAACTCGATTGAATGTAATTGGGGGAAAAAAACTCAAATACCTCGAATTTCTCAAGTTATAGGCTAAAAAAACCTTGAATACCTCGAATTTCTCATGTTATAGGCTAAAAAAACTTGAATACCTCGAATTTATCAAGTTATAGGTTAAAAAACCTTGAATACCTTGAATTTATCAAGTTATAGGCTAAAAAACCTCGAATACCTCGAATTTATCAAGTTCTAGGCTAAAAAACTTTAAATGCCTTGAATTTATCAAGTTATAGGCTAAAAAACCTTGAATACCTCAAATTTATCAAGTTATAAGCTAAAAAACCTCGAATACCTTGAATTTATCAAATTATAGGCTAAAAAATCTTGAGTACCTCGAATTTATCAAGTTATAGGCTAAAAAACCTTGAATACCTCAAATGTATCAAGTTATAGGCTAAAAAACCTTGAATACCTCAAATGTATCAAGGTATAGGCTAAAAAACCTTGAATACCTCAAATTTATCAAGTTATAAGCTAAAAAAACCTCGAATACCTTGAATTTATCAAGTTATAGGCTAAAAAATCTTGAGTACCTCGAATTTATCAAGTTATAGGCTAAAAAACCTTGAATACCTCAAATGTATCAAGTTATAGGCTAAAAAACCTCGAATACCTCCAATTTATCAAGGTATAGGCTAAAAAACCTTGAGTACCTCAAATTTATCAAGTTTTCGAGCCCAAACAACTGTAAAAAACGAAAATCATGAAGGCAAAGGCTTTGGGGCATAATAAATCTCGAAAGATTTGAGTTTTTTTTATCCTGAAAAATTTGAGTTATTCGTGAAACTACCCTTGAAAAAACTGAATTTTTCAGAAAAACACAACTAGAACTTTAATAAATTGGGGCTAAGCCATCAAAATACCACAGTCCTCCCCCAACACAATCATTTTTTTAGGCAAAACTACATGAAAATCTGCCAGGTCTGCATCTTCCCATGATTCCCTTTGACGTGTATAGGAGGATCCTGCTGGCAGGATGAGGCCATACTCCAGGGGGGTTATTTACTAAACTCCATATCCGGCATCTGAGACCTGTCGAGGTTACATATAAGTCAATGGAAGAAGTCCCAACGATTTTTTATGTGCGCTGGGTTTTGCACAATACCCCAAAGTTTTGTGCAAAAATCAGTTTTCGGGTGAAACATCTGAAAACATTGCATAAGAAATCAAAAAAAAAAATTTGAAAATCGGATAAAAAAATCCCAAAAAATCTTGAAAATCGGATTTTGTCCCGCAATGCAAATTTTCGGGAAAATGTAATAATAAATAAGTGTAAAAAACACGAGCAGATTTGATCGTAGTTTGTAGCAGAAAATATTGAGATAAATTCGGACTTTGATAAATAACCCCCTAGGTCTACTCAATGAGTGCCATCATATTCCAGTAATTACGGCCGCCATTCTCACCATGTATGGGAACATTGTAGCACCGAGATTGTGGTTGAGGCTTGACCAGGTGTGGGCAACACAACAGAATGTGGTTGAGGAATGGGAGGGGTTGGTATAGTATAATGGAATCTGACCAACAATGTGCAACATTTAGATGCTTGTGCAGTACCAGCCTGACATTGAGCACTCTCTCTTTGAAGCATAGAGCCAATACTGAAAAACCGAACATTTTAAGAAGGGGAAAAAAAAATCATTGTCCTTTGTGCAAAGATCCTAAAGTTGGTTTGGCAGCCGCCCTGTATATTTTATATTTCAGTAAGATTTATTTCTTGACGTATATCATTCTCTTTAACTGGCAGTGTAGGTCGGTTTCCCATGTGCCGCCATTGTGTCATTTACTCCTGCACAATTACTTTCTCCTTTGTTTAGATACTGAAACAAATTAGAGTACTTGGAAAATGTACAAGACGGCAAATGCATCACAAGGATCAACCAACTTGTACATATCCTGTTCCATTGTCTTTGAAGTCTTGTTTTTCTATATAACAGTTTTTCTCTTTGTTCTTAAGTCTCATATCTGCTCTTCCACAGTCACACTCCCTTCCCAGAGACTATTATCCACTGTTACTATAGGCACCATCTCTCCCTACTATACCTGCTATAAACACAGTCACACTCCCTTCCCAGAGACTATTATCCACTGTTACTATAGGCACCATCTCTCCCTACTATACCTGCTATCCCACAGTCACACTCCCTTCCCAGAGACTATTATCCACTGTTACTATAGACACCATCTCTCCCTACTATACCTGCTATCCCACAGTCACACTCCCTTCCCAGAGACTATTATCCACTGTTACTATAGGCACCATCTCTCCCTACCATACCTGCTATCCCACAGACACACTCCCTTCCCAGAGACTATTATCCACTGTTACTATAGACACCATCTCTCCCTACTATACCTGCTATCCCACAGTCACACTCCCTTCCCAGAGACTATTATCCCACTGTTACTATAGGCACCATCTCTCCCTACTATACCTGCTATCCACAGTCACACTCCCTTCCCAGAGACTATTATCCCACTGTTACTATAGGCACCATCTCTCCCTACTATACCTACTATCTCACAGTCACACTCCCTTCCCAGAGACTATTATCCACTGTTACTATAGGCACCACCTCTCCCTACTATACCTGCTATTCCACAGTCACACTCCCTTCCCAGAGACTATTATCCCACTGTTACTAAAGGCACCATCTCTCCTTACTATACCTGCTATCCCACAGTCACACTCCCTTCCCAGAGACTATTATCCACTGTTACTATAGACACCATCTCTCCCTACTATACCTGCTATCCCACAGTCACACTCCCTTCCCAGAGACTATTATCCACTGTTACTATAGGCACCATCTCTCCCTACCATACCTGCTATCCCACAGACACACTCCCTTCCCAGAGACTATTATCCACTGTTACTATAGACACCATCTCTCCCTACTATACCTGCTATCCCACAGTCACACTCCCTTCCCAGAGACTATTATCCACGGTTACTATAGACACCATCTCTCCCTACTATACCTGCTATCCCACAGTCACACTCCCTTCCCAGAGACTATTATCCACTGTTACTATAGGCACCATCTCTCCCTACTATACCTGCTATCCCACAGTCACACTCCCTTCCCAGAGACTATTATCCACGGTTACTATAGACACCATCTCTCCCTACTATACCTGCTATCCCACAGTCACACTCCCTTCCCAGAGACTATTATCCCACTGTTACTATAGGCACCATCTCTCCCTACTATACCTGCTATCCCACAGTCACACTCCCTTCCCAGAGACTATTATCCCACTGTTACTATAGGCACCATCTCTCCCTACTATACCTACTATCTCACAGTCACACTCCCTTCCCAGAGACTATTATCCGCTGTTACTATAGGCACCACCTCTCCCTACTATACCTGCTATTCCACAGTCACACTCCCTTCCCAGAGACTATTATCCCACTGTTACTAAAGGCACCATCTCTCCTTACTATACCTGCTATCCCACAGTCACACTCCCTTCCCAGAGACTATTATCCACTGTTACTATAGACACCATCTCTCCCTACTATACCTGCTATCCCACAGTCACACTCCCTTCCCAGAGACTATTATCCCACTGTTACTATAGGCACCATCTCTCCCTACTATACCTGCTATCCCTTAGTCACACTCCCTTCCCAGAGACTATTATCCACTGTTACTATAGGCACCATCTCTCCCTACTATACCTGCTATCCCACAGTCACACTCCCTTCTCAGAGACTATTATCCACTGTTTCTATAGGCATCATCTCTCCCTACTATACCTGCTATCCCACAGTCACACTCCCTTCTCAGAGACTATTATCCACTGTTACTATAGACACCATCTCTCCCTACTATACCTGCTATCCCACAGTCACACTCCCTTCCCAGAGACTATTATCCACTGTTACTATAGACACCATCTCTCCCTACTATACCTGCTATCCCACAGCCATAGTCTCTTCCACACTGTTTCCAAAAACATACAAACAGGTTAACTGGATCCTGGTGAAATTGTTATTAGTGTGTGAATGTGATAAGGGCCTTAGATTGTAAGCACCACTGGGACAGGTACTGATATAAATGCTGAATAATCTCTGTTGGATGCTGAGTATATTTGTCAGCACTACAGACATAGGATATTAAATAAAAAAGCAAACGAGTGTGCTGGGAAATATTAACAGAGGAGTATGCCCTGGGGCGGCGATGCTAAGAAGGAACAATGCGATATCAGGTTAAACAAACCAGGAACACAGTTGTTAATGATGTGTGGATCTGTCCCAATTTCCAGGTTTCTTTTCAATATTTACTCGGTTTGCAGGGTGTGACCGAAGAAAGATTTCAAGAAGTGTCAGTGAGTTGTGCCGGATTCCTGTATGCCACCCATCTCTCCGCAGCTGAGCAGAAACAAACACAAAAATTTTCCAAAATAATTTTATGGCAAAGTCTAGGCACTTGTGCAACATTCTCTTAAAGGAGCTGTATTGTGTTACCACCTTTTGCTAATGCCAAGAGCAGGACAGTCGCGGGAAGATCAGGAGTGCACGCAGTTTCAGCTCTAATGACCCGGGCCTCACCATGCTGGTGGAAATGTGATGACCACTTCCGGTGACCTGGTTTTCCCATGCTTTCCAACCATGCAAGAAGAAGTTATTTGGTGAACTGTGACTGGGCTAACATGAGAATTAACCCATTCTATTGCTAGGCTGTGACCATAAATATAGGTGTCCTTATGTACGAAAGATGTTAAGTTTTCCATTGGTGCCTCACTGCCCCCAAAAAGTGAATTACAGAGCCCATTGTGTTACCAAAAGTGCAGAGCCCATACTGTGTCCTCAGAACCCACAGCAAAACAGTAGGACCCAAAAGTAATTTCTATAAATCATAAGAACTCATTTACCAACTGAAAGGCAGGGTGCAAAACGCAAAAAACTTGGGCACAATCCTACCTTCCTCCCTTGATGAGCTGAAGGTCTATGTGCTTCGTTTTAGAGCACAGAGACATGGCTGCCCCCATGGATACAGTGATTTTAACAGGGTTGTATTTAGGTGGAAGACAGAGGAGGCACGTAGGCATCCAGGAACATCATAAATGACCTCTATAGACTTTCAGAGAAGTGTCACAGAGCTGAGGAACACAAGTATGACAGCTTATTTTTCTTCAGATCTTTGAAACCCAAAGAGTCTTTATAGAACTGCAGTGTTTTCTATTCCATAGACACAATGCAGTCAGAACCAGGGCCAACTTGTGGTCCTTCTCTCTTTACCTTCTCTATATCTTCTTGTGTCTGCTCCCTTCACCTAGTATTGGGAGAACAGTACAGGGTCACATGATGCTTAGGGCTTAAAATGCTATGATGGCCTCCTTGTACAGAGAACTAGCATATTAACTGTACACTGGAGCACATCACACTGCTGATTGGACAAAGCACTCTACACTGTGATTGGACAAAGGCACACCTTACTGTGGTTGGGCAGGAGCACATTACACTTTAATTGGATAGGAGCATACAACACTAGCATTAGACAGAGCAGAGCACATTGTAGACAGGAGACCCAACTATGAAGCTCCTGCAGTGACCTAGGCAAAGGTAAAAGAACCATTGTACTATCCTGGTGGGCCAACCGTCCACCATACTAATGGTTTGAACTTCTAATCCACTGCCTCACAAACAAGCAGCAGACAAGCAACATTTTATAATCATAGTTAATCTTTAAGGTTCTGATTCACTTTTATTCTGATAAGAGAGCAAATACATATCTCTCACCCCACCCTGAATGGTGTACTTATAAAACCACAGTCCCTGTAGGAGCAGGATCACCATGATATCAGTATTCAATGTTGGTTTATCATCTGGGTCCCCTAATTATATGCCATAAACCGAGCTCAGTGGAATCAATCAAGACTCATAAAGGTTTTATTTGAACCTTCTCTGAGTATGTGGCTATGATCTCATTGTGCAGGATATAAAGCCATTTAAACATTCTAATGATCTGATCAGGCCCAGATTTGTGGAAAGGCCACCAAGGCTCGGGCCTAGGCAGGATTTTAGGGAGCGGCATGAAGCCCAACCACACCTGCATTGGTTCAGAAGCTCTTGGACTGATCATGAGATACAATACATTTTGGAATTTCCCATGCCCCAATCCCCAGTACTCCCGACCTGATGATGAAATTGTGTGCATGTGCACAAATTAAGGGAAGATGCCTAGGGGTGCCCGCTATGTAAATCCGGCCCTGGCTCTGATTGGCTGCAGCTTGGTCTGACCTTGCAAATGTTCTCATGGTCTGATTGGCTACAGCTTGGTCAACCCTGTGAATGTTTTCATGCTCTCATTGGCTACCGATTAGTGTTGCACTGTGAATATTCTTATGCTCTTATTGGCTGCCAATTAGTCTAGTGCAGTGAATATTCTCATGTTCTGATTGGCTGCCAATTAGTCTAGCGCTGAGAATGTTCTCATGCTCTCATTGGCCGCCAATTAGTCTTGCACTGAGAATGTTCTCATGCTCTTATTGGCTGCCAATTAGTCTAGCACTGAGAATGTTCTTGTGTTCTGATTGGCTGCTGATTAGTCTAGCACAATGAATGTTCTCATGTTCTGATAAGCTGCCAATTAGGCTAGCGTAGTGAATGTTCTCATGTCCTGATTGGCTGACAATTAGTCTGGTGTTCAGAAGGTTCTCATGTTCTAATTGGCTACTGATTGGTCAAGCCAAGTCAATGTTCTCATGCTTGGTTACTGCATGGTTTAGGCCGTGTATACTCTAATATTTCATATATCTATATGGAGGTTCTTATGTTCTGATTAGACAAACCTTAACCTACCTACAAAGGTAGCTGCACCCATATAAGCTTGTTAGTGGCATCTAGTGTCCAGCACCAATTCGGTCTGCTCTGATGAATTGGGCACAACTGCAGGCATGGGTTAACTGGTGATAATTCTAGGGTTCCTCTAATCATGTCCTATATCTGTCATCTTGTGATGAAATAAGAGGGGTCCTGAACAAATGCTGGCCAGTGCAGAAGCTAATATGGCAGCTGCTATCCTAAACAAACAGAGAGCTTCTAGAGCTATTACTCAAGTATGGTAAAACATTCTGCAGAATAAATATAGTCTTATAGCTTGCACTATTGCGACTAATCTATTGCCAATAAACTGTCTGTAGCTTTCCTTCTCCTTTAAAGAAAATTTACAAAAAAGGAGCCTTTGGCAAGTTCATTTGTTGTAACTTTTCTGAATTTGGAAATTAGATTTCCAAAAGAGCTAATAAAAAGAGACTAGTGAGTACATTATACAGGTAAGGGACCTGTTATCCAGAATGCTCGGGACCTGGGGCTTTCCGGATAATGGATCTTTCCCTAATTTGGATCTCCATACCTTAAGTCTACTAGAAAATCATGTAAACGTTAAACACCCCCCAATAGGCTGCTTTTGCCTCCAATAAGGATTAATTATATCTTAGTTGAGATCAAGTACAAGCTCCTGTTTTATTATTACAGAGAAAAAGGAAATTATTTTTTAAAATCTGGATTATTTGGATAAAATGGAGTCTATGGGAGACAGCCTTTCCATGAGCTTTCTGGATAACGGGTTTCTGGATAACCGATCCCGTACCTGTGTGTATATATATACAGGCCCGGATTTGTGGAAAGGCCACCTAGGCCCGGGCCTAGGGCGGCTGGATTTTAGGGGGGCGGCATGCTGCCCAACCATACCAACATTGGTTCAAAAACACTGGGGATGTGCTGGAGATACAATCATTTTTTTAAATTTCCCATGCGCCAATCCCCATTGATGATGAAAATTTGCACGAATAAAGGGGAGGGGACAGGGTGACGAACAGCAGTGGGCCTATGGGTGCCCACTATGTAAATCCGGCCCTGTATATATATATATATATATAGATAGATACTGTATATATATATTATATATTATATATATATATATATATATATATATATATATATATATATATATATATATATATATATATATATTATATATATATATATATATATTATATATATATATATATTCCCGCAACTGTTAACAGGTTAATGCTCTAAAAAAAATATTTACCTGCGGTTGGAATAAAGACTCTTCTCATCTGCTCACTCAAATACATAAGCCAAACACGCAATCCTAAAGGGCAAATGTGACATGAATATTCATGATATTAGGACTGTTTGGTGATACACAAGGCTCATTCTTCCACAGAAGACTCGTGTTCCTGCTGTGCTGAATATGAAAAGTACACAAACACCTGTAACTGAACAAGATCACTAGAGCAATAGGCTGGAGGAGGTATGACCTGCACTTACGTTACACAAACCATGTGAGTACACAAAGAGTTTCCAGTACAGAAAATTACAATCATAGAGGAGGCTGCTCCACCCTTTGGTGTGGGAGGAATGCACCTGGTCTGTAAAGGCAACAGGTAAGGGACGGAGCAAAAGTGAAGGTTCAGAAGCTGCACAATTTCTGGGGACAGGCTGGGACGGCAGGAGACGGGTGCCCCAAAGGTAAGGGAATATACGCCTGTGTGAGATTAACTCAGTGGTTGGAACTTTACTTTATGAGTAGCTGTGCTGAAATAGGTGCAAATCTGGTGCCCATAAACGAAAATGCCCCCCAGTATTGTGGATACACTGATACCAGCAAAACTCTGCACCAGGTACGCTTCATTGGCTTCATTGGCTTCCCTGTGTAATGGACAATGTTGTACAGTATAGGAACCTATCAGAGTTAGATTGGGATGGTGCAGCTTAAATAATGAAAGCAAATGTCTGATGCACACACTATATATATATATATATATATATATATATATATATATATATATATATATATATATATATATATATATATATATATATATATATATATATATATATATATATATACACATATATACATATACAATACATAAATTCAGCATCAGGCGACGGCACTCCAAGGAAATTTAACAACACGGCAAAAATTTAAGCAATGGTGGAGGGTTAATAAATCCTTCGTTCGTCAGGGAAACGGGAAGACGAAGGTTCCAGTTAGGAACCGAAATGTAGGATTTATTAAACCTCCACCATTGCTTACATTTTTGTTGTGCTGTTAAATTTCCTTGGAGTGCCATCGCCTTTTAACGTTGTTAAAAGGCGCTTCTTAGTGAATCTGCGAAGTAACGCTCTTTCGCTCTGGCAAAACTTCTCCTGTCGTAAGAGTGCAAAGTAGCGCTAGAGTCTATCTCCTTCACTAGCAAACGTTAGTCACTTCAGCCTTTAGTGAATTTCTTCATTTTTAGTCATTTTTGAGGCGAAACTTGGCGGAAAACTTTGCTCATCATAATGGCCAGGCCTGGGTGCAGGCCCTGCCCAGACTCACCACCCCTCGACCCCCGGATGAACACTTGCTTGAATACCCCCTTCCCATTCCACCCTCAATATGCCTTTATGGCAACTCTGGAAGCCCCAAGGGGATGGGGATTTGGGTGAAATCACATCCTCGGTAGTTAATCACTGCATCAATGTCTTAGTTTCTCTCAACATCTCAGTCTCCTCTTTTACTCCATTGCCATTGTGACTTCCTTAGTGTATCATCTCAGAGTCCATAGTATCTTATCTAAGAGCTTCTAAACTCTTAGGGGTTAATTCACAGCCACAGTGTGGAAAGCACTATATAAATCTCCATTCACCAATAGTTTAATAATAATTCAGTGTTTTCACCCCAATGTGTGTTTATATGTCATAATGCCACTCATGATTGTAGGGATTGTGTCAGTCAATACCAAGATAACTCGTGTTCACTCAGTTCTTCAGGCACAAGACTGCTTCAACTATTGACACTGGCCGCATTGGGCACCCTGGAATTGCCACCACCTTTATGGAAGCGTCAGCTCCAGGATTCAACAGTGTCAATAGGCTCACTTGCTCTCGACTCATCAGACAGTACTTTTAATAAATAACATCAATACTCACAGTTCCGTCCATTTGTGAAGACTGCTCTGGAGGCAGCAATTAGAAATGAGCCCTTTAGGATCTCAACTAACCGAATCAATGCTTCATGTTCTTCATGTATCAGCCTCTATAAGCAGTCATTTATCCAGTGCAGCTCAGGGTGTAAACTGCAATATAATGGCCACTTTGCACCCGCACTGCATTTGGCAGCACTGTATTCATTAGGGGCAGATGAACTTGCACATCAGTGAGACGCACAATTTAGTGAGCGTCAGATTTTTTATCTGGTGCGAGGTGAAGAGTACAGCCAGACCCCAGATGCAACCAGTGTCGGACGGGGGGGGCCCAAAACCCAGCTGGCCTGCAGCCTAAGAGGCCCCCCACACCATCCCCCGGGCCCCCCAGGAACAAACTCCTTTGTGCCACCAATTACTCCCTCCCCGCGTGCATGCACTGTATGCGCTGCTGCAAGACTGTAAGAGGGAGCGCAGGAGCGAGGTGGGGCCCAAAAGAGCCAGGGCCCACCGGGTTTTTTCCCGGTGTCCCACTGGCCCAGTCCAAACCTGGATCCAACCACTCTTTTAATGAGCTCTAAGGGGGATGCTCTTGCACTTGCGATCAGGGTCTCAATAACCAAATAGTCTTATTGTCTTTAGTGTTATGGGAAACTTCATGTCTCAGTATTTCAGCACAGCACAGTATTTCTAAACACTTGGCAATTTTAAAACTGGGCAGTATCCCATAGCAACCAACTGGTGACTGGAGTATCATTGTTATCCACGGGTGCAGCAAATAACCCTGTGGCTTATTGCAGGTAACTTAACTACATTTGCACCTGATGGTTGGGAAACCACTCCAACCGTAGGAGTATTTTCCTTTGTCCAGGACCTTTCCAGCCTTTGTGTAGCTTATTATGGATTCTCTGCAAGGGAACAACTACATGTTTACTCCTAGAGGTGTGACTGCAGGTCAGGAGAGGATGGAATGTTTTTGCCTGGAATGTTCAATCACGCCAATATCACAGCTGCCCAATGCAGCAGCATCCTTGTTTCCTCTTGCTTTATGAGCCTTAGATCCTCTTGCCTTTTCATGTGACATCCGCATGCTTTCCCCACAATACACAGTCCTGGAGGTCTGATCTTGGCAGCAGGAGGCTTAGTATGTTGTGGGAACCTAATCTAGTCCTTGGGGCAACTGCTGAAGTCAGACGAAGGAGAATGTTGGGTGGGAAATTGTGCGTAAGTCACATGGAGAACCAAGGGGGCTGATAAATAAAGCTCCATGTTGCAGAATGCTCAGACAGCTGTAATGTTGCATAAGCATTTACTTTTTGTATGTTTTAGCTGGACCTTTTCTGAGCAACTTTGCACTAAGTTATCTATTTAAAAAAAGAAGAGCAGTTGCCTTTAGAATTCATCCATCTACAAAATACTAGTTGTAGTTGTTTATAAACTGTAGTGAATGATCTAATGCAGAAGGAATTCTAGGATTGCTCCTACAATTTTCATTAACATGGAATCCCTTTGAGACTGAATCTATGGGGACTTTTACCCATTGGGCTTTAAAAGGCACGGCCAAGCCAGTGTGCTGATCAGTTTCCTAACAACAGACCCATTTCACACTTATGAGCTAATGCTCAGGTTGGGTACAAGTTGGTCTAACTCTATGATTGTGCTGATTGTTCTGATTGATTAAAGTTTGGTCTAGCCATGTGAATTTTTTCTAATGCTCTTAATTGGCTATGGTTTATTGTAGTATGTATATGGACACGCATGCAATTTACCCTTACTGTGTAGTTTAATATTATTTTTCGTCTACAATTTGAGAACTGGAAAGAAACTACTGCAATTTGTCTAGGAATGTAGACTACTTTCTGCATAATTCTCCCATCACTCAGCAACTCTCCTTTGAAGGTTTTATGGGTGGACCCCTATGTCAGGTGAAGCTCCAGGTCTAGTTCTCAGCATTGGACTGGGCCAGAGGGACATCAGGAGACTAAGGCCTTTGTGGCCCAGAGCCAAACCCTGTCCAGGATAAATTTATGGCGGCAGTGGTGGGGCAGCAGGTGTATAGAGAGACGTTTCTGGTGTTGTAGTGGGGGGCCCCGGGCCCGACGCACTCCAGTAAAACATTGATCTTTACATTGATCTAGTTTTGAATAAACCGTGACTTTAGGTTGCTTCTAACACTTCAAAACTTGAAACTCCAAAAAGAGAGATTTCAGAAGGTGTCTCAATCCTAGTAAATCATCAAACTAAATGTTCAAACCTTTACCATAGAGAGTCTCCACTCTTTGAACATGCCTTGTTTCAGAGTTTAGCCTACCCATCTGATATATGGCTGAAAATAGGCTATATCAGGATATCAGTTGGGCAGGTTTAAAATTCCATCAGGGAGAGGACTGCATTGGCTTGTTGATTCTCACTCAACTGAATATATCCCCACCATTGTTATCCGATATCCCCATCTCAAGGTGGTCATAGAATAGATCAACTCATTTGGTGACCTCCAGATCTTTCAGTGTATGGCCAGCTTTAGTGTATGAGCAATGGTCCCAATTGTTTCCTACTGTATAACAACACCAGTCCCCTACATGGTTACAGTGAGTGAGTTTGATTTTGGGGCGGTGACTCTTGGTGCCAGGCAGATCTACCAGAACTCTATAAGATAGCGACGATAAAACTTCGGTCCTCCCAGATCAACTTTTCACAGGACAGATTTTCATGAGCTTATTTCATCACGAGAAGCAATGAAAAGGTACGGAAACATCATGCGTATGAATTCAGTTTTAATAATTATTTTCTGTATTTTTCATAAGGAATCATAATGAGTAGCTGGGCGATATTTTATATACATATATATATATATATATATATATATATATATGGGAGTACCGGCCTGGGATTCTTCCAGTGACTACCACAGAGCGATCGTCCTCCTTCTTCTTTCTTCAAATTTCCCAGGGCAGACGCATGCGCAGAACAACAAAACCCCTTTAGACTAGATGATTCTATTAATGAATAGATGATTTCTTGTACAAGCATAATATCCAAGGCTATTGTGATTTTAAGCTCCACAGTTAATAGTACAAGTATGGGACCTGTTATCCAGATTGCTCAGGACCTGGAGTTTTCTGGATCTTCATACCTTAAGGGTGGTGGCACCAGAGGCTACTGGGGGAGAAGCGTTCCGAGAGCCAACCCGCCAGCAATTTACATTCTAGCTGGCGGGAAGGCATTTAGGGTAGATAAGTCGCCCGAAGAAGAGGCGATTTGTCGCTGGGCGACTTATCTCCCCCCGTAGCCTCGTGTGCCACCACCCTAAGTCTGCTAAAAATCATTTAAACATTAAATATGCCCAATAGGAATTTTTTGACACCAATATTTATTCGTTATATCTTATTTAGGATGAAGTACAAGGTGCTATTTCATAATTACAGAGAAAAAGGAAATCATTTTTTAAAAATGTGAATAATTTTATAAAAATGGAGTCTATGGGAGATGGCCTTCCCGTAATCGGGAACTTTCTAGATTATAGAATTCTGAGTAACGGATCCCGTACCTGTATATATACTTACAGGTGAGAGTATAGACAGGTCTGTATAAGTATGTATATACTGTATGGGGGTTATTTATCAAGCTCCATATAGCCGAACCTCGAATAATTCATAGTTTTCGGGGCAAAAAAAAAAACGAGATTTAGTCCAATGGTCTAAAAACTCAGAATCCGAAACCCCGGCATCTAAAAGCTCTCGAGGTTCTGTATAAGTCAATGGGGAAGGTCCCAGTGTCTGCGCTGATGTCCGAATCTGATGATTTTGGGGATTCCGAGCACAAAACTCAGATAACTCAGAAAAAAACACAGTTTTTGCGGAAAACTCAGAACAATTTGGAGTTTTCGGGGAAAGTTCCAAAGTTTGCCCGACCTTTCTTTTTTCTGACTTTTTTCTTCATAAATAAGGTCCATTTGGGAATTCCGAGTTGCTCGAAGTTTGATATTATAAATACTGAGATAAATTCGGACCTTGATAAATAACCCCCTATATGTGCAATGGGTCTTATTTGGAGTAGGGGGTTGAACTTTGGTGTAACACCCTGCTATGGGCACCCAAAGATCTTCTACCAATGTCGGGTGATAATTCATAAAAAGCTCAAATAGAATTGGCAGAAAAGCAGGAAATAAAGCAAAATAAGCTTGAAAAGTGGTGGAAGATTCCCTATTTCTCAGTTTAATTCTGTTTTACATAGTAGGTTAGGTTGAAAAAAGACACACATCCATCAAGTTCAACCTTTTGACTTTTTTTTTTTAACCTGCCCAACTGCCAGTTGATCCAGAGGAAGGCAAAAAAAAAGGAATGTTTCCTTTCAAAGCTGAAACATGATGTTCTCATTAGGAGCAACAATAAAATAATAACTCTTGGTCCAATCAACAGTGGGCTGAAATCAATGCACAGCAAATGCCAAGGTTCGCGTTGTTCTGTAACTAATGTGTATAGAATGAAATCTTTTTATTTTTTCCCCATAGAGTGATCATCATGGGAAATTCGTTTAGTCATGAAGAAGGATCAGAAGATGAGGAGGTGCAAGTCCAAGAAAAGCAGGTACAGAGCTCTTTGAGTTCTATCAATATACAATCTTAAAGGGCAACTAAAAGCCCTTTAAGAACAAAAACACCCTTTTTTAAAAACATTTTTGTACCAGACCCCAATGTTGTTCATTAAATAAAAAAATTAATTTTTTTTAGGAACTCTTAGGGCAGAGACACACAGATTCGGGGAGATTAGTCTACCGGCGACAAATCTCCTCTTCTTCGGGGCAACTAATCTCCCCGAACTGCCTTCCCGCCAGCTAGAATGCAAATCGCCGGCGGGATTGCACTCGAATTGCTTCGTTTTCCAAAGCCTCACGAGGAATCTCCCCGAATCTGACCTTTTGTCTTTGCCCTTTTAAATTCTTTGCATATAATGCTTAAATCTTAATGAGTATAAGGAACTCTCATTTTTATACATAATGAATTTTATGTTTTTGGTGACCAAGGTTAAACCAGTTTATCAAGTTTAAATAAACATTCACATGAAATATCTAAACTGAATGCAAAAAAATTGCCGAAGTCTGATGTTTATGAGTCAGACTATGAAAATATCTGCATTCAGCTCCCTCATTCTTGCTTAAAGGCACAACATAATTTGGATGTCATCCATAGAGAATTAACATTCCTTTCTTGTACACTGTAACAATGCATACGTTTTCTAAACCAACAAAAATAACCTGCACTATAGGTTCATACGATGCAGAATTAGCCACAAATTGTGTGCATCTTAACCAAAATTAGGGGTAGATTTGGGGTGAGTGCTTATTTGTGCCCTGGGTACCCCTGGAACTATAGCAGGGTGACCCCAATGTTTCTATATATCTGTAACCTTGTTATGAGCTAAGGGGGCCCAGTCTGAAGGCCAGTTAGGGGGAGATTTGGGGTGAGTGTTTATTTGTACCCTGGGTACCCCTGGAACTATAGCAGGGTGACTGTTACCCCAATGTTTCTATATATCTGTAACCTTGTTATGAGCTAAGGGGGCCCAGCCTGAAGGTCAGTTAGGGTGAGATTTGGGGTGAGTGCTTATTTGTGCCCTGGGTACCCCTGGAACTATAGCAGGGTGATTGTTACCCCAATGTTTCTATATATCTGTAACCTTGTTATGAGCTAAGGGGGCCCAGCCTGAAGGTCAGTTAGGGTGAGATTTGGGGTGAGTGCTTATTTGTGCCCTGGGTACCCCTGGAACTAGGTAGATGTATTATCGAATGTCACAGCATTATTTAAATTCCATATTTCAATAAAATCTCAACAGCTTTGATAAAATTATTGACAAGGAGTGAAATATAAATTATTCCTTCTCTATTTTTGCCTAAATGGTATTCTACCCATCCCAGAAAATAATACATTTTTGACCAAATATTATTGAACTAATATACGAAAGTTTTCTATAAATTGATTCAAGTGATATCAGTTGTACGTGAATGAAATGTTTCTTAAAATTGGGAAAATTAAATAAAAACCTATATCTTCAAACTTTAACCTTCATTCTAACTTTGATTCTGTATAAATAGTGCCCTAAAGTCCATATAAGCCAACAAAATGTTCATTTTTTTTCTCTTCTCTATTGTAGTTTGCAGTTCAGAATGGATCAGTCCCCCTACAGAATGCTACACTAGTCAAAGTCATACCAAGCACTGACCAAGGTAATTTCTTCAGAACCACAGATCACATTTTAGAAGAAGAAATCATGTTTCTATAAATTATTATTTCAGTATTGTTATTATTGTTGCATAAAAGACCAATGAGAGGGGCAGTAGGGTGATGAGCCCAAACTGCCTTGCATTGATGGTTGGGGGAACAAGGCAGGAATCAGCCCCAATTGCTACAGGTATTGCCAATTTAAATTCTGTTATTGATATCTGGGAATTTCCATGCTTTTCATAACGTTGTACGAATATCCATGGGACAGTACATTGTCGGAGTCTCTGATGTGGCACTTATTGACCTCCCCCCGCCTTTGGCTGCTGGCACTTTGCTGCCATCGGCTGTTTCTCCCTTTCGTTCATGACATGGGCAGGACCAACTCTCTCTTTTTTATTTTTAAATATGTCAACATTCTTGTGTATATTCAGGGTGTGAGCTTCAACCCAGGCTTCCAGAAACGTTAACAACGTATCCATTCCAAAATAAATATGTCATAATAATGAGTAAACTGTAAAGTGCTGTATAGGCATGTTGCACATGCTGCCAGGCATTATATATATATATTCATTTCTGGATATCTACATTTTATATTTTCAAGTCCAAAAATATTTTGGACTTGATATAAATTGTTCCTTCTGCTGCTCCTTCTGACTAATCTTTGTAGTCAGTAGTCACAATTCCTCCAGCCAAAACCCCAATTACAATAATGCTTTGTATGTTTTGTGATTCACAGATAGGGTTGGACTGGGCCGTCGGGACACCGGGAAAAAACCCGGTGGGCCCTGGCTCTTTTGGACCTGCCGGCCCAGACCCGCTCTCTGGACTCCTTCTCCTTACCTCCCTCCCTGAACCCGGTCGCATCCATAACACACACCTGCATGCACAGGCTCGGTGGGCCCTGGGCACCCTAGATCTTAGAAGAAGGGAAAAAACATACATGAAAGTTGGGTCTTGGCTGGTGGAGAGTTGTTTTCATGAACATGTTTATTTCACGTGATGCCCATAGGGGGCGTATCCCTGCATTGTATAAACTAAGAGCAAGAATTGTATACCCGTTTCATCAGATGAAGGGAGATGCTTCCCCAAATCTTTGATTTGATTGGTCAGACGCAGTAAAGATGGCCATAGACATCAGAATGGGTTTGTTTAATGGACATGCAGACCTCTGTTGAGCCCATGCGCCAATGATGCGTTCTCACTGGAATTCCGAAAGGCTAAACTGATTGGCAATATTGGCTCCTAACTGCTCTAGAGTAAAATTCATATTTCTTTTGTGACCTCTCTCTCTCATGTGTTGAGCAGTCAATCAACATGTTCCTTTGCTGAGTTTTGTAGTTTAAAAACACATCTGTTGAACTACAAGTGATACAAAGATTGTACTGATATGTAGGCAGATTATATGGGGCTTTATGCCACAGTTGTGAGACACTACATAGAAGCTGTAATTCCCAACAGTCTCTAACCTAAACTGAGCAATAAGCATCTCACCATTGATCCTGATTTGGCCAACAGAGGGAGTTCAGTAATTGAGTGAGGTTGCTCATAATGGTTAGTCTTTATCATAAGAATAAGCACAAGCAGAATAACCAGCACTTACAGACTAATAGAGCGAATATAAAGAGTCTTATAAATGGGATATGTTTTCCTTTCTGCCCAGCTGACTTGCAAGGTGTTAACAGCAAATACTGTGAGTTATTTAAACCATGTGGACTTTAAGCCATAACATACAATGAATAAACAAATAGTTGGTACGGCTCCTTTCACTGCCTACGCCCTGCTGCCTAGATGTGCAGATACCTCTATTAGTGTTTGGGAACTGGGTGGCTGGTCTGATACCAGCTGTTGTATCTACTCCATGTGACTCACCGTGGACAGATACATGGACAGCTTGGGCTAAATTCCAAAATTGCCTGGGAGTACATAAAATGAAAACAGATAATTACACCAATGTGTCCCATAACCTACTGGTATATACATATATCCATCTCACTCTAGATACAATTCGGATATATTTAGATGGGAACTAAAACTGATTCCTGAATAGACCAGAAGGAAAGGGTAGATAGAAAGTTAGGAAGAATAACTATGTTTGAGGGGCTTGCACCATGGAATAAATGAGGCAGTCCATCTTCCCATCATGCTAAGGGACAGGCATTCAATGCTGGTTAGAAGCTGCTGGACAGTCATGGCAAATGAAGGGACCCCATGGTAGGATTGAGAAAGGTCCAGTTGGCCAACATTTTGGCTCCAATGACTAGAAGAAGAGACGTCAGTGATTTTGAAAGGTGTAGAGTTTTTGGGGCAGGAGATGAAGTGAGGAAGATGCTCAACTAGCTGATGTATCATAAGGAATAGTGTCTGAGGAAAAGGCATCAGCAACTTGTAGCAACTGTGGGGGGTGAGGTCCATGCAGAAAAAGACAACAGGTCCGCGGCACTCAACTCATTATCAATATATAAGGACATTGAGATATTTTGTGATGCCTTCCCCCTTTAAACAAAACAGGCATTGTTTCTCCATACCCCTCTCCTGTGAAAACAGACGTGCAACTCTGATTAAGTTGTATAAATGACCATCTAGGAAGTGAGCAGGCAGTCACACCATGTAAAGGTTTTTTTTTTCTTTTTGTACTAGTTAAACCCAGAAAGTGTACCAAAATCAGCAGCCCCAGCTAAAACATAACTCATACCAGACTGGTGCAGATTCCAACATATATAAGCATTAGATGGTTGTTAATGACCTTCATTACTTTAACTCAGCTCTTCTTTCTGTTGGATGGTTCCTGCCATACCTGTAGTTTGGATGAGGATTATAACCACTGATCTGTTTAATTATTTGGCCTGATTAACACATTTTCCACCCCTGTATAAATAGCAAACACTTAACCATAGGGGTAAAATCTATAAGGATACCCATGGATAAAGATCTAATTCATTTTCATGGAGATACTAGTCACCTGCACTTTGTGCAATGTCAATGGCCACCACTGAAACATTACATTAAGGCAAATTCCAGTATTTAACATTGTGTCTCCTCCCGTCTAACCTCACAGGTTTCATAGCTAAAATATTAAAGTCAAACAGGTGTGTCTGGTCTCATGCCAATTCCAGTGCTCACAAAGGCCTGAAGAAAAGTAACCAAGTGCCAAGTTTATAGTGCTTGAAACAGGATAATTTGTCCACTCAATCCACTCTAAACAAGGTGAAGTCAAACTCAGGTTTGGGCACTCAGATGTGTTTTTACCTGCAAGAGATGGCTGGGGTCAACCAGTTTATTGCGCAGAACAGTTAAAATACGAAAAAGGTCATCGATATATTTTCATTGCTTGGCTTAATACTATTTGAAGTTTTTGAAATTAGCACAATACAGGTAAAGGCAAACCGTCCCTGTATTTTTTGGGGGGTGCAACTTTCTAACTCGTATTTAAAGGGGACTTCGATTATCAATTAAAAAAAAAAAGCACCTAACCCATAACAGATAATTCATAATTATTATGGCTAGCTTTTGTTATGTTACATACTTATGGATTTTTGTGACAATGCAACACTTGTGCTTGCCCAATACACTCATGGTCCCTGTATGTGTAAACCTTTATTTTTCACTTTTATCTGTTTTAGTTGATGGCAAAAAAGTGACACAGCAGAAAAGCATCATCTCATCTACTCAAAAAACGATTGTATTTAGTCCAATTTCTAATGGGGAAATTGACTCCAAACCACCTGCACCAACGGCTCAATCAAAGTTTAGACTCTCTATTTCCCGGCCACCCTCAGGCCGTACTATATTCCAAGTCAATGGTCTAGAAGGAGAGAAGGTAAAGACCGCAGTTCCCTCAGAAGAACCACTTATTACTGAAAATCAAAACGGCACACCTGTTGTACTGGAAACATCAGTGACAAATGCAAGCAACGCTGGGATCCAAAATCAGCCACCTCCCTCTGCAATTGCCATAAGTGCAGCAACACCACCCTCTGTAGCTGCTACTAATGAGCCACCACTGGCCGCATCCTTGTCCAATGAATTGGAGACACCTACCAAACCCAAAGAAATAAGCTTTTTCGAGAGGATATTTATGCCAGAAAAGAAAGTGCAAATTGAAGAGCCTCAACAACCTCAACTGGAGGAAAATGAGGAGGCAGGGATCATGGTGGAACAGAATGCTGGATTACAGAGTATGCCACTGACCAGTAATGCTCAAGCTCAGGTTAGTCTATTGTTCTAAGACTATGATTATTTTTATACATTGTTTGGAACAGTCTTTTCTCAAAATCTGAGCCTATCCTCCCTTGCACTGGATAAGGCCAAAGGAACTTATTTCTCTTTCTTCTTCACTTTAAAGGCAGATATTATATTAGAAAGAAAAGTCCAAAAGATTTTACTCACTTCAGAGGTTAGACTAGCAATGGGCAAGGGTAAAGGCGAGGCAAGTTGTTAGTCGAGTTTGGGCAACAGGTCAGTGCAGTCGTTGTAGGCCATGGCATCATCATTTCCATGTTTCTCATTGACTGAAGTGTGTCTGTCTAAATATGTTTTGTACTAGGGCAATCAGATCTAGTTACCACCAGCTGCACTTAAGACCGGCAGTAGAGAAGATATCTAGAGTAGATAAATCCTTTGTTTTTGATTCATATGGATGGAAGAACGCAATATTTGGTGGAGTAGACATGAGAGTGTCCCAGCTCCACACTCCCTACTGAGTGCAAGTGCTTAAATTCCTACTGCCGCTGTTTGCTGGGCTCCATGGCTCACTTTCCAACCGTGGATCAACCTCCTGCAAATTGTCCGCACATATTATCACCCGGGAACATCAAAGTATATATTTTTTGTTAGGTTTGTTATGTTAGAACTAAGCAAGTCTTCGTACCAGAGACCCATCATACATTTTCCTCAGTTCTGTGATGATTTTATTGGCACTTTGGCTGCAAATGTCTCCAGGATATGGAATTATATTGCCACTTAAATGTGTCGTAAACTCATTTTTCTGTTCTGCTCAGTCTGTGCTAGAGGCAACAGATGCTCGATATGACGTCAGTGATGCACCAGGCACATTTTTCGGGCGAGTCATGAGCTGAATTCTACATGGGATCATGCGACTGTGCTGTTAGAATTTCACATTTAGTAAATTAATCTCATTATTTTTCTGGTATCTTTAACGCTTGGGGTGTGCCTCTAGAATTCAATTTTAAATCTAAAATTCAATTTGCTCTTAAAAGGATTCTGTCATGATTTTTATGATGTCGTTTTTATTTCTAAATTACACTGTTTACACTGCAAATAATTCACTCTCCGATATAAAATCCAGCAAGTGTATTTTTTTAAAGTTGTAATATTGTTGTGTAGGTGCATTTCAGTTAATTTTGCCTGGTCATGTGCTTTCAGAAAGAGCCAGCAATTTAGAACGGAACTGCTTTCTGGCAGGCTGTTGTTTCTCCTACTCAATGTAACTGAATGTGTCGCAGTGGGACCTGGATTTTACTATTGAGTGCTTTTCTTAGATCTACCAGGCAGCTGTTATCTTGTGTTAGGGAGCTGCTATCTGGTTACCTTCCCATTGTTCTGTTGTTAGGCTGCTGGGGGAAAAACGGAGGGGGTGATATCATACCAACTTGCTGTACAGCAGTGACTGAAGTTTATCAGAGCACAAGTCACATGACTCGGGGCAGCTGGGAAACTGACAATAATATGTCTAGCCCCATGTCAGATTTCAAAATTAAATTTAAAAAAATCTGTTTGCTCTTTTGAGAAACGGATTTCAGTGCAGAATTCTGCTGGATCAGCACTATTAACTGATGTGTTTTAAAAAAAAAAAAATTTCCCATGACAGTATCTTTTTAATGAAAATTTTAACAACAGAAATGCTGTTCTACATCATGTTCTGTAGATCTGATCCATAAGAGATGGATTTAGGGTGTCCAAATAGACAACCTCCCCTGGCCCTAAATAGAGTGGGGCCACACTTTATCGCAGGTGTAGGTTGGAAGGATGTGGGATAGACAGTAGGGCAAGACTTAAGCAGTGAGATGGAAATAGTAGGGCAAGATAGATACGGTAGGACAAGATGGAGATGGTTGTGCAAGATGGAAACAGAAGTGGAAGATAGATAGTTGGGCAAGGTGTTGACAGTAGGACATGATGGAGACAGTAGGACAACTGCTCCCTTGAAGTTTTGGGGTCACAGGTTCAATTGCAGCATGTGCACCATTTGGAGTTTATATTCTATATCAATTTGTGTGGGTTTCCTCCATGTATACTTGTTCCCCCCCCCCACACACACACATACAGGCAGGTTAATTGGCCCCTGATAAAAAGCAGCAGCAGAAATCCAGGAACCGGTCATTTAGCAGAAATATAGTTCACAAGAAAGCTCTTTAGTGCCCTCCATAGGGAGGCTTCAGAACTGAAAATCGGATATTCACCAAAAAATTGGAAGCCGCAATTCAATAATAAATTCAAAGAGGCAATATAGTCAGTCAGCAGTATATATAGAATAATGGGGGCCTCTGGGTCCAGTGTTATTATATATATTATATATACCAGTTGGTTATCCCTAAATCTTTCATTTGGAATATGAAAATGTTAAATTTCAACCAGATACTTTTTTAATTGCAAAATGCTAATTATTTTCTCACTTCATTTCAAGTGGATATGAGAGCAGAGCAGACAGTAACCCTTCCAACACTTTCCTCTTGTCTCTATCCTTATATATTAGGTACCTATCTAGTGCTACCAATCCCTATTTCTGTAGGGAAATGAGAGAGCAGACAGTAACCCTTCCAACACTTTCCTCTTGTCTCTATCCTTATATATTAGGCACCTATCTAGCGCTACCAATCCCTATTTCTGTAGGGAAATGAGAGAGAGCAGACAGTAACCCTTCCAACACTTTCCTCTTGTCTCTCTCCTTATATATTAGGTACCTATCTAGTGTTACCAATCCCTATTTCTGTAGGGAAATGAGAGCAGAGCAGACAGTAACGCTTATCCTTACTTCTTGCTAATCTCTAGAAAGCAATATATTTGCTATTTCCGTGTTACAAAGCAACTCATGGTCTACAAAAACTATGGAATACCAAATTATAAAATGCAATCTAATGTATTCGTTTTTAAATTAATTGCAGATCTCCAGTGAAAAATATCACATATAAACTGAAAACAATACCCCGGATTTACAGCTGTTTAACTTGTTTTCAGATTATACCAAGAAATTAGTAGGATCCAACTTGTTCTGTCAGAGAATTTTCTATCTTAACTGCTCCGTGTTTGTTCTATTTGATTTGGAGTAAAACGATACGAAGGGAAGTGACAATACACAAAGCGACAATTCATCCCGACACAAAAGCATTTATTTTTTTTTTTTCTTCAGAATTCTGTGCCTTTGTTTTTTTACAATGAATAGTGATCCAGTGATTACCCTCCCCCCCCCCCCATTTTTGTGTTAACTAGTAAAGCTTCACTTAAACTTATATTTATGATTTGGACATTGGGTTGCTGCATTCTGACACAACAGGATAAATACAGTGGAAATGTCATGCATAATTCCCCACAACACACAGTGGGATAAATACAGTGCAAATTCTATGTATAATACACCAGAACACACAGCAGGATAAATATAGTGCCAACTTCATGTATAAGGTCTCGTTCTCAGCCTCAAAACTATAGGCCAGTTAGTCTGACGTCAGTGGTAGGAAATCTTTTCGAAGGGTTAATAAAGGATAAGATGCTGGACTTCATATCAAATCATAATATTATGAGTGTGTGCCAGCATGGTTTTATGTGTAATAGATGTTGCCAGACTAACTTAATTTCTTTTTATGAGAAGGTAATTAGAGACCTCGATTCTGGGATGGCAGTGGATGTGATTTACTTAGACTTTGCTAAAGCATTTGATACAGTGCCACACAAAAGGTTACTGGTTAAATTAAGGAATGTTGGCCTGGAACATAGTATTTGTACCTTGATAGAGAACTGGCTAAAAGATAGACTACAAAGAGTGGTGGTAAATGGAACATTTTCTAATTGGACCAGTGTTGTTAGTGGAGTACCGCAGGGCTCTGTACTAGGTCCCTTGCTTTTCAACTTGTTTATTAATGACCTGGAGGTGGCCATTGAAAGTACTGTTTCTATTCTTGCAGATGATACTAAATTGTGCAGAACTATAGGTTCCATGCAGGATGCTGCCACTTTGCAAAGTGATCTGTCTAAACTGGAAAACTGGGCAGCAAACTGGAAAATGAGGTTCAATGTTGATAAATGCAGGTTATGCACTTTGGCAAAAATAATATAAATGCAAGTTATACACTAAATGGCGATGTGTTGGGAGTTTCCTTAAATGAGAAGGATTTAGGGGTCTTTGTAGATAACACGTTGTCTAATTCTGGGCAGTGTCATTCTGTGGCTACTAAAGCAAATAAAGTTCTGTCTTGTATAAAAAAGGCATTAACTCGAGGGATGAAAACATAATTATGTCTCTTTATAGGTCCCTGGTGAGGCCTCATCTGGAGTATGGGGGCAGTTTTGGACTCCAGTCCTTAAGAGGGATATAAATGAGCTGGAGAGAAGACTTAGAGGGATGGAAGACTTAAATTATGAGGGTAGACTGTCAAGGTTGGGGTTATTTTCTCTGGAAAAAAGGCGCTTGCGAGGGGACATGATTACACTTTACAAGTACATTAGAGGACATTATAGACAAATAGCAGGGGACCTTTTTACCCATAAAGTGTATCACTGTACCAGAGGCCTCCCCTTCAGACTAGAAGAAAAGAACTTTCATTTGAAGCAACGTAGGGGGTTCTTCACAGTCAGGACAGTGAGGTTGGGGAATGCACTGCCGGGTGATGTTGTGATGCTGATTCAGTTAATGACTATAAGAGGGACTTGGATGATTTCTTAGACAGACATAATATCAAAGGCTATTGTGATACTAAACTCTATAGTTAGTACAGATATGGGTATATAGAATTTAATTAAAAGTAGGGAGGGGTGTGTGTATGGATGCTGGGTTTTCATTTGGAGGGGTTGAACTTGATGGACTTTGTCTTTTTTTAACCCAATTTAACTATTTAACTATGTAACTATGTAACTATATAATACCCCAGAACACACAACAGGATAAATACAGTGGCAATTCCATGTGTAATACACCAGAACAAATAGGATAAATACAGGGACAATCTAATATACTGTATAATAGCGCTGTTCTATGTGTTGTAGGAGATTTATTAATGTTGATGTGGGCAGCGCTTAGCCTTCCAAGCCTTCATTAAAAACCACCCATGCTTAAACCAAACCCAGTCTACTGAAAAGTGGGCGGAGTTAGAAGTGTGGATAGCCACTCATATTGTGCAATGACCTTACATGCCCTAATTTTTTAATCAGAGATACTGAGAGCTATGCTCTGGGGACATTTAAATAAATATATGCCTTCATTCGTTATCAAGCTTTGCCTTATCCCTTTAAACCTAAGAACATATTAAATCAGCTTGGTTAAGTTGCAGTATATTTCAACCTGAAAGAAAAACAGGTAAGGATTATGCAGTATGAATATAAATTAAATGTTAATATGTAGCACTGCACCCCTGTGTAAACAACTTTTTCTTTTGATATGTGTCCATATGGGTTTCCCTCAGTAGCCGTGTTAGAGCGATACTGCGCCACCAGTAAGAGGAGCTCAGTTGGGCAGTTTTAGGATGTTGCCACTTCACAGGCGAATGCTCCTCTAAATACTCTTGACAAGCAGCTTTGTACATATTGGCTTTGGTCCAGATTTACTCTTGTAATGTTCCCCATTGTTAGGAAACACCCTTGCACTCTAAGAAGAGCCAGGACACTGCAGTAGATTTGCTTTATTCATGCAGGTGGGGGCAGGGTCGGCTTGGGGGGGCCCGAGGCCCACTGGGATTGCTGTCCAGTGCCCCTCCGAACCCCCTCAGCGCAAAAGAGCCGGGGGCCCACCGGCCCAGTCCAGCCCTGGATGGGAACTGCCATATTGATTCCCTTAGACAGTACAGTATGAAGGTAGAGCTTATTGTGTGCCCAGAACATTCCTTCTCTGTATATTTGTATTTATACATATGGGAAGGAGGTGCCATATTGTTTCCCTTAGACAGTACAGTATGAGGGTATAGCTTATTGTGTGCCCAGAACATTCCTTCTCTGTATATTTGTATTTATACATATGGGAAGGAGGTGCCATATTGATTCCCTTAGACCGTACAGTATGAGTGTATAGCTTATTGTGTGCCCAGAACATTCCTTCTCTGTATATTTGTATTTATACATATGGGAAGGAGGTGCCATATTGATTCCCTTAGACCGTACAGTATGAGTGTATAGCTTATTGTGTGCCCAGAACATTCCTTCTCTGTATATTTGTATTTATACATATGGGAAGGAGGTGCCATATTGTTTCCCTTAGACAGTACAGTATGAGGGTATAGCTTATTGTGTGCCCAGAACATTCCTTCTCTGTATATTTGTATTTATACATACGGGAAGGAGGTGCCATATTGTTTCCCTTAGACAGTACAGTATGAATGTATAGCTTATTGTGTGCCCAGAACATTCCTACTCTGTATATTTGAACAATACCATTCATTGCCACCACTTTTGGTTGGGAATCCCGTAATGTGACTGCCCTTATATTAAAGAAACCCTTCCTATACTGATAATGATACCCTTATTTCTCCATTCTTAAACAGAGTCCTCTTCTAACCTGCACATGTTAACCTCCCAATGGTTCTGTGACCAGTGTAGTCATACTCAGAGTGATTTATACAGCAGAATTGTAGTGCTCCCAATCCAGAGAATAAATCATTCCATCCTACAGACCTGTACAGAGCTGGGTGCATTCTTCCTTGGAGAGACTGGCATATGTGGCATTTCTGCATTTTAATACCCAGTGACGTGTCCCTCCCGAGGGAGCGCGTTCAGTATAAACAGAATATTTCCTTCTAATGCTCTATCACTGGCCCTATTGTTGGACCATAAATGAATTGCAATGTATGGGCACTTGAAGTGAGAGGTGGATTTTGTTAGTGGAATAACAATCTCTGTTGTATATAGGGTTATGGGCCGACACCATCCCAGAGCAGCCCTGGAATTCACAGAGGATCAGTAAATGTTTAAGGAACAGTTGTTCTAAAATGAAAGATGTGATTATAGTTCCTCTAACGTACATGCAGGGCAGCCATCAGGGGGGGACAGGGGGGAGAGTTGTAGGGGGCCCCGAGGGTAAGGGGGGCCCTGGCCACGCCACACTTACTTGATTAGCCGGGCCCCCCATCTTTCTGAGAGCTGCTTACTTCGGGAAGGCATGGACGTTTAAGGGACCCTGTCCACCGATTTTCTTATAATGTGGGGGGGGGGGCCCTGGCCACCAATTTTTTTTTCTCATGTGGGTCCTAGCCACCAATATTTTTTAATGGGGGGGCACTGGCCACAAATTTTTTTTATGGGGGGCCCTGACCACCAATATCTTTTTCATTTTTTATTAACATGTGGGAACCCTAGCCACCAATATTTTTTTACTGTGTGGTGGGGAGGGCGGACCTGTAGGTGGGGCTTGCGGTGGGCGCAGCCCAGGAAATGTTGTCGTACGGGGCCCTGCGATTTCTGATGGCGGTCCTGCGTACATGTAATGGCTTCTAGGAGCTCGGATGGTGGAATATATTATCTGTGCTTTATTAAACAGTCAAATCCTATCTGATCCCCATTGTAAGCAGCAGTCATGTCTTGCTTTATGGCAGCTGAGATTCTAGCTATCTGTATAACAGAGCATTCTGTCCCAGTGGCTGCACAGATAATATCTGATCCCCTTTGTAAACAGCAGTCCTGTCCTGCTTTATGGCTGAGATTCTAGCTATCTGTATAACAGAACATTCTGTCCCAGTGACTGCACAGATCCTATCTGATCCCCATTGTAAGCAGCAGCCCTGCCCTGCTTTATGGCTGAGATTCTAGCTATCTGTATAACAGAGCATTCTGTCCCAGTGGCTGCACAGATCTTCTCTGATCACCATTTTAAGCAGCAGTCCTGTCCTGCTTTATGGCTGAGATTCTAGCTATCTGTATAACAGAGCATTCTGTCCCAGTGGCTGCACAGAAAATATCTGATCCCCTTTGTAAACAGCAGTCCTGTCCTGCTTTATGGCAGCTGAGATTCTAGCTATCTGTATAACAGAGCATTCTGTCCCAGTGGCTGCACAGATCCTATCTGATCCCCATTGTAAGCAGCAGTCCTGTCCTGCTTTATGGCTGAGATTCTAGCTATCTGTATAACAGAGCATTCTGTCCCAGTGGCTGCACAGATCCTATCTGATCCCCATTGTAAGCAGCAGTCCTGTCCTGCTTTATGGCTGAGATTCTAGCTATCTGTATAACAGAGCATTCTGTCCCAGTGGCTGCACAGATAATATCTGATCCCCTTTGTAAACAGTAGTCCTGTCCTGCTTTATGGCTGAGATTCTAGCTATCTGTATAACAGAACATTCTGTCCCAGTGGCTGCACAGATCCTATCTGATCCCCATTGTAAGCAGCAGCCCTGCCCTGCTTTATGGCTGAGATTCTAGCTATCTGTATAACAGATTCTGTCCCAGTGGCTGCACAGATCCTATCTGATCCCCATTGTAAGCAGCAGCCCTGCCCTGCTTTATGGCTGAGATTCTAGCTATCTGTATAACAGAGCATTCTGTCCCAGTGGCTGCACAGATCTTCTCTGATCACCATTTTAAGCAGCAGTCCTGTCCTGCTTTATGGCTGAGATTCTAGCTATCTGTATAACAGAGCATTCTGTCCCAGTGGCTGCACAGATCCTATCTGATCCCCATTGTAAGCAGCAGCCCTGCCCTGCTTTATGGCTGAGATTCTAGCTATCTGTATAACAGAACATTCTGTCCCAGTGGCTGCACAGATCCTATCTGATCCCCATTGTAAGCTGCAGCCCTGCCCTGCTTTATGGCTGAGATTCTAGCTATCTGTATAACAGAACATTCTGTCCCAGTGGCTGCACAGATCTTCTCTGATCACCATGTTAAGCAGCAGTCCTGTCCTGCTTTATGGCTGAGATTCTAGCTATCTGTATAACAGAGCATTCTGTCCCAGTGGCTTCACAGAAAATATCTGATCCCCTTTGTAAACAGCAGTCCTGTCCTGCTTTATGGCAGCTGAGATTCTATCTATCTGTATAACAGAACATTCTGTCCCAGTGGCTGCACAGATCCTATCTGATCCCCATTGTAAGCAGCAGCCCTGCCCTGCTTTATGGCTGAGATTCTAGCTATCTTTCTAACGGTAAGACAGAAGGATCAACTCCACAACAGGTTAATTTTAACTGTTAGTTACTAATTTTTTTTTTATATATTATATAACATATATTATATATGCCAGATGGATAATTGATAGTTAATGCCCGAATCAATTCATTCTCTCTTGCTGCTCCCCCCCCCCCATTACAAACACAGATGGAAAACAAAAGGGAAAACAAAGGAAATGTTTTGGATGTTCTCTACACAGTGAGGATTCTGTATCTTTTTCAAGGTCGGAAACCAACAATGTTTCACAATGTAAATCTCAGCTACAGAAGAGATGGGGTTTAGCTTGGAGCTGGCACAAAATCAATCTAGGAGTGAAAGGTTTAAATGGATACTTGTTTAACCATGGACATTCCATGACTCTGACCTTGGGAAGGAAGCATATCACCTCTTTGTCTGGAGTTGTTTTTCCTTTATATTTATATTTTTTTTATGAGACTGAAATTCCCCTGCGTCAAATACAAACCAGGCTCATATGTTTAATAGGAGACGATGCTCTCTGCAGAGGTACAGATAACCTGGGGTGCCTATAAATAAATATATACAGCCTTTATGGGACCTGTTACCCCTCCCTGCCATTTGGTTCATCCTCGGAGTTGAACTCAGGTCTGCAGACTTGACATTCCTGGAATCAACACAATCAACAGTGGGTAAAATCTTACTTCAAGGGTCCATGTATTCTTAACTTAAATGATTATTACATTATCTAATTAGAACATAATGAAAGCATTTTCCGGACAATGGGGTCAGCCTAGGACAAATCCCCCCTTGACCCTACACATATATCATCAGTATACTCATTTCAATCCCTAGGATTTTTTTAGACAATCCCTGGATGGAAAAAAAGACTTATATTTCTTTGGAATTCAATTATAATTATTTAGCAGTGGGGCAAATGGATATAGAAGTTGTTTTTGTCAACATGTATTTAGTACAAGCCACAGTTTTATTGCAGAGGGAGGTTTATGGTGATTTAACCTGACAGATGGTAAGTCCTCTCCCTCATAAAATGTAACCTAACTTGTATCAGCTTGTTAGAATCTTGTGTAAATATCTGTAAATGACATATTGTTTTCAACTATATTTGTTTTTCAACTTAGTTTTTTGCAGATTTTATATTAAGGGAAAAAAGCATCAACCCTAAATCTCACCCTTCATGCTGGGCCCCCTTAGCTCATAACAAGGTTACAGATATATAGAAACATTGGGGTAACAGTCACCCTGCTATAGTTCCAGGGGTACCCAGGGCACAAATAATCACTCACCCCAAATCTCCCCCTAACTGGCCTTCATGCTGGGCCCCCTTAGCTCATAACAAGGTTACAGATATATAGAAACATTTGGGTAACAGTCACCCTGCTATAGTTCCAGGGGTACCCAGGGCACAAATAAGCACTCATCCCAAATCTCCCCCTTACTGGCCTTCAGACTGGGCCCCCTTAGCTCATAACAAGGTTACAGATATATAGAAACATTGGGGTAACAGTCACCCTGCTATAGTTCCAGGGGTACCCAGGGCACAAATAATCACTCACCCCAAATCTCCCCCTAACTGGCCTTCATGCTGGGCCCCCTTAGCTCATAACAAGGTTACAGATATATAGAAACATTTGGGTAACAGTCACCCTGCTATAGTTCCAGGGGTACCCAGGGCACAAATAATCACTCACCCCAAATCTCCCCCTAACTGGCCTTCAGACTGGGCCCCCTTAGCTCATAAGAAGGTTACAGTTTATTTACATTTGTGATGTGTTTGTAGTCACTTATATGTTCCAGCATATCCTTAATTTTATCTTTCTTGTTCAACTTTCAAGATTAGCTGAGCATTATTAGCTTAATATGTTTTGTTTTACTTTTGTTTTCTTACTTAGTTCTAATAACAGCTTAGGTGTATTCTCCACCATCAAATTCTTCTAGGACACCTAACTCTCTAAGCTGTATAAGTTTGTGTTATAGTCCTTCAATGGACAAATGTTATATCTTGCTTGTTTTTGTAAAACCCAATAAAACTTTAATAAAAAAAAAAGAAGGTTACAGATATATAGAAACTTTGGGGTAACAGTCACCCTGCTATAGTTCCAGGGGTACCCAGGGCACAAATAAGCACTCACCCCAAATCTCCCCCTAACTGACCTTCAGGCTGGGCCCCCTTAGCTCATAACAAGGTTACAGATATATAGAAACATTGGGGTAACAGTCACCCTGCTATAGTTCCAGGGGTACCCAGGGCACAAATAAGCACTCACCCCAAATCTCACCCTAACTGGCCTCCACCCTAGGCTTCCCTTAGATCAGGGGTCCCCAACCTTTTTTACCCGTGAGCCACATTCAAATGTAAAAAGAGCTGGGGAGCAACAAAAGCATGAAAAAGTCCCTTGGGGTGCCAAATAAGGGCTGTGATTGGCTATTAGTAGCCCCTATGTAAACTGGCAGTCTACAAGAGGCCCTACTTGGCACTGTACTTATTTTTTATGCAATTTTATGCAATTAAAACTTGCTTCCAAGCCTGGAATTCAAAAATAAGCCCCTGCTTTGAGGCCACTGAGATCAACATCCAAGGGGTTGGAGAGCAACATGTTGCTCACGAGCTACTGGTTGGGGATCACTGCCTTAGATCATAACAAGGTTACAGATGTATAAAAACATTGGGGTAACAGTCACCCTGTTATAGCTCCAGGGGTACCCAGGGCACAAATAATCACTCACCCCAAATCTCCCCCTAACTGACCTTCAGGCTGGGCCCCCTTAGCTCATAACAAGGTTACAGATATATAGAAACATTGGGGTAACAGTCACCCTGCTATAGTTCCAGGGGTAACTAGGGTACAAGTAAACACTCACCCCATATCTCACCCTAACTGGCCTTCAGACTGGGCCCCCTTAGCTCATAACAAGGTTACAGATATATAGAAACATTGGGGTAACAGTTGAGTCACCCTGCTATAGAGTCCTTAGAATTTATTCATTACAAGTGATTTGCTCATCTCTAATGATCAGTACACATAGGGGAAATAAAACATTGGCAAGTCAGACCCCAAGCATTAACCTGCTAAGCTGTTAAAAGGGGGCTTTGGAGTGTTAGGGATCTATATGAGTTCCTTGCACCATGATATTCCAGAGCAAGCACTTGTCAGTGAACAGTGTGCAAGAAAATGGGCACTTTGTGTGCAGATAATTAGCCATTGAAAGAACTGACCCAATAACACAGCCACGTGTCCCATCTAACAACTGGTGAGCAGTCCAGAAAGAAAGGGGGGCTTGTTTTGAAGGCTGTGGGACTGCCCCATATCTGTGCATGTCTGTGTGGCCGAGCACAAAATGTTACTCTAACCATTTGCAAACTCTGAATATATTAGCGAGGAGAGTAAAGGAGAAAAAACAATGAATTGTCAATGCGCCATTGTTCCAGCAGTGTGGGATGAGGAATGAGAGGAATTAGGGCTGCGAGAGGGAATGAGAGAAGGAGAAGTAGTATTCTTGGACGGCTGTGAAGCTAAATAAACAGTATCTGGCTGCTCACTGCTCCTTCCCTTGCAGAACATAGATGAATTCAACCAGGAGGCTGGTAAAGAGTTCAGCTCTGAGCTTACGACGAACCAGGAGAACCACAACAGCCCCATTACTCTAGAAGCAAGTCTTCCGGCCCCTCCATCTCCAGAGGCCCATCCAGTCATGAGCTTCTTCAAAACCTTGGTAAGATTTAAAGACCATCATGTAGATTTCCAGAGCTCACATCTGCTCCTTATTAGCTTAAGGACGGAATCCGGATATTGAGTCGATTACACAGCTTGATCGTTACCGAAACTCCTCCAAAACATAAAGGTCGAGGGTTTCTGAGGAGCATCTTCACTTACAAAAAAACGGGTTTTGGGCTGATGATTAGGGAAACAGGAATGGGGATTCAGTTATTGATACAACAGGTAGAAGTTCAAAATAATTTCTCGGATTTATTATGAAGTCATGAAAAAAAATATTTAAGGGAAATTTTTACAAATGTTTTTTTTTTTGCAAATTTCGCACAACATTGATGATGTTAGGACAATAAAATAAATAAAGGCTCCAGCCTTTTTAATTCTCTAAACCTGGGCATTCGAGTTCAAACGATGGATTTTTATTATTCACTGCAAATCAGTTGAGGGGATACGTAGCTGATGAAACCTGGGATTTTTTGGCAAGAAATTTTTAGAAATTCTGCTACCAGCTGTTATTCTTTGTAATAAGAAATATCATATATTTTATATCTTTTCTATATTTTATTTCTAGTATATATGTTATATATATTATTCGTACTTTATATAGTATTTTAGATTTTATGTATAGTATATATCATTATTTATTTATACTTTATATTTGATTACATATTGTATTACTATTACGTGGCTTTCTTATTTCTCGTTTTTCTAATGTTTTTTGGGGGGGTTTTTTCCTAAAAGGTTTCTCCTAACAAGTCTGTACTGAAATCAGAGGAAGAGTCAAAAAAAGATTCTGACGATAAGGTAGGCACCTGTTTTTTGTTCTTTTTAATAGAAATTCGACATTTACTAGATAATTCTACGTTTTTTGGGGCACAAAAAAAAAGAATATGCAAAAGTATTCATTTTTAGCCTGTTCATATTAACGGGGGGTAGAAAAAAAGTAGTATTTCATCATGAGGATCAAGAATCATGGTTTTAATTTTTTTATGGTTGCATAGTTTTAAATAGTTTTGGTATAACATAGTAGTAACAGTAAGTTTGGTTGACAAAAGACACACGTCCATCAAGTTCAATCTTTTAAGTCTATATATAACCTGCCTAACTGCCAGTTGATTCAGAGGAAGGCAAAAAAAACCCCATTTGAAGCCTCTACAATTTGCCTCAGAGGGGGAAAAAATCCTTCCTGACTCCAAAATGACAATGGGACCAGTCCCTGGATCAACTTGTACTATGAGCTATCTCCCATAACCCTGTATTCCCTCACTTGCTAAACACCATCCAACCCCTTCTTATACCTATCTAATGTATCAGCCTGTACCCCTGATTCAGGGAGACAATTCCACGTCTTCACAGCTCTTAGTCGCCCAGCGACGACGAATCTCTTCTTCTTCGAGGCGACTAATCTCCCCGCACTGCCTTCCCGCCAGCTTGAATGTAAATCACGGGCGAGATGGCATTTGGATCGCTTCGTTTTGAGGAGTCGCCCGAGGTTGGAAGTGCTCTGAGTGCCATCCAGCCGGCAATTTACATTCTAGCTGGCGGAAAGGCAGTGCGGGGAGATTAGTCGCCTCGATGAAGAGGAGATTTGTCGCCGGGCGACTAATCTCCCCGAACCTGTGCGTGTGTCTCTGCCCTTAGGATGGTGGCAGACGGTAAGATTCCGGGGAGATTAGTTGCCCGGCAACAAATCTCTTCTTCGGGAGACTAATCTCCCCAAATGCCTTCCTGCCATTAAGTCGTTTTTAAAACCGAAGCAATACAAGTGTCATCCCCCCGGTGATTTTGATTCTTGCTGGCGGGAAGGCATTTCAGGGAGATTACTCGCCCGAAGAAGAGATTTGTCGCTGGGCGAATAAACGCCCCAAAATCTTACCGCGTGCCACCAGCCCAAATATCTTACCAGAAAACCTTGGCCCACTCTCCAAATTAGATTTCCTCCTATTCTCAATCACATCTGTAAAGTATCTCTTCTCTTTCCATTCTATCATTTATCCCTATCCCAGTCTCTGTAATTCTATAGGAATGGAAATGACCATGGCATAGCCATAAAAAGCCAAATGTTTGGGTGAGCAGGAGGGCCCACCGGGTCTTTCCCCGGTATCCCAGTGGGCCAGTCCAACACTGCCAAGAATGTCTACTATCAGACAGCTCAGCAATGGGCACACCAGATGTACAATAATATTTATCAATAAGGCTAATACTGAATGTCCAGTAGAGTAATAATAACAGTTTCCTCATTGTTAAGGACAAAGTACATTGAACAAAGTGATTTAAGAAATAACCAGGATAATTCTTTCCCTCAAGGCCATCATATATAATTCATAGACTTGTAAAGAATTGCTGGAATTCCTCAACCCACTTCCTACTCATGGGGCAGTTTGGAGTAATTAGACAGGGGCTGATTAGTGAATCCCTCTCTGTATGTGGGGACAGAGGTCTCTGCTCTTCAATGGCCTTTGTGGCAGGAGTGATGCATTGTGGGACTAGTGATTTAAAGGGGAACAATAACTTCTTTGAGATGGCAATATCATCAGTGTCAAGACAATCTGCATTGTTCTTCATTTATTATCCTTTATTTGTTTTTTAATGATTTAATGTTCTTGTGGGGGGGGGGTTGTTCTGTTTGGCTTTTCAACAGCTATCTGGTTACTAAAATGACCAGCCTTAGCAACCAGAATTTTCATGGAATATAAAGAAAGGTTGATGCAAGTAACCATAATATTTTTGCTTTTGCCGTTGGTCAGATTTCTAACTGGTTAGATTAGAGATGTTATCTAATAAATAAATGAACCTTATAGCACCGCATGCAATCAAGCCATTTGAAACCCCCTTGAAAACTGATACGTTTTGAATATTGGGGTCGCATAAATGGCAGGGCCCACTAGGGCTGGGTATGGGTTACATCTAGTTTGTAACACAATGTTTCTGCAATGTTTGCACCCAAGATGCAACCTGATGTCCTAGAACCAGCTGTTTCCCAGAACCCATGGTATTAAAGGGGTGGTTCACCTTTAAGTTACTTTTTAATATGTTATAGAATAGTCAATTCTAAGCAACTTTTCAATTGGTCTTTATTTTTCTTTTCTTTTTTAATCGTTTTTGAATGATTTGGCTTCTTCTTCTGACTCTTTTCAGATGGGGGTCACTGACCCCATCTAAAAAAAAAACAATGCTCTGTAAGGTTACAAATGTACTTCTATTGTTACTTTTTATTACTCATCTTTCTACTCAGGCCCTCTCCTATTCATATTCCAGTCTCTTATGCAAAGCAATGCATGGTTGCTAGGGTGATTTGGACGCTAGCAACCAAATTGCTGATCTTGAAAACCGGACAGCTGCTGAATGAAAAGCTGGCCTTGACTATAAGTACTATTGAAACAATATATTTTCCTCCAGGCAAGACTCCAGTTCCTACAATGGCTTGCACTCTTTGTCATTAGCAGTAGGGATGGGTGAAAAAATTCGGCAGGTGCAAATTTTCGCCGCCGGCAAATAAATGCATGAAACTGCCATGGAAATTTGTCGGCAAACAACCTGGCGCACCAAATAAAATTTAGGCGCACGTCAGAATAGTTGTGCGCATAAACATTGTTGCGCATCAAAATTATTAGGATGCCCATTAACTTTAATGCATTTGCCTAAATTTGTGAATTTTTTCCGATAAATTTGTGAATTTTTTGTGGGAAATTTGCAAATTTTTCTGATAAATTTGTGAATTTTTTGGGGGAAATTTGCAAATTTTTCTGAGAAACTTGCAATTTTTCGGAGAATCAAAACGGAACAAATTGGCCCATCACTAATTAGCAGACCTATGAAGAAGGAAAATCATAGAGTCATGCAAGGCATTGTGGGAACTGGAGTCTTGGCTGGAGATGAGTTGACTACTGCTACTGTTTCATTGCTACAAGTAGTCAGGACCAGCAGTACAGAGAATAGCGATACTGCAGGAGCAATTACATTTACATTTAATCATTAAAAATGTGATGCATAGAAGAAAATTAAAATATTTTCAGTCCAGCTAATGAATATGCCTGGATATATATATATATATATATACCTGCGATGCTGTATCATATGGGAGCGGGTGATATTTTTATTTTACTCTTTCTTTTCATGTGTCTGATATTCCAGCTACTTGTCTATAATTACCTCTGTTTTACAAACAACTCAGGCAATAAAGATTCAGCCAGGGAGTAATATTAGAAGGGCGGTGAAATTTCTTTTATAACAGAAGGGCCTTGATCTGCATATCCTGCAGGCGGATCCCTGTTTGTTTTCCCATGAACCTAAGCAAGCAGGCCTAGCCCGAAATATCTATTTGCATTGGGGGTTTTGCAAAAGCGGAGACCCAGAGAAACAGCAACACAACATTATGAACTTAGAAATAAAAAGAAGTTATTTCAAACTTTGAAATTTGAAATAAGACTCCCATCATCCTCAGAAGGGAAATGGGAAATAATGTACCTCCTACTGTAAATGATAAGGATATTAGAAGTCACTGAGGGGTTCTGTGACCATATAAAGGCACAAGGCTGCAGGCTGAGTTATACAGGGAACTCTGAGTATCACTCATGTATTATAAGGGATAATGTACCCCCTACTGTAAATGATAAGGATATTAGAAGTCACTGAGGGGTTCTGTGACCATATAAAGGCACAAGGCTGCAGGCTGAGTTATACAGGGAACCTGAGTATCACTCATGTATTATAAGGGATAATGTACCCTCTACTGTAAATGATAAGGATATTAGAAGTCACTAAGAGGTTGTTCTGTGACCATATAAAGGCACAAGGATGCAGGCTGAGTTATACAGGGAACTCTGAGTATCACTCATGTATTATAAGGTATAATGTACCCCATACTGTAAATGATAAGGATATTAGAAGTCACTGAGGGGTTGTTCTGTGACCATATAAAGGCACAAGGCTGCAGGCTGAGTTATACAGGGAACTCTGAGTATCACTCATGTATTATAAGGGATAATGTACCCCCTACTGTAAATGATAAGGATATTAGAAGTCACTGAGGGGTTGTTCTGTGACCATATAAAGGCACAAGGTTGCAGGCTGAGTTATACAGGGAACTCTGAGTATCACTCATGTATTATAATGGATAATGTACCCCCTACTGTAAATGATAAGGATATTAGAAGTCACTGAGGAGTTCTGTGACCATATAAAGGCACAAGGCTGCAGGCTGAGTTATACAGGGAACTCTGAGTATCACTCATGTATTATAAGGGATAATGTACCCCCTACTGTAAATGATAAGGATATTAGGGGGCAGATTCAATAAGGGTCGAATTTCGAAGTTAAAAATACTTTGAAATTCAACCCTCGAATTGAAATCCTTCGACTTCGAATATCGAAGTCGAAGGATTTAGCGCTAGGATTTTTCGTTCGATCGAACGATTAAATCCTTCGAATCGAACGATTCGAAGGATTTTAATCCAACGATCGAAGGAAAATCCTTCGATCAAAAAAAGGTTAGCAAACCTATGGGGACCTTCCCCATAGGCTAACATTGACTTCGGTAGGTTTTACCTGCCGAAGTAGGGGGTCGAAGTTTTTTTTAAAGGGAAAGTACTTCGACTATCGAATGGTCGAATAGTCGAACGATTTTTCGTTCGATTCGTTCGATTTCGTTCGAATTCGAACGAATTTAACCAATTCGATGGTCGAAGTACCAAAAAATACTTCGAAATTCGCATTTTTTTCATTCGAATCCTTCACTCGAGCTTAGTGAATCGGCCCCTAGAAGTCACTGAGGGGTTGTTCTGTGACCATATAAAGGCACAAGGCTGCAGGCTGAGTTCTACAGAGTATATTATAAGGGATAATGTACACATTGGTCGCCAATACTACTTGGTACAACTTCCCATTATTATGCTGTTATTGTGGGAAAAAAAAGCTGCATTCTGGGTAAACATAGCGATGTGCATCCAAAATTGCCCTGTTTCACTCCAAACTCAAGATGACTTTTTGCAAAACCAATAAGCAACAAGTGTAATATTCAGAAGAAGTCATAATATTATACAATTAAAAATGAACCTATATCATAGTGTTTTCCTGACAATCACCAAAATATTGTTGAGACCCGTTACTGTAATGTTACACGGAACTTACAATAGATACAATTCCGCCCAGTTTTTAGCAGCAGCGCCACTTTAATCCTAATTTCTTTTTGTGAATACTTGGCATGTAAAGCGACCAGTCCTACGAAGAGAAAAATGTACCACATTATAACTATCCACGTAGGATGGAAACGGATCAGATCTACCCAACTAATGAGGAGAAAGAGTTAAGAAAGAGAGAAAGTTAAGGACGGGGCCCTCAAATCTTCAATATAAAATATTTACACACTTGTAGGGAGATGTTTGGGCTGAAATTAAAGGTCTCACAAAATATTTGTCACATACTTATTATTTCCTTTGTTCCATGGAAAGGCGTTGGCCTCTCCAAACAAAGCTTGTTTATATCACATGCCCGGCTTTATAGAAACAGACCAGGCACCAGAGGGAATATACTGTATAAAATACACAAGAGCCATTCATATGTTATTTATCTTTATACATTTTGCACAGGGACATCATCAGTTATAATCATTTCTTAGTGACATCACATGTCACGTGACTAATGATGATAATTTTTAAAAATAGTGACGCCCCCAGCTTAAAATTGAATATTTCAGTATATATACTTATCATTTACAGTAGGGGGTACATTATCCCTTATAATACATGAGTGATACTCAGAGTTCCCTGTATAACTCAGCCTGCAGCCTTGTGCCTTTATATGGTCACAGAACTCCTCAGTGACTTCTAATATCCTTATCATTTACAGTAGGGGGTACATTATCCCTTATAATACATGAGTGATACTCAGAGTTCCCTGTATAACTCAGCCTGCAGCCTTGTGCCTTTATATGGTCACAGAACTCCTCAGTGACTTCTAATATCCTTATCATTTACAGTAGGGGGTACATTATCCCTTATAATACATGAGTGATACTCAGAGTTCCCTGTATAACTCAGCCTGCAGCCTTGTGCCTTTATATGGTCACAGAACAACCCCTCAGTGACTTCTAATATCCTTATCATTTACAGTAGGAGGTACATTATCCCTTATAATACACAAGTGATACTCAGAGTTCCCTGTATAACTCAGCCTGCAGCCTTGTGCCTTTATATGGTCACAGAACAACCCCTCAGTGACTTCTAATATCCTTGTCATTTACAGTAGGGGGTATATTATCCCTTATAATACATGAGTGATACTCAGAGTTCCCTGTATAACTCAGCCTGCAGCCTTGTGTCTTTATATGGTCACAAAACCCCTAAGTGACTTCTAATATCCTTATCATTTACAGTAGGGGGTACATTATCCCTTATAATACATGAGTGATACTCAGAGTTCCCTGTATAACTCAGCCTGCAGCCTTGTGCCTTTATATGGTCACAGAACAACCCCTCAGTGACTTCTAATATCCTTATCATTTAAAGCAGGGGGTACATTATCCCTTATAATACATGAGTGATCCCACCTAAAATATAAATAATCCTTATAGGAGGCAAAACATTTCAAATCGGTTTATTCTTTTTAATAGACTTAAGCTATGGTGATTCAAATTACAGAAAGACCCCTTATCCAGCATTCTAGATAACAGGTCCCATAACCTGTAAAATGTTCACATTGCTCTGATACATAAATGGTAAACATATTAGCTGCTCAGAGATTGGTAATGTTTGAAAGCTGGCTGACCTCCCATATTTCACACAAACCCTGTGGGGCTTCATTGTTTACTGTCATGGAACAGTCCTATTAGATCTCTCCATATTAGCAGTTCAAATCAGAACAGCCTTGAAAAAAGGATATTTACTTGCAGGGCTTTGGGCCACAGAAGGAGCAACTGTGAGCTGAATGTTCATGTCTGGTCATCTTTGTAATTAAAAAGCCAGGGGGTATTTAATTATAGGAACGGTCCCCAAACGTTTTTACCCATGAGCCACATTTAAGTATAAAAATGTTGGGGAGCAACACAAGCATAAAAAAAGTTCCAATGGGCTATAGGTTATTTGGTAGCCCCTATGTGGACTGACAGTCTACTGGAGACTCTGTTTGACAGGACACCTGGTTTTTACACAACAAAAACTTACCTACAAGTCAGAAATTCAAAAAGAAGCCCCTGCTTTGAGGCCACTGGGAGCAACATCCAAGGGGTTGGTGAGCAACGTCTGTTTGTATGAAGTTATAATACAAACACATATTTTTTTTTAAATAAATTGGAAACTCCTGCAATTGCCTCCTGCTTGGCACTGGTAGAAAATCCACACAAAGTGACCTGTTGCCATTGTGTGTCTTACTATGTGACCAAAATAAAGAAAAAAGAAAATGGAGGACTACGAAAATCGTCATCCAGAAAGGAGAAAGCAAAGAGCCTTCCGCAACAAACAGCTGAATCAGAAGCAAAGAGCACAAAGAAGTCCGAGAGCCCCAAATCTAGGACATTAAGCAGACTCTTTGGGCACAAGGTCTGTCGATTCTCTACGGCCAGTTAGAAACCCTGGCTTGCAACAGATGGGAGCTCAGATAAGGTGTCCATTCCTGGATATTCCTTTAAGCACCATCTGTGATACTGGGTTTCTAGACTGTTCCTTCAACCCACTGAAAACATTAACTACCATTTTTACTACTAAGAATAACAATGTGTTACTCATACCCAAAGGTTTGGTAGTGGTAGTAAATTATGGGGAAGAAGGTTGAGACAAGTAGGTGGAACCTAAAGCCAGTAGTATGTAGGAGCTGTGTTTGCCTTCACCGATTCTTGTTAAATATCCAAATGGAAAAGATGGGTAAGTGGGTAAGGTCTGTATAAAGTAGTTTACATGATGCATTCCTTTAGGTGGAGTCTAACGGGCAGAAATTCTGACTATATATTATCATAGGTGCATGCCTTTGTTATAACTTAAAGGGATACTGTCATCGGAAAACATGTTTTTTTCAAAACGCACCAGTTAATAGTGCTACTCCAGCAGAATTCTGCACTGAAATCCATTTCTCAAAAGAACAAAAAAATTCAATTTTGAAATCTGACATGGGGCTAGACATTTTGTCAATTTCCCAGCTGCCCCTGGTCATGTGACTTGTGCCTGCACTTTAGGAGAGAAATGCTTTCTGGCAAGCTGCTGTTTTTCCTTCTCAATGTAACTGAATGTGTCTCAGTGGGACATGGGTTTTTACTATTGAGTGTTGTTCTTAGATCTACCAGGCAGCTGTTATCTTGTGTTAGGGAGCTGTTATCTGGTTACCTTCCCATTGTTCTTGTGTTTGGCTGCTGGGGGGGGAAAAGGGAAGGGGTGATATCACTCCAACTTGCAGTACAGCAGTAAAGAGTGATTGAAGTTTATCAGAGCACAAGTCACATGACTTGGGGCAGCTGGGAAATTGACAAAATGTCTAGCCCCATGTCAGATTTCAAAATTGAATATAAAAAAATCTGTTTGCTCTTTTGAGAAATGGATTTCAGTGCAGAATTCTGCTGGAGCAGCACTATTAACTGATTCATTTTGGAAAAAAATATGTTTTTCCCATGACAGTATCCCTTTAAACTGGTATGTATTAATTAATTAATTAATTAACAATGCAATTGATAACCTAATGATTTTCGTAATGCTTATCCAATAATGATTTAAGTAATTCATCGAGAAACATACTGTATATCTCACTGATCATAACAAATAAACCTCTTACTGAAACAAGAGGGTCTTGTCCTGGCACACAAAAAACATTGTCTCCCTAGTTGAAGGGCAAGACCAAAAGATTCATTTAGCTATTTATGCCTCTGTGTCTTGAAACACTTCTGAATATTCTCGTGATATTGAAACTAGATATAGAAACTAGAGAGAAAGAGATTAAATAGAGAAAGAGAGAGAGAGACAGATAAAAAGGAGAGGATGTGTTAATTATATAAGTACAACGGAAGTGCGACTGATCTGGTCAAGTTAACTACAAACAAACAAAAGAGGGGCGTCTGATCAATGCACATTCCCTGGTCCCCTGGTCACTAGTAATTTAGTATATATGCAATGGCATTTACTTTCAAAACAGGGTCAAAGTAAACAACCTAATTATTTACCTGTGGTCATTTTTCATAGGCTGGTACCTCTCTGCGTTGTAGCAATTCTTGGTATAAGTGTCTCCTGACCAAGGAACTGGTCCTACAGCGTTTCGCTTTTAAAGGAGAGAGACTGCCATGACCTGAACACTGGATTCAAGGGCTTAATGTCCTCACTTTTGACTTTTAAGTCACACAAAAAAAACAATAAAATATGGATTGTGGGAGCACTTCACGGCTAAGTAAAATAAGTCAGTACAATGGAAGTGCGACTGAACTGGCCAAGTTAGACACAGACGCTCTTAAGCTGGCCATAGACGCAAAGATCTGATCGTACGAATCGACGATTTGTACGATTTTCGGAACGTGTGTGGAGAGTCCCGACATTTTTCGTCCGGCGGAGATCAGTCGTTTGGTTGATCGGACAGGTTAATAGATTTCTGTCGGCTGCGGGTAATATCTCTGCGTGTATTGCTGATCGTACGATTTTCAGAGGGAGACTGTCACTAGCTTTTGTCGGACATAACTTTCGTACTATTGCTGTCAGGGGCAGAACATCGGCTGATCTGTTCTTTTACTACTTTATTTGATCTGAATGGTTAGTGGCAGGTCGGGAGATGGTGAAGTCCGATCGTTCGATGATTCAATCGATCGGATCTTTGCATCTATGGCCAACTTTAAACCCAGAATCGCGGGAGCATTAAGTCTGTGGAACCAGTGTATTGGTCATGGCAGTCTCTCTCTCCTTTACAAAGCCAGTAGTGGTGGAGGTTTAATCCCTTGGTCAGGAGGCACTTATCCCAATAAATGCAAGAAGGTGCCAGCCTATGAAAAATGAAAGGTAAATAACCAATTTTATGATCATAACTTTGTAACTAAAAACTCCTGTTTTTGAAAGTATATGCACTTGTATACATACTAAATTATTAGTGAAACAGGGGACTACGGAATGTGCATTGACCAAACCACTCTCTGTTATATGTCTGTAGATGATGATAGATAGATAGATAGATAGATAGATAGATAGATAGATAGATAGACAGACAGACAGACAGACAGATAGATGATAGATAGATAGACAGACAGACAGACAGACAGATAGATAGATAGATAATAGATAGATGATAGATAGATAATAGATAGATGATAGATAGATAGATAGATAGATAGACAGACAGACAGACAGACAGACAGACAGACAGACAGACAGACAGACAGACAGATAGATAGATAGATAGATAGATAGACAGACAGACAGATAGATGATAGATAGATAGATAGATAGACAGACAGACAGATAGATAGATAATAGATAGATGATAGATAGATGATAGATAGATAGATAGATAGATAGATAGATAGATAGATAGATAGATAGATAGATAGATAGATAGATAGATAGATAGATGATAGATAGATAGATAGATAGATAGATAGATAGATAGATAGATAGATAGATAGATAGATAGATGATAGATAGATAGATAGATGATAGATAGATAGATAGATAGATAGATAGATAGATAGATAGATAGATAGATAGATAGATAGATAGATAGATAGATAGATGGATAGATGGATAGATGGATAGATGGATAGATGGATAGATAGATAGATGATAGATAGATAGATAGATAGATGAGATAGACAGATAGATAGATAGATAGATAGATAGATAGATAGATAGATAGATAGATAGATAGATGAGAGAGAGAGAGAGAAAGAGAGAGAGATATGCAGCAACCAGAATTTTTTGGTTTTAACTTTGCCCACAGTGGGGCACTGTTAGGCTTTGTATAAATATCTTTATTGCTGTGTAGATTATTAGCTCTATCCTTAAATTTAGAAATCATGTATCATATCCCCAGACACTGACTCAGAACATTCTCATCCTGTGATGCTGCATGTATACAGTCAGCTAGTTAATTCATTTGAATGGCAAGAGAGAGAATCACTTATGTCTTCACCTGAAAATGAATCATCATCATCATTATCACAAACACATATCTCAAGACACACGTAAAATTAATTAACCCTCAAAAAGAAATCTTAAATTCTAATTTCTTAAATATTTGTTTACCGGTACATTTTTTTGTGTATTTCTAATACCAAAGTATTATCTTTGATTTTATATGAAAGAACCTATAAATATGCACTTATTTAATTTTTGTTAAAAAAAAAAATTCTGTATTGAATTTCTTCAAATTAATTTTCCACAAATATCTTAGTATTCTAAGCTATTTGAACACAAAGTATCATTATTGGAATGAAGCATCTTTTTTTTAATCTTCTAGTACTTTTCAGATGTGGAAAGTGAGCCTTTTCATTTCTAAAAAATCTCCTTAAAAAGGTTTAAATTTTGAAAGCCCCCATGAAAAGTTGTAGCTAGTCAAAGATTTCTTTTTTTTTTTTACTAATATAATAATGAATGAACAGCTACAAATCTTAAAAGATAAAAGGTTGAATTTATCAAAATTTAAATTTAACAAATTTATATAAAATTGAATACATTTAATAAAATTTAAATTGAACAAAAGGTTGAATTTATCACAAAATAACTTTAACATTCTTTAATTTTGATTACAGTCCAAAAAGGGAGAGGAACTGACAAGCGGTAACAAGGTAAATATATAATTGATAGGATATGTCAATATAAATATGTGTAAATTTAAAATACTTTAAATTACTTTAAAATACTTAAAAATCTGTAATCATTCTAACTGCCTAATGTTTGTAACAAGTTTATAACTTTAACTGTGTTTTTAAATCGTTGACTGTTATTGTTATTTCCAAGCAAATTCCAGTCCCTCTATATTTCAGTCTTTCATGTGGGGCAGATTTATCAAAGGTAGAGATGGAAAACTGAATTTAGTTTCATGAAGAAATCATTTTTATCATGCAAATCAAAACTTTTGAGATTTATCAACTTTTCTCAAATATCATCAATAGCTTTTGGTCAGCAAAAAAACATGTGAACTGAAAGCTGTCGAGATGTATTCAAGCCAATAATTACATCAATAAAATCTTTCCTTCACTCAGCTTACTCAACAATTCTCAACAGTTATCAAGAATTATGAACAAAAATTCTCAAGGGTTTTACATGTCGAGAATAGCTGTACAACATTTCTCAAGAGCAATATTTATTGAGAATTGGGAGAAAACACACTCATTGTAAAATGCCATCAACTGAGAAAAAATAATTTTATTTTAGTTTAATTGCTTTTTTTTCACAATCAAGTTTTGAAAAACTCAAAATGAATAAATTGCCATCTTCGCAAGTGCCCATATCTCCTGGGGGCCCATTTACTACGGGTCAAAGTGAATTTTTGAATTTGAAAAACTTCGAATTTCAAAGTTTTTTTTGGGTACTTCAACCATCGAATAGGCCAAATTCGACTTCAATTCGAATTGAAAATACTTTGAATATTCGACCATTCGAAAATCTACTGTCTCTTTAAAAAACTTCGACTTCGACACTTCGCCACCTTAAACATGCTGAATTGCTATGTTAGCCTATGGGGACCCCCTAGAACCTATAGAACCAAAATTTGTCTAAGATTTAAAAAGTCGAAGGTTTTTTTTGGAAAATCGTTTGAAAAAAATCAAAAAGAAAAGTTCTACTATCGAATTTGGCCAATTCCATGGTCGAATTTCGACATTTTTTACCTTCGAAATTCGACCCTTGATAAATGTGCCCCCTGGTGTTTGCCCTAGTTTGTTCTGCAAGAAAAGACTGAGATGTTATATGTTGCCCCTTTAAAATTCAGAAGACATAATCAGGGATAAAAATCGTTTTGCCCAGTTACCTTTGTTTTTTGAGATCCACTATGTTGACCTTGCCAGTGATGTCATCAGGATGGTGATGTCATCCAATAAAAGAAATTCTAGAGAAGAGAAATTCTCAAAATCTGTTATATCAGTTCAACTCCACAGACAACGTTCATTCCCCAACGTCAAGGTGCTTCTAACTGACTTTTATTTGTATCTTAATCACTCACTATTAATTCACTTCTAACTCCTTTCCTAACCACTAATATGTTCTAGGTTGTGGAGGAAAAGCCTGTAGCAGTAACTATAAACTCAGAGCAACCCTCCCCTGAGCAGATACTAACACAGGACACTATACTCTCTGAACCCAATGTCCAACTGCAGATCTCAGCACCAGCTTCCAAAGATGAAGGAAAGGCTGCTAAGGAATCCACTCCGAGACCTAGGCCCTTTTGGAGAAAGGTAGGTAATATCCACATTGTCACAGTGAATTCAATGCTCTGACTACACACAAAACAGTATCTACAGTATTTTAGTTTAATTGATTTCCTACCAGCCCCTTATTCTAGGGGTGTATGCGAAAGGGGTGAAGTAATTCAGCCAATATGAAACCGGTACAATCAGCAATAAAACAGATGATTGGCTAAAAATGAAATCGAACTAATGACTCATGTGACTGTCCAATTTTTGTTTGACCCAGATCTGCCCAAGCAACCCAATCAATTTAGTCAATTTAGTGATCTATTTGTTCAGTTAATTGAACTATATATCCAATCAATTTGCCTAAGTGAGGTAAGTACTGAGCTCAGACTTTAACAGATCTCTTGCTGTTGTACCCTTAGAATAGTACATCGCAGCTAGATATGAGGACCACATATGGACTAATTACAATTTAATTTATAGTTTCTTACCAATAATTGATTTGTCGCCTACAATTATGATTGTATTACCTAAAGTTAGCGGTACCATAAAACTATGGCAGCATAGGTATCCCCCTGTACTAAGCACAATTCAGCAGGAAGAGTCCCCTAAGTTTGCTCATAGTCTGTACAGAGAGATACCATAGAACAGGGATCCCCAGCTTTTTTTACTCGTGAGCAACATTTGAATGTAAAAAAGAGTTGGGGAGCAACACAAGCATGAAAAACTCCATGGGGATGTCAAATAAGGGCTGTTATTGGCTGTTTGGTAGCCCTTATATGGACTGGTAGCCCACAGGAGGCTCTATTTGGCAGAACAGCTGGTTTTTAAGCAACCAAAACTTGCCTCCATGCCTGGAATTCAAAAATAAGCACCTGGTTTGAGGCCACTGGGAGCAACATCCAAGGGGTTGGTGAGCAACATGTTGCTCATGAGCTACTGGTTGGGGATCACTGCCATAGAACTATGGCAGCATAGGTATTCCCCTGTACTAAGCACAATTCAGCAGGAACGGTCCCCTAAGTTAGCTCATAGCCTGTACAGAGAGATACCATAAAACTTTGGCAGCATAGGTATTCCCCTGTACTAAGCACAATTCAGCAGGAACAGCCCTCTACTCATAGTCTGTACAGAGAGATATCACAAACCGATATGATAATGCCTGGAAATATATATAACATATATATTAATATTTGGGAGATCTACAATGGTTCACTCTGCAGGTGACTGTTGTTGAAGAAGATTACTAGGACTTGTTGTGTAGTGTGTACATGAAATGCTCTCCAGGTCAACTAATGTCATTGATGATGAAGTCAAAGGCTTTCCAATGTGTAGCTGAGTTAAAATGTGTAAATCTTTCTTTCATCCTGTGTTTGATTGCACATCTACTTGTGCTTTCCTGATTTGATTCCTGCTACCAAGCTTTGAATTTTTCTCACTTGGATTCTTCAAGGGTCTTCCATGACTTCCTTGCAAGAAATCATCTCTAGAAGGTCTCACAGAGCCAAACTGAAGCCATATTTTCTTCACTGTAGTTGAATCGTCTTTGCCCTCTGTTTTAAAAAGAAATTATAAATGTGGTCTTCTTACTACTGCTTCCTACTGGGGTCTTCTTGCTACTGTACTTCCTTCCCACTCTTCTACGTCAAAAATGTTTGCTTTTCTTGGACTTCTTGGGCTACTTTTTCATGGATTCACTTAATGCCTTCAAGTCTTTTTCACTTGTGCACTCTGCAAAATGTTTTTAAACATGGCATGTGCAGAAATATCTCAGTACATCTTTGGAGACCCTCAGATGTCCTTTACCAATAGTCATAATCTACCAGCACAGATTTGAGACGGCTACAATAAGAAGCATCAGAGTAACTCACTGGATGAGTCAACATGAAATTTTTTGTTTTACAGTTTAAAATCAATGGAAGATCAAAAATGAGTGATTTCTGAGATTTTTTTTAACCACAACACATTTTAAAGAAACCAGATACTCTGTACTAAAATTTACTAATACTCTGTACTAACCATTTTTCTTCAGTCTTTTAAAGGAGAGCCTCCAACTACTAAGCAAGAAGAAAATGTAAGTTGTTTGCTTCTCACTTTAATAATACATTCTTCCATTTCTGCTGAACGGTAGACATCACAAATATTTGTTCCTTCTCTACCTTTGTAAGTTATATGGGGTAATTGTTTTAGGAGTTAACCCTCAACACCTTGAACCTTCAAGATCATGTTTCGCACAAGCCTTATAAGCCATAAGCTTGGGGCATGGACATGGGGAATTATAGGACCTTACTGTTCATTTTGGCCTAAGGAATAGCAGACCTTGATCCAATCAAACCATGCTTCTTGGCTAGGAAAACCACATTTTCCCTTTCTTCTGCCCACATTTGTATCTGGAAGCCTGATTAAGGCAGTGCATCATCTTTGTGCCTTACAGAGATGCCTGTATTGCACAGAAGAGCCAGATGCAAATATAGGTGCAATAAGTATTATCATATTTGGTTTCTTGAACTAGTTCTCTAAATTTTATTAATTCTTGACTTAAATGAGTTCTCCTTTCCATTAATGTTGACTTGTTTAACTGTGTAGCTTTTTATTCTTCCACTAATATCTGATGAATATGTTCCAGGTTGAGGAGGAACAGCCTGTGGCCACTTTAACAATAAACTCCGTCAGTGCTGCTCCTGAGCAGATAGTAGACCAGAACATTGTTTCTGCCGAACCCAACGTCCAGATAGAGATCCCCAGCCAGACCTCAGACAGTGATAGGAAGGAAGAAAAGGAAACTACACCAGAGAGACCTAGGCCTTTTTGGAGAAAGGTTGGCAGTATTGTAATATTTGTTTAGTTTCATCAGTAGGATTTTGTTAGTTAAGTTAGTGATAGCTGTTGACTCACAATACATCTCCTGGAAAACGTAACAAATTAATCTGGAGCTCAATGCATTAAATTGTTTGCAAATGTTATATGTAAGAATATTCTAAGACCCAATTAATGATCTTAGATCTAGATCCGTTTTGAAATTTGGGAGCTTTTGGAATGTAGTAGCCTTACACGTCTCATGGAATAAGAGCTCAATGAGGGTCTTGTAGAATCACAACCTTTGTGTAAAGCTAAAGACAGTTGGGCTTATTAATTTGCACAAGGGCAGTAACCCATAGCGACCAGGTAGCAGTTAGTTGTCATTAGTCTACTGCGGGTTGAAAAATAAAAACAGATCTCGATTTCGTCACATTGGGCTACTGTAATGGTGCAGATTTTCTTGGCCATACAAAATATTATCCCCACTGACCCACTAATAAAAGTAGTAGTTCAGTGTTTACTGTAATATTACCAGCACTCTGCTGATTCTCTTTTCATTGGAAGGCTTCTTTCTTTTTATGGTGATAGCTGATTTCTTGGCCATCTTACATCTCTTTAATACATCGTCTCTTAAGGGTCTTCAAAGAAGATCCAATCATTTTCATTTCACTTGATTCAGCAAAGCCTTCTGTTTCAGTCTATAAAAGTGAAGGCACGTGGTTCCCTTCCTATGATTTGTCCTTGTTTCTCTGGGGTTTCCAGGACATGGGGAGTTATTTTGTTTATGAACTTTTCTATACTTACCAAGATTGTTCTTGATAGTACAAGCTGTCATCTTTCTTTCATGTCTTTCTTGCAACCATCTCTAGTTTATCAAGGCATGTGAAGGTATGGGCCACTAATAATTTCCTTTGGTGAATTCTTTTAAATGGTTTGACTTCAACCAAAAGTAGAGCACAGAAATAGCATGGAAGGTTTCAGATGGATTGTCTGCCATTATCAGCACCTCATCTTTCATTGTGTTTGGGCTCAATGAAGTGGTATATTATAGTGCTAGTTCATGGCACAATTTATGACTTTCAGTTCTAAAACTCATGTTAATATGAATTTTGTCTTCAGTCTTTTAAAGGAGACCCTGCTGTCCCCAAAATCCAGGAAAATGTAAGTTATTCCTAAAAACTACCTCCAAAATGATTCCTTCAAAGCATTTTATTGCTGACATTTTAATACTATATTTATACTAAATAGGAATAATTTAGTACTACTCTTTATCCCAATGTAAGGAAAGATAATGGCCTTTCCCTCTGTCAGTCTGACTGTCAGTCAAGCTTAATCAATAGGGAAGTGGTCGCTCCTTGAAGGAGACTTTCAAAATGCCAATGTCAACTCCACTGTATTGAAAAAAACTATATTTGTAAGTTTGTAAGTTTTATCTTAATTTTTCATTAATTGAAGTCATGGGTATTTCTATGTGTTTACGCCCAGAAACCTGCTATACTAAGGCAATGATAGTTTTAATCATGGTTTTAATCAATCATTATGTTCCAGGTTGAGGAACAACAGCCTGAGGTAGCTATAACAGTAAACTCAGACAGTGCTGCTCCTGAGCAGCAGCTCAACTTGGAAATGAAGCCTATTGCTGCCAATGGCCAACCAGAGATCCCAAACCAGCCCTTAAGCAATTATGAAAAAGCAGAGAAGGAATCTTCTCCTCAAAGACCTGTGCCCTTTTGGAGAAAGGTTTGCAGTTCAGCAACTGATTCCTTATAGGGAAACTATCATGACCAGGGAATTTGATGAAGCTTCATACTAACATTTCCTATTGTGATTCAGCATCCTTAAAGGAATTCTGTCAAAGAAAACCATGTTTTTGTTTCAAAAGAGCAAACAGATTCTTTATATTCAATTTTCAAACTTGATTTTATTTCCTATGTGCCCTCAGCCATGTGACTTGTGCTCTGATATATTCCAGTCACTCTTTACTGCTGCACTGCACGTTATAGTTATATCACCCTTCCCTATCAATCCCTATCCCTATTTTATCACCCCTAGCCTATCAACTGAACATTAGGAAGGTAACCAGATAATTGCTCTTTGACTCCTGTGCCCCAACTACTGTCTATATGAGAATATATATTTTTAAATGGTATATTGAATTATATACAATGTACACGGTGTAATTTATTAAATCTATATCATAAAAACATGACAAAATCTCTTTAAGGTGCCCATATCTCAGTTTCTTTTGATGGGGCTGACCCAAAGGTTGGTTCTTGGGTTGAACAGATCCGAAGTGGCCCCAACTTCAACCCCACTTTTCCCCTTGTATCATTCATGAAGACTAATAACAATGTTTCTATATTAGGGTATTCCCATGTTATTGCAAGTCACCTCTACTTCTAAACAGACAAAAATGTTCTAATTAACTAATAATGAGAATTTTTAGGCAGCCTAAGCCTAGAATAAAACGAGAAAAACATTTGAATTAACAAAGAATGTATTTTGATAAAAGCTATGTGCATGATATGAAGCTGGGGGTGAACAAAGTGTAGAAAACATGATAGTTACCCTTTAAGGTAAAACTACCTAACACCCTACTATATGCAGAAATCAAGCAAATGATTTGTCTAAATTCTGATTTACTATGATTTTCAACAAGAATCAAACTATATTTTGTTTTGTTGTCTGTCCTGATTTAAACTGAAATTACTGTAAATTCAAATGACACTTTGAATTGAATAATTTGACTGTGTAGTTCAGACGTTAGTCAACCCTATTTGAGACCACTGTGATACTTAATCGGGACTATAGTCAAGACTTGGCTGAACACCAAAACAATCATTCCCCTAGTTCTTTTCTGAAAGTGACCTATATCTTTCCTGGGTGGCACTAAATGTAAATGATATTTATGAGTAGTGATGGGTGAATCTGTGCCATTTCGCTTTTCAAAACGGCGAAAAATTTGCGAAACGCATTCAAGTCAATGGATGTCTAAATAATGGGTGCAAATTCCTGTCTGCCAAATTTATTTATGAGGTGTACACTGAAGATATCATTGTTCCAAACCTCTTCTAAACGTATTTGTCTTTTAGATAAGGATTTATTCTTCTATTAGTATTACTTTTATCTCAGCCATGTCTCAGCTTGTCATACTACCACAATCTCAACCGTAGATTGCCCAGACTTCCTCTACATACCATCATCTCCCCCACATTACTGACTAGAGTAGCGAGCACATCTACTGAACTGCCACCACTAGCTCCCAGGTGGTGCTGTAGAACTGCTCCACTTACTTTAAAACTTTAGACCTCTCTTGAGCAACAAAAGAGCAAAGAACATGGTGATGTTCATCTTGAAGCCACCAGGCTGTTGACTTACAATCTGGCACATCTCAAAAAACAGGTTATACGTGATTTGGTGCATATGGCCTACAGGAGGATTTGCCAAGAACTCCCTACTGATGTACAAGTCCCATTGATGAACTCTTTACTATTATATTTCTTGTGTGTGCCTCTCCACTCAAAAATAATTAAAATGCAGAGGAATAGGAGGCACAACCGTTAATAAAAACATCTTTATGAAACTAGTATCTAGTTGCCTACTGTCTTTATCTTTTTAGATCAAATAGATTTTGGTATGCTCTCTTTTTTTATTCCAGGATTTTCTTTACATGCATTTCGGATCTTTCCTTTCCAAAGCTTAATTGAATTGGATCTTAAAGGAATACTTTCTATATGTCCATCTTGGGTACTTTGATGAGGATGATTTTTGCTTGGATGACTTCTCCTTTATTCCCCTACACAATCATGCATAATAAACCAACCATTTAGTTTGCAGTTGCTTCCATCAACTGAACCCTTCCTTGATTGGATGCTATACTGTTGATATCATTAAGACGCTTATATTCCCCTGCATGTGTCATGCACATCTTTTCAATCATGAAGGCAGATGAGACAAATTCACTTTAAACTTGTTGATATTTTATTAATATTTTATTTTGCTCTTCAGTCTTTTAAAGGTCACCCTCAGCCTGTTAAGAATGAAGAAAATGTAAGTTGTTGCTAATGTTTGTGATGCTGATCTGACCCCTAAAAATTGCAAGTTTTTTTTAATTCATAGAATCAAATAAATACTGCATGTTACATAGCTACCATCAAAATTGTCAAATATCTGACATCAGATCTGCTGATTCATTAAATGCTATGACATTTGGGATGTGGCAAGTCTTTCACTTCCATGAATTGTGCTGAATAATTCTTGGTAAAAAAATAAAGAAAGATTTTTATCAATGATAATAACAAGTCTATGAATATTCAAATTAGTGGGCAAATTTTAATTCTGGGAATACGTCCAGAAAGACCTCTTCATACTTTATTTTTCTTTGTGTTATAATTGTCTTTTTGTACTCTTCTTTTCCTTATTCCATGGTTTTTACCATAATCTTTTGATGGTGTTTCTTGCGCCCGTTCTTATCATCCTCTTACTTCCACTTAAAGGATTTCAATCTTCAGTTCCTGCCTCCTTACTTTTTAAATCAGATTTCAAAAACAGATCTAGAATGTAATGGGAAAACCTTTGAACAGCACATGTGACTTATACCCAATATTTTATACTTCAGTCTTTAAAAGAAGAGCCAGAGGCAGAACCAATAACTGAGAATGTAAGTCATCTTATCTTTATGAATAGACTTTTTCTTCGGGTTACTAGTCATTTTTGGAAAGCCTACTTGTAGATTTGCACATTCAAATTAAAATGAAAATAAAAATTAAAGTAACTTGATATTTAATGGTTCAGTTTCTGTTTGGATAAATCCAAATCCTGCAAAAACTCTTGTATGGTATTATTCTTCAGGACATATAGACCAACGCAAAAATTATGAATAGTTTGGTGGTATTTCTCTGTATCAGTTAAGTACAAACTGAGGAATCTGGCCTTGTTGTAACTTAGGCCAGGTCTTTGTATTACTATCTATGGCTGGTCATAAAACAGATTATTCTCCTTAGATACTAGGGGGGGTTATTTATCAAACTCCGATCAAATCCGCTCAGGGTTTTTATGCTCATTTATTATTACATTTTCCCAAAAATTTGCTTTTAGGAAAAAAAAACGATTTTCACTTTTTTTTCAGATTTTTCCTCGTATTTTTCATCCGAAAACTTTGGGGTATTGCACGAAACCCAGCAAACATCAAAAAATCATTGGGACTTCTCCCATTGACTTAAGTGCAACCTCGGCAGGTCTGAGATACCAGATTTTCTGATTTAGACTTTTCCATCCTTGGGGTTTAATAAATTCCTAAAAATTCATGATTTTTTAAAAGTCCGATTTTTTAAAAAAAATTGCAAATTTTTCATGATTTTTGCATTCGGAGTTTAGTAAACAACCCTCCTAGGTCTCAACCTTTGAAAAGAGAATACATAACTACAGTAGTAGTACTAAGTACTAAGAAAGACTAGAGCAAACTATTTGAAGAACAATGAAGTCTTCTGTAAGACTGAAACTGCAAGATGACTCGGTAAGACAAATGCAAAAATAAAAAAAGTTATATAGGAACATTTTAAACATCACATTATTCAAGTATCTACTGTTTTACGAATAACATACTGTCTTTGGGTGCGGACTTTGATGTGTAATTAAGACATCTATAAAAGCAAATTCGTAAAGGTCTTGATGAGTAATGGCATTTAAATGGCACTATAATGTACTCCATGGGGAGTTTAAACTGTTACGTCACATGGATAGGTCAGTAAACTATGGTATAATAACTTTCTAATGAGTTCCGGAGCCAGGAACCTTGGCTAATAAAGCCTTTGGCACATAAGAGGTCCCTGAGAAAATCCGATGTAATTTTCATTATGCAGCCTTGAAAAGGCAAGGCAATGCTAAAACAAGACTAAAAGAATTGGGAAGAACCTTTTTGTAGATTGCAGTAGATCTTGAGATACAAAATGTGGAAGGAAAACCCACTTCTCTCCTTGCAGAACGCCTGGGTCAAACAAAGTCCAGATTAGGACCCCATTACTAACAACTGAAACACAATGCCACCCACAAGGCTTATTGTCTCACCTCTTTATTTATAGTTATACAAGCCATTAAAGAACAAGTGCACTGTTTGGTTTTTGCTTGAGAGATTTATTTCTGGTTCTTCAATAATGTAGGCCTCGGCAGAGAAAGAAGCCAAAGCGGACGCCCAGGTGCAGGCTGCTACATCCAGTGGCAAAGGGCAAGAGTCTCCAGACAAGGGTAAAAAGGCTGAAGATGGGAAAAATACTAAACCAAAACTGATGATGTTCTTCAAACAGCTGGTAAGGATAAAGTCACGATTAGGATGAATCCAAGATCAAGTAGGTGAAAGCCCACCATAGTTATATCTAACAAGATAAAATCTGTTTTCTTCTTCCTTTCCCTACTGACCTTCTCTCATTATGCTTTCATTTTCTTTACTCAACTTTCTCAATATCCTTACCCTTTACTTTTGTACTTGTGGTATAATAATTGTTTAAAAGTAACAATATGATGTCAGAGGATACAAGATATACAAAGAACAGCCAAACATTCAATAATCAAGGGAGCTCCTATGTGCTACGAGGTCCATACAAAACAGCTAAATCACTGTTATATGAGCACATCCAACTGGGTTTTATTGGAAGAATTATTATAATAATGAGTGATAGTTGCCATAAAAACCTTTGACATAAAATCTTTCCATTGTTTTTAGAATGTAAATTCATATAACTGTTAATATCTCCCCTTTTACTTCTTCCTAGTCCACATATCTAAGATAATA